>NW_020664419.1:37063411-37324125 GCF_002925995.2 Terrapene triunguis | reverse complement strand
TTATAAGCACCCCCTCCCCATAAAGCCTTATGGGGTACACTGTCACAGGTGCCAACAGGCTTAATGGCCTGCCCAGCCAATGGGGCTATAAAAGATGTCCCTGGCAAAGTCCTAGACCAGTGGCAAGATAGGAACAGAAAGGCAGAGGAGGTCCATTGCTACCTGATACACTGCCAGCATGGAAGCAGCCAGTGCCAACATGGCTTCTCCTCTGAAGAACGGTTACTTACTCTTGGGTGTCTGTGCACCCAACGCAATGGAGATTTTTGCCTAACCAGACGCATAGAGGGGCGGCACTCACTTCTTATGGCTTTAGCCCATCCCCAGGCTATATAAGGTGGTGCCACCCCAACCTCCCTCAGTTCCTTTTGACTGAACACCCAGACTAGAATCCGATACAGAGGGGGCAGAGGGAGGGGGCGTGGAATACATGTCTGCTTCACATCTCAAAGAACCATAGTTACAGTAAGTAATTGTTTCTTCTTCTTCAAGTAGCTGCAGCTGTGTATTTCACAAAGATGACTCACCAGTATTACCCATCCCAGGAGGTGGGGCTCAGAGTCTATCGAAACAAGGACTGCCACTCAGCAAAGCTTGCATCCGCCTTGGAAGATGAAATGATGGCACAGTGGTTCATAAATGTATGTATGGATGACCATGTAGCTGCCCTGCAAATGTCCTGGATTGGAACATCACTGAGGAACACTACTGACGTTGCTTGCGCTCTCGTAGAATGAGCTCGCACCCACTGAGGAGGAGTTGCCGAAGCTATTTCATATCACAGGCGCTGACTTTTGTTTCTGCCAGTGTGTGCTTTTGAAGAGGTGTGTGTGTTTGCGGGGGGGGGGGGGGGGGGGGGGGGGGGGGGGGGGTGGGGGAGAGGAAGGAGGCTATTTTCAGCATATTTATACATTTCTTTCATATTCTAGTTACTGAATGTGTGTCTATCATTGGTATCTTAATTTAATAATTAAAATAGTAAACTATATAATTACATTATCATGAATTACAGTATATTAAAATCATTGCATTCACCTACAAGCTGTCTTCACTAATATCCCAGTTTAAAGACATTACGTCTCCCTGTAGTTTTCTGGATGAAACTGTTAGCAACACTGTGGCTCATGTGTGCTCAGTAATGGCGCATCAATGGTGCCAGGGTGCTGGGCCCACACGCAACCTGGCACCTGGACCGTGGCCCCGCCCCCCACTCCACCCGTGATCCCATGCTCCACCCCCACTCGGCCTCTTTTCCCCCTGAAGCCCTGCCCATGCTCTGCCACTTGACCTTTTCCCCCCAAGGCCCCACCTGACACTCGCTCCACTCCGCCCCCTTCCCTCTGCTAGCTCTTCTTCACCCCCTCACCCCAATGCAAGAAGTGAGCATGGACTCAGGAGGAAGTGGGGGAGGGATAGCTCAGTGGCTTGAGAACTGGCCTGCTAAACCCAGGGTTGTGAGTTCAATCCTTGAGGGGGCCATTTAGGGATCTGGGGCAAAAATCTGCCTGGGGATTGGTCCTGCTTTGAGCAGGGGGGTGGACTAGATGACCTCCTGAGGTTCCTTCCAACCCTGATATTTTCTATGATTCTAAGAAGCTAAGCAGGGGGCAGGGCCACAGTCTGGATGCCAGGGTCCACAAAAGATTAATCTGGCCCTCTGGGTGCTGAGCACCCCCTATTTTTTCAGTGGGTGTTTGAGCCCCAGAGCACCCATGGAGTCAGCACTTATGTTTCATATGCAGTCTTGATACTGGATGTTATTCAATTAGAGATCATCTGTGAAGAGGCCACCTGACCCTTCACTCGGTCTGCATATGACACAAACAGGCGAGGCTAAGCACAGAAGTTTAGTCCTGTCCAGCTAGAAGGCTAGGCATCACCTGACTTCTAATGCATGAAGCTGCTGCTCCTCTGGAGATGAATGTGGCTTAGGAAAAAATATAGGTAGATACACTGACTGGTTCAGATGAAATTGAGACCTTACTTTAGACAAACATTTTGGCTGTGGTCATAAAGTCACTTTGTCCTTGGAGAACTGTGTATAAGGAGGCTCTGCCATCAGAGCCTGCAACATTCTTACAGATGTTATCATTGCCAGGAATGCAGTCTTCTGACACAAAAATGGAAAGGGGCAGAATGCCAGGGGCTCAAACGGAGGTCCCATTAAAGCCATTAGGACCATGTTAAGGTCCCACAGAGGCTCTCAGACCAGAGGTTGTAGACGAAAGAAGCCCTTTTAAGGATCTTGCTATCATGGCACTGGAGAAGACTGATCTTTCCTGAATAGGTTTCAGAGTAGCAGCCGTGTTAGTCTGTATCCGCAAAAAGAACAGTAGTACTTGTGGCACCTTAGAGACTAACAAAATTGTTTGAGCATAAGCTTTCATGGGCTACAGCCCACTTCTTCGGATGCATAGAATGGAACATATATTGAGATATATACAGAGAGCATAAAAAGGTGGGAGTTGTCTTACCAACTTTCCTGAATAGGAGATGAAATGCTGATATCACTGCACTTTCTATGAACTAAGCAGAAGACCCAAAGACTGAAAGTGCAACAGGGACTCCAGGATCTCTGGGATAGAAGTAGAGTTGGTTGAATTCTGCGGGCCAATGACCACACCAAAACTCACTTCCATTTCACTGAATAGGCCACTCTGGTAGAGGGCTTTCTACAGCTGATTAGACCCGCTGAACACTGTTCTTCCTCTTCATTTAGCCATGAAGCAGCCACGTCATGAGATGCAGGGAGCTAAACATGGGATGCAAGATGCGGCTGTATTTCTGAGTGAGCAGGTCGGGATTGAGAGGAAGCGGTATGGGAGGCTGAATTCACAGCACAAGAAGGTTGAGGATGACCTGTGGGATGGTCAGGAATGGGGAAAAAGCATACAAGAGAGCCAACTGCCAGCTGAGATGGAAAGCATCAGACAGGGAGCCAAAACTGAGACCCCCTTGAGAGCAAAACAGATGGCATTTCCTGTTATCTCTCACAGCAAATAGGTTGATCTTCAGGATGCCTCATGGCGTGAATGTGACCTTGTCTTCAGAGACCACTCATGACTTAGGGAAAAACTGCTGAGATGGTCCACAGGATGATTCTGGAGCCCTGGCAAGTGGTCGGCTATTGGAGTAATACTCTCCTCAATGCAGAACTGCCACAACCTGATCACCTCTTGGCAGAACACCCTGGAGCGTGCTCCCCCTTGCTTGTTCACAAAATGCATCACAAAGGTACTTTTGATAAGTATGTGAACCACTGAACCCTTGATATGGTGCAGAAAAGCATGACATGCATTGTAAATGGCCAAAGCTCCAGCACACTGATAGTGGGACTCCTTTTCTGACCACAGACCTTGGACTTTCAGCAATCCCAGGTGCGCTCAATTCACCAGGGATGTGTCTGTGACAACTGACCTGGCTGGCAAGGGCCAGACAAATGGAATGCCCTGGCTAATGTTCTCTGGACATGTCCACCACTGCAAGGAGTCCAGGACCAGCTGAGGAAAACAGACCAATATGTCCAGGGGATGAAGAGTAAGATGGTAAACCATCCTGAGCCACATTTGGAGCTTACAAATTGTGTTCTGTAAGCGGATATGGGGTCCAAGAGTCTGAGGCACATCTAAACTGTTGTGGAAGACTGATACTGCAGACTGAGGCAAAGATGGCAAATTGCCTGAAAACTGTCAGTCATCAGAAATGCTCTTAAACTCAGAGTCTATTAGGGCCCTGATGAACTTAATTTTCTGAGCGGGAACCAAAGTTGGCTTCCCGGTGTTTAGGATGAGAACCAGACACTCAAAGAAGCAGAATTTACCGTCAACGTGAGAAAGGACTGCCCCTCTGAACCTGCCCCTCAGCAGCTAGTTGTTCAGATACGGGAAGATGTGAATCCCCTTCTTCCTAACATTCGCTTACATGATGACCATGCATTTGGTAAAAATTCCGAGGGGCAGAAAAGAGGCCAAAGGGGAGGACCGTATACTGAAAATGGCGCTTTGCTACAACAAATTAAAGGAATTCTGTGACCTGGCAAAACTGCCACATGGAAGTAGGTGGCCTAAAGGTCCAGAGCAGCAAACCAATCATTCTGAGACAACAAGGGGAGGGTGGTTCATAGAGTGACCATTTGAAACCTCACATGTGATATATTTGTTGAGGCGGCAAAGGTCGAGCATGAGTCTTACCCCTCCTTTGGATCTGAGCACCAGAAATTATCACGAATAGAAGCCATGATCCTGGTATTCCGGTGGAACCTCCTTCACCACTCCCAAAGTCAGTGAAGAGCGAACCTGCTTGAGGGAGCAGTATCTTGTGATGGGGTCCCTGAAGAGCGACAGGGAGGAATTGGATGTCATAGCCTGATCTGATGGTACTTAGAACTCAGCTGTCAGTGATGACAGAGCCCCAAGCATCATGACAACAGGCCAGCCTTTCCCCAAACGGAGGGGATGGGGACAAAGGAATACCAACTGGAATACTGCTCTGGACCAAGATGTGAAAATGGGTGCTTGAGGGGCACCGGGGCAGGGCATGTGGACTGACTGAACCCCAGACCTGACTGCCTCCTCCACTGGGACCTATCCCCTTTCTGGGGTAGTCCTGCTGTTTCAGGAAAGGGAAAGACTGCCCAGACATGCACTGTGGATGACACTGCTGCTGACCGCTGTAAAGGTGCCTTTGTGCCACTGGCGTATATGCCCCCAAGGACGGTAGGATAGCTCTAGAATCCTTGAGGGAGTCCAGAGTCTTTTCCATCTTGTCTGAAAACTGTACTTGGCGATCAAAGGGCAAATCGTCTATGGCCTGCTGAACACTGGGAGTAATGCCCAAATTCTGCAGCCAGGAAACCCTCCTCCTGGTCACTCCTGAGGCCACCACTCTGGCCGAATTATCCATGATGTCCAGCAGCATGGACTGCAGTGATGTCTTTGCCACCAAGCAGCCTTTGGTGACAAATGACTGAAATTCCTCTCTCAAGGCCTTGGGCAGCTAGTCCGTGAACTTAAACATAGCGATCTAATTGTACCTGGACAGCAATGCCTGTTGGTTGGCAATTCATGTCTACAACAAAGCGGAGGTGTAAATCTTCCTGCACATCAGGTCCAATCGTTTAGTGTCCTCATCCTTGGGGGTGGACTTAAACCTGCTCAGCCAGGCTCTATCATTCACCGCAGTTACAACCAGGGAATTTGGGGCCGGATGGGAATAAAAACCCTCGGATCCCTGCACTGGGACGAAGTAGCACTTCTCCATGAGCTTTGCTGCAGGCAGTACAGGCGTGCTCCAGGACCTTAGCAGACTCAAAGAGCGAATCATTAATAGGAAGGGCAACTGTCCCAGGCGCGCCTGCAGGGGCTGCAGGATATCAACTTATGGGTGCAGGATATCAACTCCACTTGGATACCGAGGGAGGAGGCCATACATTTCAAAAGGTGCTGATATGCCTTGAAATCCTCCGGTACCGAAGGGAAGGAAGTACCCAGCACTGCGGAATCATCCAGGGATGAAGATGAAGCACTTAACTGCCAGAGCTGGATCCTGTTCCAGGGCTGACGGGCCTGGATGGGATGACTCTGGAGGCTCTGCGAAGGGAAGGCTCACCAGTACCCAGGCCTGTGGTGGATCAATGGTGACCGCTGCAGACCTGGCCAGTGATATCACGTTTGAGCGAGATGCGGAGTGGGCCCTCCACAACTGAGGAAAGTCCCATGGATTCGATGGAGGCTACTGGTACAGATAAGGCATTGACGGCCAATAGGTGCTGGGTCAGGAGGCCCACATCCTGACCGTGAGACGAGCGCCAGTTCTGGTACCTGTAGTGCTGCATGAACAGTTCCCAGTGTGGATCAGCTGATGGAGAGAGAAAGGAGGAGGCTCCCAACCTGTATGCCAAGAAGTCCTGAGCTTCTGGGGATAGAGGTTGTGCCAGCCCTGAGGGTGCCAGGAGCCGGTCTGACTCGTCCATAGCCCAGAAAGAAGAGGGGACTGGTGCTGACAGTGGGAACAGTGCTGGCAGCACTGAGTATGCCTCCAACATGAGTGCCACCATGAGAACATCAGCAGCGCTAACAGTAGGGGCGCCAAGGAAGTGCCTTGTGCTGAGCATGGCACACTTCCACTGACTGTGAAAGGGGAACCTCGGGGTACAGTGCCAACAGGCTTAATGGCCTGCCCAGCCAATCGGGCTATAAAAGATGTCCTTGGCAAAGTCCTAGACCAGTGGCAAGATAGGAACAGAAAGGCAGAGGAGGTCCATTGCTACCTGATACACTGCCAGCGTGGAAGCAGCCAGTGCCAACATTGCCCTTGCTGGTACCAGACTCAATGGACACCCCAGGGCCAGACCAAATGGTATGGGGTCTCTGACCTCCTTGCAGAGAACTGGAGAGCAGTTGACGGGACCTGCTCCATTCTGAGCACCATCATTCACCCCATGCCAATCCACACTTCTAGAGTAGGAAGAAGAGCCCCAAAGGATCTTGAGCGGTGTCAGTCAGTTTTATGTGACCTTATCCTCGGCACATTCAACAGGGAATGACTCCTCCATCTCTTTGGAGAGGTGACTGCTCCAGGACGCAAAGTGACAGCCCTCTCTGAACCCAAGGGTGACCTCCGATCTGATGAGGAACTCAGTGCCAAAGCAGGCTGCATAGCCTGTTCAAACAGGTGCTGCTTCATACGAAGATCTCTCATCACTTGAGTTCATTTGCAATCTGCAAATTGAGCACTGCTCCTTGATGGGGGATCTGTCTAGGCACAGCAAGCACCACGTATGGTGATCGTTGTTGGGAATCGCTCCTCAACACAATGGGCAATGTTTAAACTCTGGTGAGGGCATCATCAGAAAACATTTAACTACAACTAACTAACACTATACTAAGGATACTAATCAACTACATACAACTAGAAAAAGTAATTAAAATAGAGGGATTGTGAGGTGAAAAACCACACAGAGCTCCAGCCATGGACGGTAAGAAGGAACTGAAGGAGTATGGGTTGGGGTCCTGCCACCTCATATAGCCGGGGAGGAGCTACAGCCATGAGGAGTGAGTGCCACCCCTCTATGGGGAACGCTAGGCAAAATTCTTTGGCTCCAGTGCACTGGGCGCGCACGCATGCACCCCACCCCCAAAGTGGAATACATGGTTGCATCTACTCGAAGAAGAATCGGAGAGTCTCTCTCTCTCCTACTGCCAGCTTCTGTTTGCTCATCTCTGCCCCAGCTAGCTTCCTTTGACCTTGGTTCTCAAAATGGCCAGTGAGAGACCCTTTGTCTATAACTTCCAGTCCCTTTTGTCAGGAGATCCACTGATCAGCCTCATCTGGTAACCAATTCCACCCTCAGGTGCCACTGCTTAGTTACCAGCCCATCTGGGCAGACTAGTTCTTTTGGAAGGTAGCCAACTCTATGTTCCAGGGTGCTTCCACATAGAATAGAGGACCATCAAGCCCTCCATTGTCAGCCCCCTGTCACTATTGTTGGAATTTTGATCCAAGATGGAGGCAATGCCAGCAGGGAAGCCTGATCAGCCTTGCAATCAAAATGGAGTTTGTAGTTTGAGAGATACATATAGAGTCCATAATTTCAAATATTATTCCTAAATTTACATACATTCCCCGAATTGTCACAGGTTGCACTACACTGATCAGCCCTTAGATATTGCACTGCAGTGATGGGTAATATGGAAAAACAAAGCAGATAGATAAGAAAGATGCGCACCATACCATCACTTGCATTTTATCATTTTCAAACGCTTTTCTTTACTATATGAGAACGCTGCATACAATGTTCAAGTGAATTTCTCTGTGCCTGTATTGTAGTGCCGAAACTTGAACAGTTCTACAGAAACTGATATACTAGCACTTGCAGGAATGTGGAACATATCAGGGCCATCTACTGGACAATGCATAATACTGCAAGGATCCCTACAAACAGTCTTAAAGGTATATTCACTTTGATATCTTTACATATATATTCCTATCATATATATAATGCCATAGATGCCTACTGCCATGAAAGCTAAGGGGACATAAAAGGATAAAGTACAAAATAAAATAAAAATAAAGAAAATGTTGGATTGCTCCCTTTCGCAATACAGATCTATGTGGCTTCTCTCTGAAATACACAATACATAACTCATAAGATTCAATGTGTAAGTTCCACAAATGTATTCCTGATAAAGAGGCTAATTTGCAAATACACACACACTGCAACATATTACAACACACCTTTTATTATTGTAAATTGGAAAATATGTGGTGTTTTGGCAACAGTTTTTAAATGGCATCAATTATTAAAATGTATCTTATTTATATGGTTTTCTGATATTATTCAGGTTTTAGGTTGAGATTTTAAAAGCCAACGTTTCCCAGATCAGGACTCCCTTTTACATGCCTGAATCGTCCCTCCTCCAAACCCCAGTGGAAGCAGGAACCTCCTCCTGTAATTGAGTAATACGGGAACGGTAGGTTGGCCCCCACATCTGACACCTGTTAAGGGTCACAATGCCCAGGTTGGGAGCACCTAGTCCAGTAGAGTTAGCCAAAAAAGTCATATTGAAATTAATGGAAGCTGTGCAGCTAAATCCCCTACTTGGCTTTAAAAATTATAATCTTAAATTTTTGCAACTTGGTCTGAAACAGATGGCATTCATATTGTGATACACTTTCATTCATATTAACCAATGGATATAAAGGAAAACATATACAATTAATAGGTAACGTCTTAATCTATGCTGACTAGAAAAAAATGCTTTCATACAATTAAATATGTTTATTATGCGTTTATGACTTTTTAAATATAAAAATCATTCATGCTTAATGTTTCCCTGGCCCCTCTTTCCTTTAAAATTTAACCACACTGCCCTCTTGTGGATGTCAATATATTCAACAAGGCAGAGAGAGAGAGAGAGAGAGACTGACTTCAGGCCTAATGTGGCAGAGCTGCAACGGATATGCTTACACCAGATGTGAATTAGGCCTCGCATTTTGAACTAAGCAATCCTTACTTGATACACAGCAATCTGATGTTAAGGTTACAGGCTTGGAGTAACCCTGATGTAACACATCTAGTATCACTACTCTGTGTGGGCCGGTAACATCAGAAGTCCTTTATTGACACCTTTGCCAAAAGTGAAGCCCGAGACTGGTTACCATTATATAATCATTGTTACAGCTACTTACGGTGCAGTTTTCTAGCTGGAGGACCAGCAAATCTAAACTCTTGTAGGTCTCCCAACACAAATAAAACGAAGCCTCAATACACTTTTCACTTAGAACATCACATGAGTCTCTTCAAAACTAGTCTCATTTTTCCTTCTGTATAATATTTAAGGGAACCACAATCAATTTAAAGATCACACTTATGTCTGATTTTTTTATTGTTACAAGTCAACCTATTATGATTATTATAAAGGGAAAGATAAGAAAAAATATTTTTTTCAGTTTATTTTCTGCATTTGACAGACTTTTGGGCAGTCATGTTTACTGTTTACCCTATGTAGTTAGTTTTCCATGTTGTTTGTGTGGGTCTGTCACACAGTAACAAGGAAGAGAAAAACATTTAAAATAGGAACATGTCACTATAAAGCCAAAAAAAAACGTGACAGGGAAACTTAGGGCCAAGGGTAGCCGCTGAAAAATACTTTGAATTTATTTTTGAAAGGGAGTACTTTCAAATTGATGGTGTGCCTTATTATCCTGCAAATCATGTTCTCATGAGAATACACAGTATTATGCCATTATAATACATTTATTTTCAAATTAGGGAAAGACCATATATAGTATGAAACATACACTTATACTGCATGTTGTAGGGCAAAACATTTTAGCCCGGATATTACGAAGGTCACCCAAGACCTTCATAAATCAGGGGGCTATACAATCAGGAATCCTGAAATAAATTTCAAAGGCAACAGCATCCAGTATAATAGTCTAAATTCATTTCTAAAGGGCAAAAGTAACAACACTGAGCTGAATATACTCAATTCTTTTTAAAGTACATGTAAGTGCTTTATATATAAATATATAAATATATAAAGCATATACATTAAAATAAATCTGAATAAAATATATTACAATTAAAAATTAGCATTATTAGGTGGTTCAATAAAGAATGGTCTTTTGTGGGGGGAACAGAAAGGCATTCCAGATCAAATGGATTTTAATAAATCCAGGGTTCTAATGTGCTCTATGTCACACTGTGACTGCAAAGCGGTAGTATGTATGAGAAATTCTTCATAAAATATAAAGAGTCTTGGCAGAATCTGGTTTTTATTTTTTATAATTTTCAGAGATAGTATCAATGTTTATTTTAAAGCATTTTTTCAATTTATATCTGTTTAAATTTTCACAGTTGCAAAGAAATTGGGAGGGTGATAATTATTTAATGACAGTAGATATATTAAAAAAGTTAAAGCTTTATAAGCATCAAAATATAAATTATCAACATCACATCAAAATATACAAAGTAAATATCCTTAAATTCCAATACGTTCTCAAGAAGCATTTTTCTTACTTAGCTTATCTGTAACTTTTGATTACCTTTGATGGAAAATATTTTTTCGGCGATTTGTGTGTATACAGTGAAATCAATGTTTACCGATATTTACTGATGAAAAATTTAATCCTTACAAGTCTAAGTATAAAGTAAGGGTCTTCTTAGCACTAAGCCTGTTACACTTTGTTATAAAAGTCAGTTCTACTATAAATTACAGGTTTACAGCAACAACAGGAGTGCTGAAGAGATAACATCAGTGTCGGAGAGGTGTGAGAGTCGGAGTAACAACATTACAGACTAAACACTGAAATTCTTCTAGATGAATGTTTAAATATTTAATGTTAAAGAGTGCTTATAAACAGAGCAAAATAATTATCTTTCCAAATAAGAACAAGTCTTTCTTGTATCTAAGGAAGAGACAGAGATGCTCTCTAATTTTAAAAGATGCATACTAAGAGCTAATCATCTGGATTCTTTAGTGTCATTTTGTCTCTTGATATTCAAGCAAATGGAGAATGAATGCTGAATTTCAAACCAAGGAGCTCTTTGATCAGATATTGTACAAATTATTGAAAAGATTCTCTCAAATAAATAGAAAACTCAGGGAAAGCTAAAACCACCCAAAAATGATAATCAAACAAAATATTCAGTGGAGTCACATGCTATTTCATGCCAATTAACAAAGTTGCTAACATGCCATCTTAATAAAAAAAAAAAAAGCAATTGACCCAAGTAGTGGGGCTAATTAAATGAAATAAGATAATTAAACACTTCTCAATATGTAATCAAAATTTATGGCTCTAAATGTTTCACAATGCTGTCTTTTTGCTTTCTAGTATCTGCTTTTCTATAGAATTCTAATCAGTGTATCTATTTGCATAAGAGATATAGACAGTGTGGATGTTAATTTGTTAGTGACAGAAATCAGGTATTCAATTAAAAATATTAGGTGTGCACGAGAAAGCATAAACTTTCCATTTAATAGAACACATGCAGTTCAATTAAAAAAACAGTCTATCAATTCATGATGAAATTATACTCAAACATTCTATAAAGTCAATAAGATTGTAAATTCTGTACTCTACATTGCTACTTTATTACATCATATTCATAGAATCAGCCTTTGAATTATTAACTATTTGATTTAGGTATTTAATATCTGGTGTTTTAAAATGCATCTGTTGATACTTGATATGCAAAATTTAATCTGGATGTTAATATATATTTATATATAGATATTCAGTCATATATGCAAGTTAGGTTGTTGGTTTTCTCCACTTAGATATACATCAGCATATTTTGGATTGCTTTTTATAGTAAAATTACAGAATTAGTAGATGAAAGAAATGTAGGTGTAATATATTTATTATAATATGTTAGGATTTTAGTATATCATACATTTACAGCTGGTCAAACTATTTGTTATGAAAAAATATTTAATATAAATCTAGACCCATTTTTGCTTCTAAAGCAATTCTGATTTTCTTTGAACGTATTTGTAATTCATAAGTATTTGCTGAATAGTTTGGATGACTAATTTTTAAAATATGGGTAGTTCATTAATTTTTCACTTTAGCTTCTCCATTATTCATTCTTCTCGTGTAATTGGTCATCTAAATCATATGGAACATTGTCTCTGCTCCCTGATTGGATGACTGAAACGTTTAAATGACTAACAAAATAATTTCCAGTACAAATTTTTGAATTTGAATGATGATCATTCAGAATTCACAAACTTTTCCACAAGTATTCAACATGAACGTGCAATGTGAAGTGGCAGTCAGAAAGTCCAGTGCAGTCGACATGCCACAGAGAACGGAAATACGCTCATAGACCTTCTCCATTCTACTCTGACACATCCTCACCTGAAATACTGCAGCCTCTTTGCACTGCTCACATTTTTGCCTTTAAGGTTGAATTTTGAACCTAAAATTATCAGACACAAATTGGGGAAAGGTGGCTTCCTCCTTAAAGCTCAAGGTCAGACAGCATATGGGAAAAAAGTGATTTTTTAAAAAAACCTCATGGTTTTTAAGGCAATATCATTATTTGGGATGCTGATCAGTGATTGATAATACTGATTCTAGTACCCTCCCCTCATTTCTCTCACCAAAATCCCAATACTTCCCCTCCCCCCCCGCCCTCCACTGGATCCTTCTCCCCAGCATCAGAACAGTGGCAGATGGCAGTTTTGGACTGACAAACTTCCCACGGTTTATCACAGAACTTTCTATCTGACAAACCAGAGGAAGTTTGTCTGAACCAGGGATTGGTTCAATAATGGAACACACTTGCCAGAGGAGTTTACCTGCCAGTATTCCTCATGTCTCAGTCCCTAAAAGACGGAAGATTGAACAGGTCATTTCAATCTCTTGCTTCTGTGATAGTGCCCACAAAAAGATTTTTTTATACTGTTTCACTCACCTTCCCCCCTCTCATTTATGAACAAAACCTCACCCTGTCATACACAGCCCCAGAGACAAAAAAATATTATAGAGAACATATACAAGCACAAACACAAACATATAAACAATTTAAAACTGTATTCTAGATTTTCCTTTAGACTGGTGACTTTAGATATGTGGAGAAGATTCTTAAAAGTACATGTGCATAGTTGTTCAATCATAACTTGAAAAAAAGCCACATTTCAGTGTGAACTTATGGCACAGAGCTCATTCTGATGGCATTACTACAGAGAAAATATATTTCTGTTGGGAAGTGCACTGCCAGATTACCAAGGTGATGCCACCATGATATATTACTTTGTGATGTGAGATTTCCATGAGGACCTTGTGAAAATGTTACAGTGTGCAATTGCCAATAAAACTGGAATATAACATCATATGAACTATCTAAAGGGACTTCATTGTGATCAACACACTATTTTGGCAAAACAATACCAGCACAAGACCATGGGGACTCTGTTACCATGTCTAAAGAGAATGAAATAATGTCATTGGAATTATGTTACTGGGAAATAAAGCCCATAACACTGAACTAAAATAATTGTTAAAATACTGTTAAGAATCTCACATAATATCACAAAAAGCTAGGAAATTATTAGTCATATCATCTGTATGTTTTAGTCCTAGTGTTCATAAGTACAGTAGCACTATGAGCTACTATGAGCTGAAATCTACCTTCAGATTCAATGCAGTAACAAATTTTATAAGACATGGAAAGATGTATGCCCACATATCTACGAGCACCATCAGGTCTATGGTGTGTAAACTGATCCACTATTTTCTGAGTCCGAGAGAGAGACTTAAGAATTAAGAAGTACCATTAGCCTTTACAATTAATGATGTCCTGATTTAATTAGTGTGCTTGATTCTGGGTGGGTTTATTTTCCATGAAACACAAATTGGGTGAATTTTATGTTTGGGCAAGTGACAGATAGTGCAAGTGAGGATGTGGCACAATGCAAATCTCTCTGCAGTTGACAGTAACTCTAAATTAAAAGAATGCCAGGTCCTATAAAACCACTTGTTATTTGGGGTGAATGTCAGGTGGGGAAACTGGTATTTAAATATTATGCCATACAAAATGTTTCATAGGATCTATACTGAATTCAAGTCAGATCACCTGGAGAGAACGGCTAATAAATAACCACAGCATCACCTAGCTCTCTCCACATTATTAACATGGATAATATACTTAATATATAAACAGAATAACTCAAATACAAAAACAACCTAAAAATGTTCTTATTGTGATAGTCCCACATCATGGTGAAATAATCCATAAAGAATACTTGTGTCGTGGGTATGGTAATTAGGCCACTCTACTGTCACAGCCAGTTCCCCCTTCATTAACACAGACACACACCTCATAGGAGGGAAGTTTTCAGATGACATTTAAAAAAGTGTTCAAATGATAGAAGAGTTGAAAAATATTCTGTATTGTACAATGCTGTGATATGTATAAAAATAGTGGCACCGAAGCACAGATGTGGCTTTGTTCTGAAAAGATTACGGTAGCCATATTTTGAATCAGTAGGTAATATTACAGGGTACGGGTCCCTTTCTTAAAAATTAGAAATGGGTCTGAACAGTAAAGTTCAGATCTTGTTGTGAACTGACCTTTTCCACAGTTATGGGGGGCTTTGGAGCAAGAGCACTACATGGCCCATCTTAGAGAAAACACCCATCTGACATGTTCAGATCAGAATCTATAGTCTCTCAAAGTTTGAGTATACAGTATTGGGAGTGGGAAGTTCAGGCTGAATTCTAGCTTTATAATTGCAAAGCTTAAAACTTTTCTGATTGCCAGGAATTTTTAAAGCCATGGCTAGTCTAATTTTTTGGCTCAATAAAAATAATTTACCCTTTGTTAAATGGCACTTACTACACAGAAAAGGAAGTGACTTTTCTTTGCCTTATTTCATGTGCACATGTTGACTAGCTAACCTATTTAGCTGTCTTTCCAGTGATTACCTAATCAGATGGACATATTTTGCAATGGCATAAAATCATGTTTCCTTTTTTCTTTTTTTAAAAGTAATATATTTAACAACCAAAGCCCTGAGTCAGCAGCCAGTCTGTTTCCCCTGGCTTTTTCAGTAATAACTTGTGACATGTAAATGAAGCTCCAAATGAAGATAGCACTCTAGAATGAACGCCAGTTGCAGGTTACATCTGGTCTGAGATTGTCACAACTGCTTGTACAGGCTGCCCAGTTTTAGATCTAGCTGCAGGTTCTGTAAAATGAAAATATTATGAAGTAATTTGCTCTTTCAAATTATTACCACGATAAGCTGTTTTTATTAAACAAACTTTAAAACATTTGGGTTTTAGACATTAAGGGTTCTCTGATGAGCACGTAACTCTCACTACCAGTAACGGGCAACACGCAACTTGGATTTTACTCTTCATTTTTATTAAAGGTCTGATATTGCAAACAATCATGAATGTGAGTGCAACTATTCACCCGAGTGAGGGTTTGCAGGATTGGCCCTTTCCTTGTACTCTCAGTAGCAATAGTAATTTTTCTTAAAAGAGTATGAAAACATTAATCTTTTATCTTTGAATAAATGCTAACACTGGTGTGTGTGTGTGTGTGTGTGTGTGAGGAGAACGAGGAATGGTGCTTTGGTGGGACTGGTAGCAGCACAGACATTCCTACTTGGGGACAGGAGTCTTTGTTGGTGTGTTGGTGCTTTTGCACTTCCCTTCCCCACCTCTTCTTTCCTCATGGTGGGGAAGGAAAGCTGCATACCTCATCTGAATGCTGGGGCTTGTCTTGCCCACTGCTGCTGTCATTGATGGTGGGGATGGGATCAGGTGATTGGCTTTCATCCAGTGGTAGCTGGGGGGGAAGGGGAGTGAATATATTTTACTTCCCTTTATCAGTCCTACCCTAAACTTCAATGCTAGATCTTCTGTGATATCCAGAGCTCAGCCAATTGCCAGATCCAGAGTCTGAAAAAAATTAGCAAACGGCTGGTGATTTTTCACTTCTCTCTTGGCATCCAAGAAGTTTGGTTGGGTGAGGGGGGCAGGGTTAAAGTTGAAATATCACAACTATAGCTGGCCAGAAAGATTAAATGGAACAGTTTTCTATCAGAAAATGTAGCTCTGTCAAAATCAAAATAATTTGCAATATCGTCTCGATTTCACCAAAATTTCCTTTTTTATAGGAAGGGGGGGAAAAGGAAAATAGTTCCAACAACATCAAAAGGGGTCCATTTTGATTTTTTCTTTCAAAACAACTTTTTGTTTAGATTTTTATTTTGTACTTTAGTGTATGTGTGTGGGGGGGAGGGGGCAGGGGTCTGGCACAGTTTTTGGTGGAGGAAGGGAGGGGATAAGCACCCGGTCAGGGTCCTTTGATAGGGCTGAAGGTGAGAGGGCATGACCATAGGCCTCAGCCTCAAGTTCATAAACATATCACAGGCCACTGGTGCCAGTTTGAGATCTACTCTGGAAGAACCCCACCCGGTAGTTTACGGTGGCTTATCCCAATTATTTATGATTTGTTGAATAAAGTTCTGGCTTGTGCATTTAACCACATTTGACGCCCATGTCCCATTGTTTTTCCATGTCCACATCCATACTAAAACTTCAGTCATATAAAAATATCATAACAGAACTCTTTGTTCAAGGTGTGGTTTTACTCTGGAAAATGTCAATGTAAAAATGGCACCTTACTCCACAGATGCTAGCAGTGAATATTAAGAGTGACATATAATTAATAATAATGGCTTCAAATACATTAGAAGCAAGAGGAAGACCAAGGACAGGGTAGACCCGTTACTCAATGGGGGTGGAGGGTGGAAGGGGGAGAACAATAACAGAATAACTGAAAATGTGGAAATGTCAGAAGTGCTAAATTACATTTTTGTTTCAGTTTTCACCAAAAAGTTTAGTAGCGATTGGATGTCTAGCACAGTGAATGCCAGTGAAAATGAGGTAGGATCAGAAGCTAAAATAGGGAAAGAACAAGTTAAAAATTACTTAGACAAGTTAGATATCTTCAAGTCATCAAGGCCTGATGAAAAACATCCTAGAATACTCAAGTAGCTGACTGAGGAGACAGCTGAGCCATTAGCAATTATCATCGAAAAATCATGGAACACGGGTGAGATTTCAGAGGACTGGAAAAGGGCAAATATAATGACAATCTATAAAAAGGATAATAAGGACAACAAATGAAATCACAGACCAGTCAACTTAACTTCAGTACCCAGACAGATAATAGAGCAAATAATTAAGCAATCAATTTTCAGACACCCAGAAAATAAAAAGATGATCAGTAACAGTCAGCATAGATTTGTCAAGAACAAATCATGTCAAACCAACCTAGTAGCTTTCTTTGACAGGGTAACAAGCCATGAGGGGGAGGGGGAGCAGTGGTAGCTGTGGTATATCTTGACTTTATTAAGGTTTTTGATACTGTCTCACATAATCTTCTCATAAACAAATTAGGGAAATACAACCTAGAATCTGATGGAGCTACTATAAGGTAGTGCATAACTGGCTGGAAAACTGACCCCAGAGAGTAGTTATCAGTCGTTCACAATCAAGCTGAAAGGGCATATCAAGTGGGGTCCTGCAGGATGAGTTCTGGGTCCAGCTCTGTTCAATTTCTTCATCAATGATTTAGATAATGGCATAGACAGGACACTTATAAAGTTTGCAGATGATACCAAGCTGGGAGTGTTGCAAGTGCTTTGGAAGATAGGATTAAAATTCAAAACGATCTGGATAAATTGGAGAAATGGTCTGAAGAAAATAACATGAAATTCAATAAAGACAAGCGCAAAGTGCTTCACTTAGGAAAGAACAATCAGTTGCACACACACAAAATGGGAAATGACTGCCTAGGAAGGAATACTGCGGAAAGAGATCTGTGGGTCATAGTAACTCACAAGCTAAATATGAGTCAACAGTGTAACACTCTTGCAAAAAATAATAATAAATAAAATAAAAAAATAAAAGAAAGCAAACATCATTCTGGGATGTATTAGCATGAGTGTTTTAAGCAAGACACAAGAAGTAATTCTTCCACTCTACTTTGTCTGATTTGGCCTCAATTGGAGTATTGTGTCTAGTTCGGGGCGCCACATTTCAAGAAAGATGTAGACAAAATGGAGAAAGTCCAGAGAAGAGCAATACAAATGATTAAAGTTCTAGAAAACATGACCCATGAGGAAAGACTGAAAAACTGGGTTTGTTTAGTCTGTAGAAAAGACCGAGGGTGGACATGATAGCAGTTTTCAAGTACATAAAATGTTACAAGGAGAAGGGAAAAAAATTGTTCTCCTTAACCTCTGAGGATAGGACAAGAAGCAATGGACTTAAATTAAGCAAGTGCAGTTTAGGTTGGACATTAGGAAAAACTTCCTGTCAGGATACTTAAGCACTGGGATAAATTGCCTAGGGAGGTTGTGGAAACTCCATCATTCGAGATTTTTAAGAGCAGGTTAGACAAACACCTGTCTGGGAGGGTCTAGATAATACTTAAGTCATGCCTTGAGCGCAGGGGACTGGACTAGACTAGAAGAACTCTCAGGGTCCCTTCCAGTCCTACGATTCTATAATTGTGCTAATGAGCTTGGGGCTAAGGGGCTGTTTAATTGTGGTGTAGACATTTGGGCTCAGGCTGCAGCCCGCAGCCTGAGATCTGGGACCCTTTCACCTCATAGGGTCTTAGAGCCCAGACTCCAGCCCAAGCCCTAACCTCTACATTGCAATTAAACATCCCCTTAGCCGGAGCGACATGAGCCCAAGTCAGCTGGCATGGGCCAGTCGCAGGCTTTTAATTACAGCGTAGACATACCCTTAAAGGCAAGACATAACAGATGGATGAAACAAATTAGGGAGGGAGGACAAGGCAAGGTAACCACAACAAGAGCATGTTGTTCCAATAACTAGTGGTGTGCAGAGTTTCCAGGCAAATTCGTAAGTAGCAGTAATATTAACTCGTCTCCTGGTGATCATCTGGCAGAAATATACTGGTATTTCAGCATAGGCGAGTCAAATTGGGCTACAAAGGAGGCTAAAGTAGTGGGGCTATATGGATTTTTTTCTGTGAGCTCTTCCGTGCACGATCAGTTATACTTGCATAAACCCACAGAAGGCAGTGAGGTTGAACAGGTGTCACCGAGAACATAATCTGAGGACAAGGGGGCTGTACTAATAAAAGTGAAACTTGATAATTCTGCGATGATATACAAGAAGGAAAGAACTCAACTTGACTTCAAAGACAGGATTTTCAAAAGCATTCAGCTTTTCATTGAAAGACAGTAAAAATGAATTATCACATTGCCATTTTTAGAGTTGTTTTTATCTCAGAGTAGAATCACATTTTAAACACTGTTCTTTGGTTATGCACAGTTCTGAAACCATCCTCAATTCTGCTACTTCAGTTAAAAACAAGCCATGAAAACATGAAAATCACATAATTGCACCAAATTATTCTAAGAAAAGAAATGACATTTTCAGTTTTTTGAATATTAACCTTGCTTAACCCATAGATCTTTTTCACATAAAGTCTGTTGTGGTTAAGCGAAGTGAGTTTGGATCTAAATTTATATCTCAGCCTTTGCAAATATTTCAGACTAATTACTTTGGAATGAATGAAGAATGACACCTTAATTAGTAATACTTCTCTTGGCAATTAAAATGGCAGTGGCATATTACTAAGGTCTCCAAGATCCCCCATGTCTCCTCACTAGCAATTACTGAAGGAAGCATTAAAAATCAAGCTCATAGCTATAATCTGTTCTCTGAGGATCTAGCAGCAGGATAAACACTTTTGCTTCTTCCTTCCCTAGCAATTTTGCATTTAAACTCATCATCATTATCCAATCAATCATTAATGTAATTTTAACGCGTCATTTGTCATGAAGTTCAATTTTCCATTTTTAATGTAATGGATTTCACTCAATTGATTTTGCAGAAATATATAGAATGAAAATCATTTATACCAAGACAGAATTAACATATTAGCACATTTCTTAAATGTGTCATTCTAGCATTTAGCACAACTTAAATCAGTGTGGCCACCAATACTTGTATGAAACATGCAGAAATATTAATGTCAACGTGTCCATACGCCACGTCTTCTAAAGTAAATTAAAATCAAACCATATCATCTTGTGCTGTGGTAACATCAGAACTCACCAGACAAGCAGAGTGAGGCTAAATCAGTATTTGAAAGGGGGACCGCCACAAAATACCTACAAGTTTCAGGAAATGGAGTTAGCAGTTTAGTAGCAGACCAATTTCATAACAATGGACCAGGCCTACCTGTGAAAGAGAGACTCTGCAAACGCAAAGCGAGAGTAAATCACGGGCACAACAGGCATGTGTCTAGGGCTCCCACTCCTGGAGTCATACAATGACATCAGAATATCAGCTTTCATTGTGGAAAATAAAAATTATGATCCTAGCCCTCCTAGTTGCCCCCCTCCCCCAAAAAGCCTAATTATGTGATCTGATTATAACAGATACAGTTGTGTCTGCCTAAGTGTTCAGAGACCCTAAAACAGCATCTCTGAGAGGTGTGAACTGCCCCCTTCATCTTAATGGCTTAACTCTGAAGCATGCTGTTAACACCACTCCAGCAGAGGGCTGTGTGAGCAGGGGCCCTCATTGCCACTAGCCCACTATGGTTCCACTAGGGCGGTGTTGGCAGGGGTCCTCTATGTACAGTCCTTTGTTCAGATAGTGATGGTAGCAGGGGAGGAGAGGCGGAGCTGAATCCTCTCTCTTCTGGGACAGATCCTCACCCACCAGAAGACACGGAATGGGAGTTGTGGTCAGGGGACATACCAGCTTGCCCAAAGAGAAGTGGTGGCAGCCCCCAATCTCTACCAGCCCAACAGCCAGTTCACGTGGGCAGCCCTTATCACTAACACCTTATGGAGAAGTGGAATACGGCAATGGGCAGGGCTTGGGGGCCCCTATGTGGGGTGTGTGCCTAACCTCCAATTGTGTACATTTGACATTGGGTGAAGGCCTCATGAGCTAATGACCTTCCACCAGAATTCTGAGAGTGCTTGTCACCCCTAACCAAAGTAACTGAAGGAGGAACACACTGTATGCTGGAACTTCTGCTCTGAGAACTGAATATTCAAACATGTTTCGAGACAGTACTCCAGTTGCTCTATTTATGTGCTAAGAATTTTTGTTTAAAAGACTTTTGGAAACCTCTGGACAGGACTTCTGAAACAGCCTGGTTAATTTTCCATGGACTAAGAAAATATAAAACCCCGAGCAATCCTGAGGGGGCTTTTTCGTTGTTTAGTTTGGTTGCTGTGTGTCTGTACTTTTCCTTCTTATTGCTGCAGGTTACAGGTCTATTTGGTGTAAAGGTTATTGAACATAAGACCATGATGTTTCTTGGATTTAACACACCCCAGAGTCTTGAGTTTGGTCTTTGCCTGATCATCTTTCTGTTGATTTCCATTATCTGGAGAGAAATAAAAAAGCCATCTGAAAAGCAAACCTTCTTCTCTGATCCAATCTCTCCTAAAGTGCACCAGGAACTTTGGCCTGAAGCTAATGGCAAACACTACCTACCACCCACTTGACTATAAAAAAGAATATTGCGCTGAATCTATTTTATTGCCTTTTCCTTCTCCTTCCTTTCCATGGGTATATCTTCTTATGTATGTGTTTGATTGAGGAAATTGACTTGACAAAACTAACACCTTTGTAAATAAAGCTGAGAATGTTTTGGCTTCAACCTAATTATGATTTACATCATTTTTAAAAAGCGTGGTTTAGGAAGAAAAGCTGACTTTTGCATTGCAATTTCTCCCTGAATGTTTAATAAAGACAGAATTGTTGACCCTACATCTCTCTTTATCCAAAGCCTCTGCCCAGAGCCTGCTAAATTAGTTTACAGTGTTGGTGTCCTATTGGACTCCCTCAGTGTGATTGGGTGCTCAAATAGCCCTGGCTGAAAATTAAGCCTCCTTCTCTCTGTAGCTAGCCAGAAAAATGTGGCCCAAAGTATCAGACTCCGAGCTGACTATGGTGAGCCATGAATTCATGACCTCAGAGCTGGATTATTCTAACTTGTAGCTAAGAATAAGACTTCCTACCCTGAAAAAAGCTCCAAATGGTACAGAAAATAGAAGCTTGAGGCTGTTAGATAACACAGGTCGCTATGAGCACATCACCCTGGTGCTCTGTTCTGAGCATTATCTCTGTTGAATACAGAGGCCACTTTAGTGGGAAGAACTACTGAGAGGGAAGAACTGAAAAACCCATGCATCAATTGCTGGAGAAGGTCCCTTCTCTTTTCACTGCCTAGTCCCAAAGCCCCAATTTACTTACAATCCATAGTGCAGGGAAGTAATATATACCTACTATTTATCTATTTTGTGTGGTGCTCAGATTCCATGGTGACAGATGGTATATAAGAACCTAGATAAATATAAATGAAGGATTGTGATTAACTAATATACAGAACTGTTTTGTATTTTAAAACAATATTATTTAGGAACTCTGCGATTGTTATGGTTGTAGGACAAGTATGCATTTACCAAGAAAAGGGCATGCTACTTCTTTTTGCTTGATATAACAAAATTCCAGTCATAAAATAATAGCACGCTTGTGCCATCTGTCCATAATTCTGGGAGGGAAGGGGATAATGAAAGAATGCCTTCTAGCCTCAAAAGTAAATTAGCATAGGAATCCCTAGTATATTCTTATACTCTGCCCCTGGTGACTTTCACAACTTTTAATAGAAGATTATTTGAAACGATACACAGATATGTATGAAGTGCCCATTATTGGATTTGTTCTTGCTCTGCAACAGCTTTTTGGGAGACACGGTAACCCCAAACTGAACATGGTATTCAAGATGAATACATAATTGTTTTATATAAACCCCAAATAATCTTTTCCATATTATTTTCTACACTACTCTTAATAAAACAATAACATTTTATTTGCAGTTCTAACCATAGTTGTGCACTGAACTATCCAGTTTTCTTGAGAAGCTGCAACTAGTTTACAAACCCCGTGTGTAAGACTGGTTGGAACAATTTCTTCTAATGTATACTGCCAATGCCCTTTGCTTGTGTATGTTGAATTTAACCTGCTGTTGTGATGCCCAATTACTTAAATCTTTAATACAAATAATTTTGTCATAGTCAAGTTTTCTCACCTTGCTATACACTGATCCTCTAGTTCCTCAATATACAACAGTATATAACAGTAGGGATCTATTATTGACCACCTGACCAGGACAGTGATAGTGACGATGAAATGCTAAGGGAGATTAGAGAGGCTATCAAAATAAAGAACTCAATAATAGTGGGCGATTTCAATTATCTCCATATTGACTGGGTACATGTCACCTTAGGACGAAATGCAGAGACAAAATTTCTCGGTACTTTAAATGACCGCTTCTTGGAGCAGCTGGTACAGGAACCCACAAGGGGAGAGGCAATTCTCTATTTAGGCCTGAGTAGAGCACAGGATCTGGTCCAAGAGGTAACTATAACGGGAGCACTTGGAAATAGTGACCATAATATAACGACATTTAACATTCCTGTGGTGGGAAGAACACCTCAACAGCCCAACATTGTGGCATTTAATTTCAGAATGGGGAACTATGCAAAAATGAGGAGGTTAGTTAAACAGAAATTAAAAGGTACAGTGACTAGAGTGAAATCCCTGCAAGCTGCATGGACACTTTTCAAAGACACCATAATAGAGGCCCAACTTAAATGTTAGGGAGATTCCCAAACCTGAGCCATCCTTTGTAGGCGACAAATCTGAAGAATTGTCATAGATTGAAGTGTCACTAGAGGTGGTTTTGGAATTAACTGATAAACTTAACAGTAACAAGTCACTGGGACCAGATGGCATTCACCCAAGAATTCTGAAAGAACTCAAATGTGAAATTGCGGAACTATTAACTATGGTTTTTAACCTGTCCTTTAAATCAGTTTCTGTACCCAATGACTGGAAGATAGCTAATGTAACGCCAATATTTAAAAAGGGCTCTAGAGGTAATCCCGGCATTACAGACCGGTAAGTCTAACATCAGTACCAGACAAATTAGTTAAAACAATAGTAAAGAATAAAATTGTCAGACATATAGAAGAACATAAATTGTTGGGCAAAAGTCAACGTGGTTTCTGTAAAGGGAAATCATGTCTTACTAACCTATTAGAGTTCTTTGAAGGGGTCAACAAACATGTGGACAAGGGGGATCCAGTGGACATAGTCTACTTAGATTTCCAGAAAGCCTTTGACAAGGTCCCTCATCAAAGGCTCTTATGTAAATTAAGTTGTCATGGGATAAAAGGGAAGATCCTTTTATGGATTGAGAACTGGTTAAAAGACAGGGAACAAAGGGTAGGAATAAATGGTAAATTTTCACAATGGAGAGGGGTAACTAGTGGTGTTCCCAAAGGGTAAGTCCTAGGACCAATCCTATTCAACTTATTCATAAATGATCTGGAGAAAGGGATAAACAGTGAGGTGACAAAGTTTGCAGATGATACTAAAACTGCTCAAGATAGTTAAGACCAAAGCAGACTGTGAAGAACTTCAAAAAGATCTCACAAAACTAAGTGATTGGGCAACAAAATGGCAAATGAAATGTAATGTAATGTGGATAAATGTAAAGTAATGCACATTGGAAAAAATAACCCCGACTATACATACAATATGATGGGGGCTAATTTAGTTACCACTAATCAGAAAAGAGATCTTGAAGTCATCGTGAATAGTTCTCTGAAGAAATCCACGCAGTGTGCAGCGGCAGTCAAAAAAGCAAACAGGATGTTAGGAATCATTAAAAAAGGGATAGAGAATAAGACAGAGAATATCTTATTGTCCTTATATAAATCCATGGTACGCCCACATCTTGAACACTGCATACAGATGTGGTCTCATCTCAAAAAAGATATACTGGCATTAGAAAAGGTTCAGAGAAGGGCAACTAAAATGATTAGGGGTTTGGAACGGGTCCCATATGAGGAGAGATTAAAGAGGCTAGGACTTTTCAGCTTGGAAAAGAGGAGACTAAGGGGGGATATGATAGAGGTAGATAAAATCATGAGTGGTGTGGAGAAAGTGAATAAGGAAAAGTTATTTACTTGTTCCCATAATATAAGAACTAGGGGCCACCAAAGGAAATTAATGGGCAGCAGGTTTAAAACAAATACAAGGAAGCTCTTCTTCACACAGCGCACTCAACCTGTGGAACTCCTTGCCTGAGGAGATTGTGAGGGCTAGGACTATAACAGGGCTTAAAGGAGAACTAGATAAATTCATGGAGGTTAAGTCCATTAATGGCTATTAGCCAGGATGGGTAAGGAATGGTGTCCCTAGCCTCTGTTTGTCAGAGGGTGGAGATGGATGGCAGGAGAGAGATCACTTGATTATTACCTGTTAGGGTCACTCCCTCTGGGGCACCTAGCATTGGCCACTGTCGGTAGACAGGATACTGGGCTGGATGGACCTTTGGTCTGACCCAGTATGGCCATTCTTATGTTCTTAACACTAGTTGTAGTGCCCTGAAGCACTCTGTTATCATTGTGCGGAGGAGTGCCTATTAATTAAAAAGAAAATATCTGTATAAATAATGTTAAGATTACTAAAACTGACAAAAGCCAGAATATGCAGTATTAATGTCAACTTCCAATGGTCCACTTATACGTAGGCATTAAAATAAGAACAGGTATTAGGGATGGAGTACAAACCATTATGTTCAATAATTTTTAATTTTTGTTGGCTTATGTCATAACATAGTATGTTTAAATACTTCTGAGTACTTAATTTCACTCTATAAAAGAGAGAAAATTCTGTGGTGAAAGTTTTTCAGATATGTGCCATTGTCATTCCCATCTCATCCACTCTACCAATAATATCAGGCTCAGCGTACCATTTGCCTGCTGCCCTGTCAAATGTCTCAGGGCCTTTTTGCATGTCACACTCTGTTCAAATCATAGTAATACCTAGCTCCTACATAGCACTTTGCATCTATAGATCTCAAAGTGCTTTACAAAAGGTGGTAAATATCATTATCCCATTTTACAAATGGGGAAACTGAGGCACACTGGGGTGAAATGACTTACCCAAATTCACCCAGCCTGATATTCACAAAGCTGGGGCTAGAATCCATATCTCTCAAATCCCAGTCCAATGTTCCATCTACTAGGCAACACTACACTACCCAAGTTCTGGCCCACCAAGACATTACCTTCTCCTCATTCAAATCCCTTCTTTAGAACTTGCTTCTTTGTAGACTCCCTGGTGGGCATCTACGACAATATTGAGTTATTCAACCGAAATTCTGAACTACCAAGATTGGCATATTCTAAACTTAGTAAACATGTGATTGCAATGCTGTAGCCCTTCTCTCTTCATCCCATCCCCCTTACTGCACACCCCACATACTTGCTGGGTCATACCCCTAAAATTAAACTAACCTCTTCAGGGCAAGGCCATGTGCCATTAACACTGACCTAGAGAGACCTTCTCTAGCAGTGCAGATTCCTTCTCCTATGTCTTCCCAGTTCCCAGATCAGCTATTTGGGCTGGACTTTGGCAGGCAGATTTCAGCTCAGGTGTGTATTATTGAATTTACATCTGTTTGGTGAACACTTTTGCAGTTCTCTTGATACCACACTAGGATATGTTATGCAAGAAAATATCAGAGAAGGATCCTGTGAGACTGAAAACTACAGCTATGGAAGCATGTATCTTTACGGCAACAGTATTAACCTATAGTTGCTAATTGATTATTTATCCTCCCCACAAGTTTTAGAAATGTCTCATGAGAAGATGCTGACCTGGACTAGCTCCATAATGCAAATGTATATCTTGAGAAACAAGCACAATATGTGCCATATTTTGTTTTAGCTAAACTTAGGGATTTGATCTTTCTGATGTCATTATGTGGAAATTTGAATGTCTGCCCAGGAGTAGTGTTATGAGATAAATACACAATGTGCCAGACAGATTGTGCTAGGGGCAGCAAAGGCTGTAAGTAACAGATCATTTATTAACTTTCTGAAATATTATATACAAATCTCAATACTTATCAGTGACAAGTGGTTAGGACTCCTGGAAACATTAACAGACATTTATGGCAGTTTGCAATTATATTCAGTTTCACTGAGATCCCTGAATTCTCAAAAACATCTTCAGATTCCCCCTAGCAACCCTTCTGCTTTCCACAGAGTGGCACTGTTTCTGATGGAAAATAAGAACAAACCATCTATATCTGTATCTAGTAAGAAAGATCTGTTGCAGCTAATTTCAGAATACTTGTTAACAGTTTTCTGTTGAAAAATATATTTCACAATCCCTGGGGTTTCCACATGAGACTCACCCAATATTACTTACTAAACACAGAAGAGGTGGGCCGGTGAGTAACAATTCTGAAAGATATGTTCAGAGAATCAGAATAATAGGGTAAGTAATGCTCTGAAGATATCCTCTGTCTAGGGTCCTTACTACTGAAGAGTATAAATTGTAAAGATGTCCCAAAAGAAAAACGAGAGCAAAGATGCAACAAGCCGCAACAATATGCCCAATGCCAATAACACGAAAAGTGAGGGAGTTTTACACACACACAGTTTTTATATATAATTACATACACAGACACACACAAACACAGAGGACCAAGAAACCTCTTTAAAATTCAGCATTAAGAACGACAATCAAAAATCTGTAGAATGAGAGAGGAATCCAGGAAAAAGACCAAGACAGACATGGGAGAACTGATAAGGGACCTCTCAAGAAAAAGCAAAACAAAACATTTCGGGGATGAAAGTTTTGCCTCCTGTATCTTGGAAACAATTTCTGGAGCGCTGAGACAAATCCAATATCCAATTCAAGCAGTAATGCTTTGTAAACATAATGCTGTTTGGGTTTTGCTTTTTAAAATTTGTTTTTATTCTTTTCCCTTTTAGATGAGACTATTGAATATTATTTGTTCTGCATTTATTTCTTGAACAAGTTACTTGTAAAAACTTCACTGTGCCTGTTTTCATTCTAAACTGACAGCGACAGAGCAATACCCTCTATTAGCCACTAGGCTATGCTAAAAGATAATTCAACTGATCCAAAATATTTCAGTTGTAAAAATAATACGAAATACAAATCCATCTATTCAGTCATGTAAAAATGTACATTAAAAGAAAACGTATTAGACAGGGGAAAGCTACTTAAGTAAAGTAAGACAAATAGGACTGACTCGTCTGCCTCCTTTAGTTCACAACTCCACACAATGAAGTGATGAGTTAGAAAGGGAAAGACCAAATTGGCACACGTGTCTTCAGTGTAATCACTTACACAGGCAATCTCTTTTCTAACTTAGCTATCACATCTTCATATAGCTAAACAGCTTTCGAAACAGGCTTTTTAACATGTGATGCATTTTGACTCAGAAGTTTTTGGAAAATCTAAAATCATAATGGAAACATTTTAATAGAAATTTTAATAAAAGTAAAACTCTAGCAAAATATGAACTCACTACCTTTACAATATTGAGACAACACTTTATCGAGCAGGCTCTACAATCTTTGGCAAGTAGAAGGTTGCCACATTCCATGAATACAAGATAAACAGATTCTGAGTTATAGTAAAAAAGAATTTTTAAAAATTCATAAGTTACTAGTATCTAGAGTTCTTCAAGAAGACTGTCTCACAAATCCACATTGCTGGGTTGCATTCACCCAGACTGCACAGAACCTTCTAGCTAGTAGCATTTGTTGGGGCCAGGCACACATGTGCTTGTGGCATCAAATGCTTGGATTAAGTGTGTAAAAAGGAGGGGGAGGGGGAGGAGGGATTGGAATGTCCTTCAGTTTCTTCCACTCTTTCAAATATCCATTCACGAAAGACTTTAAAAAAAAAAAAAGATGAGTCAGAAGGCTAGGCTTATTACAAGCTTATATACAGTCATTTATTCTTTTCAACCTATTACAGAGGGTTGCATAGATGAGCCACCGGGTGTTTTCTCAAACAAGTTCTTTACAAACTTTATTTACTGGCATAACACTATAACACAGGTTTTTGATAGTACCAATGTAAACACTAGTATAAAAAATATGTAGCTGACAACGGTCACTGGGTTTTCGTGAGTTAAAAGCATCAGAGCTGAGGATAATTGCAAATGAAATCCACAGCAATTTTGAGACTTGAGCATTTTTATTAAGTTTTATTGTTAAAAAAAATCAGTTCATATAAACAAAACTATTCCAAGTTTATACCATTGTTAGGAGTATCACTATGTATCATGATTACAGCTAGCCAATGAAAGAGCAAGATTTGAAGAAGGTGCAGTCTAAAATATTGATTACTTAATTTCTTAATAGGTTATAATTCAAACGGGAGCAATTGTGGAATGAGATGCTACCCATCAAATATAAATGCAAGATATGCACAATGGACTGGAATGGACTCTGAAGCATTTCATCATATCCCCTTTATCAGTCAAGGGAACCAAAGCTGAACTAAGTCAGAACTGTTCCATTCCCAGGGACGCCTCCACAGCTTGCTCAGGGAACAAGTGATTGTAAACCAGAGATCAATCTGGGCCATGGCAGTGCCTCGATGCATCCAACAGTCTTGATTTGTTCCTGCTAAATTCACCAAAAATGGAATCCCCATATCTATTACTGTCATTAAAATCTATTTACCCAACTGTCAAATTAGTATGCATAAAATGTATCAAACTGCTTAGGAGAGGTATACTAAAGCTAGTATGAAAGTGTTTTGAGATCATCAGTTGAAATGCACTACATAAAACATATAGTGCACTTATTTCCAATAAATCAGACATGAATCTTATACATTTGGTAGTTAGAATCTAAGATTGGTCAGGGATAACAAGTGTGAGACAACTGCAAGAAAATAAACTGATTTTCCATTTCCAGTTCTCATTCTAAAGTTTTCTTGTTTGCAGTATAAAATATGTTAAGAGAACCTCATTAATGTTGTAAAGTCAAGCACCCAAAAGTTAAGAAATGCCAGAGTTAAGGTTGCCTGTGCAACCTTAATTTGGCCCCTTTCATAGAATCATAGAACTGGAAGGGACCTCGAGAGGTCATCTAGTCTAGTCCCCTGTACTCAAGGCAGGGTTAAGTATTATCTAGAGCGGGTGTGGACAAACTACAGACTGGGGCCACATCCGGCCCTTCAGACTTTTTAATCTGGCCTTTGAGTTCCTGCCAGGGAGCAGGGTCCAGGGCTTGCCCTGCTCTGGCACTCCAGCCGGGGGCTTGTCCCGCTCCAGCACTCCAGTCGGGGGCTTGTCCCGCTCTGCGTGTGCTGTGGCTCCGCGCAGCTCCTGAAAGCAGCAGCATGTCCCCCCTCCAGCTCCTATGCATAGGATCAGCCAAGGGGCTTCCTGTCCCTTACTTCTCGTGTCTTGCTTACAACACTCCTGCTAATACATCCCAGAATGATGTTTGCTTTTTTTGCAACAGCGTTACACTGTTGACTCATATTTAGCTTGTGATCCACTATGACCCCCAGATCCCTTTCCGCAGTACTCCTTCCCAGGCAGTCATTTCCCATTTTCTATGGGTACGTCTACACTTACCTCCGGGTCCAACGGCAGGCAATCGATGTTCTGGGATCGATTTATCGCGTCTTGTCTAGACGCGATAAATCGATCCCGGAAGTGCTCGCCGTCGACGCCGGTACTCCAGCTCAGCGAGAGGAATACGCGGCATCGACGGGGGAGCCTACCTGCTGCGTCTGGACCCGCGGTAAGTTTGGACTAAGGTACTTCGAATTCAGCTACGTTATTAACGTAGCTGAATTTGCGTACCTTAGTCCGAAGTGGGGGGGTAGTGTGGATCAGGCCTATGTGTGCAACTGATTGTTCCTTCCTAAGTGGAGTACTTTGCATTTGTCCTTATTGAAGTTCATCCTATTTCTCCAGTTTCTCCAGATAATTTTGAATTTTAATCCTATCCTCCAAAACACTTGCAACCTCTCCCAGCTTGGTATCATCTGCAAACGTTATAAGTGTACTCTCTCTGCATTATCTAAATCACTGATGAAGAAATTGAACAGAACTGGACCCAGAACCGATCCCTGTGGGACCCCACTCGTTATGCCCTTCCAGCATGACTGTGAACCACTGATAACTACTCTCTGGGAACGATTTTCCTACCAGTTATGCACCTACCTTATAGTAGCTCCATCTTTGTACATATGCATTCTGATAACAGTCTTTAATTACACAGTCACATATGTTTTCCTACCGAGCCCTATCTGATTCAGTGCAGAGGATGGATACTGGTCAATTAATAAGCAGCTTTTCAATATTTTGTTTTCTCTTCACTGTGCCATGTTTGGCTCTAGGCCTTATTTACTGCACAGTCGTCAAACTTGCTCAGAAGACAGAATTATTAAATTCATTACTATTCTATGGCATTCCTTACAATAGTATGTGGTGCTTCACAAACATCAATGAATTCATCTTCACAACATCCCTGTGAGACGAAGAGGTATTATTTTCCTTATTTTACAGAGGGGAGACTGAAGCACAGAGAGATTAAGGTCTAAAGTATCCATTAACTTTAATTGCCCTATTTGAAACGCATAGGACCTGATGTTTCAGAGTACTCGGTAGTATTTAGCACCTCCAATGTTCAAAACACTGTTCCCACAGATTTCAGTTGCAATTGTAAGTGCTCAGCACTTTTCCAGATCAGACCCTGGTTTCTCAATTCAGGCACCCAGAGAAAGTGGAACACAAAATTAATGACCACATGTGAAAAGTCTGGTTTAAGTGACTTTCCCAGAATCACATAGGACACTGGAAGAGGTAGAGATAGAATCCAATTTGCCAGCACAGTATTTAACTGCCTTAACTATGACACCATCCTTTCTACTTCTGCAACCTCCAGCCTGAGTCACTAAACATCTTCCAACTTTGTCAACAAAAGCAGAGGTCCTACAGACAGCACCCTCCTTTACTACCCAAGCCTGATCCTTCCCCAGAGGAGGTCCATCCAGTGTATCATAATGCATCCACATGAGGGGAATAAATTAAAGTTGCCCGAATGCTTGAATTTGCCAACTTATTAATGTTCTTTTAACTAGGGATGTAAATATTGTTTAAAAAGTTAACCGTTTAAATCATAGAATATCAGGGTTGGAAGGGACCTCAGGAGGTCATCTAGTCCAACCCCCTGCTCAAAGCAGGACCGATTCCCAACTAAATCATCCCAGCCAGGGCTTTGTCAAGCCAGGCCTTAAAAACCTCCAAGGAAGGAGACTCCACCACCTCCCTAGGTAACGCATTCCAGTGCTTCACCACCCTCCTAGTGAAATAGTGTTTCCTAATATCCAACCTAGACCTCCCCCACTGCAACTTCAGACCATTGCTCCTTGTTCTGTCATCTGCCACCATTGAGAACAGCCGAGTTCCATCCTCTTTGGAACCCCCCTTCAGGTAGTTGAAGGCTGCTATCAAATCCCCCCTCATTCTTCTCTTCTGCAGACTAAACAATCCCAGTTGCCTCAGCCTCTCCTCATAAGTCATGCGCTCCAGACCCCTAATCATTTTTGTTGCCCTCCGCTGGACTCTTTCCAATTTTTCCACATCCTTCTTGTAGTGTGGGGCCCAAAACAGTACTCCAGATGAGGCCTCACCAATGTCGAATAAAGGGGAACGATCACGTCCCTCGATCTGCTGGCAATGCCCCTACTTATACAGCCCAAAATGTCGTTAGCCTTCTTGGCAACAAAAGCACACTGTTAACTCATATCCAGCTTCTCGTCCACTGTGACCCCTAGGTCCTTTTCTGCAGAACTGCTACCTAGCCACTCGGTCCCTAGTCTGTAGCAGTGCATAGGATTCTTCCGTCCTAGGTGCAGGACTCTGCACTTGTCCTTGTTGAACCTCATCAGGTTTCTTTTGGCCCAATCCTCTAATTTGTCTAGGTCCCTCTGTATCCGATCCCTACCCTCTAGTGTATCTACCACGCCTCCTAGTTTAGTGTCATCGGCAAACTTGCTGAGAGTGCAGTCCACACCATCCTCCAGATCATTAATAAAGATATTAAACAAAACCGGCCCCAGGACCGACCCTTGGGGCACTCTGCTTGAAACTGGCTGCCAACTAGACATGGAGCCATTGATCACTACCCGTTGAGCCCGACGATCTAGCCAGCTTTCTATCCACCTTACAGTCCATTCATCCAGCCCATACTTCTTTAACTTGGCAGCAAGAATACTGTGGGAAACCGTATCAAAAGCTTTGCTAAAGTCAAGGAATAACACATCCACTGCTTTCCCCTCATCCACAGAGCCAGTTATCTCATCATAGAAGGCAATTAGGTTAGTTAGGCACGACTTCCCCTTGGTGAATCCATGCTGACTGTTCCTGATCACTTTCCTCTCCTCTAAGTGTTTCATAATTGATTCCTTGAGGACCTGCTCCATGATTTTTCCAGGGACTGAGGTGAGGCTGACTGGCCTGTAGTTCCCCGGATCCTCCTTCTTCCCTTTTTTAAAGATGGGCACTACATTAGCCTTTTTCCAGTCATCCGGGACCTCCCCCGATCGCCATGAGTTTTCAAAAATAATGGCTAATAGCTCTGCAATCTCATCCACCAACTCCTTTAGCACCCTCGGATGCAGCGCATCCGGCCCCATGGACTTGTGCAATTTTAAATGATTAAAATTCCATCGATTAAACAGTTAACTGATTAAAGGGAGAGGGGCTGGTTTGCTCTGGCCGGCAAGTCAGTGGCTTGGGGTGGGGTTGGTTGGCCAGCCGGTGGGGCACAGCCGGGGTCCGGCCAGTACAGCCAGGGACCAGGGTCTGGCCAGCGCAACCAGAATCTGGTGCTGCATGGCTGGGGGCTGGCCAACACGGGGTTTGGCATGGTGCGGCCATGGGCCACTGGCACGGACAGGGATTAACGGTTAATGTCGGTTAACCGGTAAGCCTAATGCTTACCGATTAATTGGTTAAGCAGTTAACATTTTACATCCCTATTTTTAACATGTTTTTTTAAATAATTCCTTAGTTATTAAAAAAAGCCCCAAACCCTGAACCCCTCCCCCAAGAAAGTCCATCATGTGGTATCATACTGACACCCAGACAGGTCAGCAGCAGATTTGGAACCTTTAGTTCCACCACACAGACCTCAGCCATGTGAGCTAATGGAGTAACTGATCTCAATAGTAGATCATCATCCTGTACATGGAAGCACTAAAGGGAGATGAGAGACACACTTTGCCAGTTGGTTTCACAGATATTTGCTGAGAACAGAAGAATATTGAGTCATGGGTTCTATTACAGGTTCTGAAGGGAAATATTTTCTAGTCGGCACAGACTCTGCACAGACTCTCTTCTGCCTCTCCCCCCCCCCCCGAATCTTGACCCCTTCTGCCCTGTCCCCATCTACCCCACCCCTGGCTTCTTATCCCTGTCCTAGTCTCCTTGCCTACCCAGTCTCAGTTTCCACTTCTCAGATTTCTCACCCCTTCACATTCTCCTTGCCCAGCCAGTCCCAGTTCCCCCTTGCCAGCTCCTCACACAATGCATCTCTCCCCTAATGCCCCAGGCTCCTGAGCTCGGTCCCCTGGAACAACCAGTCCCAGTCTCCTTGCCTACTAATCCCAAGTCTCATTCTTTGAAACAACAGAACTATTTGGGCTGACATTTTCACAAAAAAAAACAAAAACAAAAACATCCTGAGGCAGACACCTGTCATGGAAAATTTCAGGCCATACAGTTAAAGTTTAGCAAAGTCATAAGGAACTGAAAACTGTGTTATATAATAGGAAGTGTGGGGCATCCTTAATAATAGGCAACGACACCAGCCCTGTCTGAAATAAGCAAAATAGAGACAATAGGAAGTATTTCAGAAGAATTTAATAGCATACTCAATGCTAATTTATACAGTAACAATTAGAATCTAGAATGGTGTTCTTTTGCTGGAAAGCACTTCTGCCTTTTGTTTGCATTGTGTAGAAGGATAAAAAATATGCCTGCCGAACACTTTGTAACATTTGTAATTGAAGCCTTTTCCTCTTGCAGGAGACATTATTATTTTTGCAATTGGGATGGGGGATGCTGGCCATGTGTTTTCATATTTTTTTTTTTATAATCCATTACACATAGCTCTAATGTAGGATATAAAAACAGGAAAACGTTCCTAAATTGGTACTATAATGCAAATACCCTTGAACAGAAATACTGAACATGAGAGGATAGAAACTTTTTGTGTTACAAATAGCACCACATTCATATAAAATTAATTTTATTTTTAGTGGAAATTGTGTGCCACCTGGATATCAAGTATTTTTAAAATCATTATTAACTCTAAGCCTAACATTTAAGAACTGCTTTTTGTAAAGGGCATTGCACTTTTCACTGTGACATCTTGGGGCTTGGCTACACTTGCAGTTGTAGAGCGCTGAGAGTTAAACCAGCCTTCGGAGACCGCAGCAGGGAAAACGCTGCCGAGTGTTTACATTCTCAGCTGGAAGCGCACTGGTGTGGCCACATTAGCAGCTCTTGCAACGCCACAAAGAGCAGTGCATTGTGATAGCTATCCCAGCATGCAAGTGGCTGCAATGTGCTTTTCAAATGCTGGGGGTGGGGTGGAGTGCGACATGGAGTGTGTTGTGTGTATGTGGGAGAGAGAGACTGTGTTTTGGGGGGCTGAGTGTCAGCATGCTTTCTTGTAAGTTCAGACAGCAGCAGACCTCCCCCCACACCTCTCTCTCACTCACTCAAAGCAAGCAGCATTCCTCAGTAATGGTTCCTTTGTCCCGGAGCAGATAAGCAGCCAACTGTCAGAAACGGAGCTTTGAAAGGGCATATCCACAGTCCTACAGTGAGTTCAAAACAATGACAGGAGTGGCCACTTGACTTAAGGGGATTATGGGACGTTTCCGGAGGTCAATCAGAGCGCAGTAATGCAACACCTTGTTCACACTGCCTTCAGGTCGCTCCAGCGGGGGCGCAGCAAATGTTATTCCACTCGCCGAGGTGGAGTACCAGCAGCGCTGTAGCCGCGGAGTCAGAGCGCTCTACGTGCCTTGCCAGTGTGGACGGGTAGTGAGCTAGTGCACCCGGGGCTCCTTTATTGTGCTGTAACTCGCAAGTGTAGCCAAGCCCTTAGAATTAGTTCTTACAATTTGTCTTTACATCCCAGTGAATCATTTGAATTAAATGTTAGTCCAGGCTACAAATTACTTATAAAGCCAGCATATGGTACCTTCCAATATTACAGCAACTGTTGTGCATTTCAGTGCTGCCTCTCAACTTTGCCTTATAGTTACATGTGGAAAAATGTGAACATAATATTGGAACTAAATAACATGCAGAGGAATTCACAAAGTGCATACTCACCCACAATGCTTCATATGGGGTGGCTTATCCATCCTCACTGCCAGTTTAATCTTCAAGTCAGAGTCCTGGCTGTTTTTGGGGACTATCATTTTATGCAACTCAGGTGACTTTGAGCTATTGGATGTTGGATACAATATAACCTGTAAAATATAAAATAAGAACTTTTTTATTGTACTGACTCAAAAATCTTACCAGAATCTACTTGGTAACTTGTGACCAATTGAGAGCTTCATTGTGTCTTTTCCAATAGGGGTTGTCAGAGTCAAGACATGGCTATTAAACCATTTTATTCCATCTCCTCACAACAGATGTGTTTTCAAAGGGGATTCATTTATTTTCTGACAAATGGGTGTTTTTATATTATCAGATAACATGTTTTCCTCCTATGTTACTTCATTCCAAATTAATAGCTCAAGAAGCACCAGCAGAACTGACAGATGAGAAATGCTCATGTACAATTAAGCAGGCACCTAGACACTTACATCATGCAGTACTCCACAGGGAATATGTCTACTGAAATAATGTGCTATGGTATTATACAATAGATGGCATTCTCCAGCAATGAAATTAATTACTTGAGAGAACATAAGAGTAATACACTGTTTCTTACCATCTTCATTATTCAATCAGTGGTAATAATGAAAATCAATTACAGTAATATCACAGAAATTAGAGATGGAAGAGATCGATTAGGTCTAGCCCATCTTGCTACAAGTGCAGTAGACTACAGTTATTTCTCTAGCACTCTATTCAACCCATGTAATCTATTCACAGTACCATGTTGATATAATAATAATAATAATAATAATAATAATTGTCTACAATAATGACAAGTTATATAAAATTAGAAAAAAAATCTTTATTTCAAATCAAACAGAAGCTTTGATGCAAACTGTTAAAAAAATCCTTCATTTATTACTACTTACAATTAAGCAGTTTCCATGTAGTACCTGAATAACATTAGATAACCATAGCCTCTTCCATTCTCATTGTGGCCACAGCCCTTGAACAGGATTATACTTCAAAACTGCATGTCTCTTGTGGCCTCATGACAAGTCAGTGTGTTCAGACTATCACCACCAAGAAATGAAATATTTCAAACTAAAGCACAACCCTGTAAAACAATAATCTACTTCTTCTGTGTCACTGTTCTGTAAGATTCATGAGAAAAGGCTATCTAAAACAACTGGTTTCGTAACTATATCTATATATCTCCTCCGTGTAATATGGGAAAGTTAAAATGAGAACTTGAGTACAAGTCACCAAGAAAAGTAAATGTAAAGAATATCTTCAATGCTAAGACCATTACAACGGTACTGTATCTGAGGCCTAAATCTCTGGGATGTTGAATGCCCCCAGTTTACAGCATATTATTTTAGTACTTTGCAGGATTAGGATCATGAATTCTGGTAACCACAGAATCATACAATCGTAGGACTGGAAGGAAACTCCAGTGGTGTTCGAGTCCAGTCCCTTGCACTCATGGCAGGACTAAGTATTATCTACACCATTCCTAACAAGTGTTTGTTTAACCTGCTGTGATAAACGAGGGGTAGCCCCCTTTTGTGGACACCCAGCCAGCCAGTTAGCAATAGAATCCCTCTTGGTAGCTGTTCTCTACTTGCTTTACCTGTAAAGGGTTAAAAAGTCTGACTGCATGCATAGGGAAAGGGAAGTGAGTGGGCACCTGACCAAAAGAGCCAATGGGAGGGCTAGAACATTTTAAAATTGGAAAAAAACCTTTCCCTTGGTTTGTCTCTTGTTCTCCAGAAAGAAGCGACACGGAGCAGCAATGCTATAAGAAGATTTAAGCCAGGTATGGAAAATCATCAGATCATACCTAGAAGTACTTATTTGAACTCCAGATATGTAAGTAAATCAGGGAATGTCTAGGAAGACGCAATTAGGATTATTTCTTTTATTTCTTATTGGCTTGTGGACTCCTCTGTGCTAACCCCCAAATGCTTTTGTTTTGCTTGTAACCTTTAAGCTGGACCTCAAGAAAACCATTCTTGATGCTTAATTATTATATTTGCTCTTTTTAATTCTAGCAATAGCCTAAGTTCCAGATGTATTTTCTTTCTTTTTGTTTGTTTTTAATAAAATTTACCCTTTTTAAGAACAGGATTGGTGTGTTTTTGTGTGTGTGTCCTAAGAGGTATGCGCATATGTTGTTTAATTAGCTGGTAGCAACAGCTGAGTGAGTGAGAGAGAGAGAGAGAGAGAGAGAGAGAGAGTGTGTGTGTGTGTGTGTGTGTGTGTGTGTGTGTGTGTGTGTGTGTGTGTGTGTGTGTGTGTGTGTGTGTGTGTGTGTGCGCGTGCGCGTGCGCGTGCTTGAGGGTACCCCACAGGAAGGAATTCCCAAGTGCTCCTTCCTGGGTTCTCAAAAGGGTGGGTTTTTCTTTTTTGCACTTAGGTGGTGGCAGCATCTACCCATTCAAGGTCAGAGAGAAGCTGTGACCTTGGGAGTTTAATACCAGCCTGGAGTGGTCAGTATTAATTTTTAGAATCCTTGCGGGACCTCACCTTCTGCACTCAAAGTGCCAGAGTGGGGAATCAGCCTTGACACCTGCTCTTAAAAATCTCTAATGATGGAGATTCCACAACCTCCCTAGGCAATTTATTCCAGTGTTTAACCACCCTGACAGTTAGGAAGTGTTTCCTGATGTCCAACCTAAACCATCCTTGCTGTAATTTAAGCCCATTGCTTCTTGTCCTAGCCTCAGAGGTTAAGGAGAACAATTTTTCTCCCTTCTGCTTGTAACAACATTTTATGTACTTGAAAACTATTATATCCCCTCTCAGTCTTCTGTTCTCCAGACTAAACAAACCAATTTTTTTCAATCTTCTCTCATAGGTCATGTTTTCTAGACCTTTAATCATTTTTGTTGCTCTTCTCTGGACTTTCTCCTATTTGTTCACATCTTTCCTGAAATGTGGCGCCCAGAACTGGACACAATACTCCAGTTGAGGCCATATCAGTGCGGAGTAGAACAGAAGAATTTCTTCTTGCGTCTTACTTACAACATTCATGCTAATACATCCCAGAATGTTTGCTTTTTTTGCAACAGTGTTACACTGTTGACTCATATTTAGCTTGTGATCCACTATGACCCCCAGATCCCTTTCTGCAGTACTCCTTCCCAGACAGTCATTTCCCATTTTGTATGTGTGCAACTGACTGTTCCTTCCTAAGAGGAGTACTTTGCATTTGTCCTTATTGAATTTCATCCTATTTACTTCAGACCATTTCTCCAATTTGTCCAGATAATTTTGATTTTTAATCCTATCCACCAAAGCACTTCCAACCCCTCCCAGCTTGGTATCGTCTGCAAACTTTATAAGTGTACTCTCTATGCCATTATCTAAATCACTGATTAAGAAATTGAACAGAACTGGACCCAGAACTCATCCTGCAGGACCCCACTTGATATGCCTTTACAGCTTTACTGTGAACGACTGATAACTACTCTCTGGGAACAGTTTTCCAACCAGTTATGACCCACCTTATAGTAGCTCCATCAGATTCTAAGTTGTATTTCCCTAGTTTGTTTATGAGAAGGTCATATGAGACAGTATCAAAAGCCTTAATAAAGTCAAGATATACAACAGTTACCACTTCCCCCCCATCCGCATGGGTTGTTATCCTGTCAAAGAAAGCTATTAGGTTGGTTTGACACAATTTGTTCTTGACAAATCCATGCTGACTGTTAGTTATCACTTTATTATCTTCTAAGTGTTTGTAAATTGATTGCTTAATTATTTGCTCTATTATCTTTCTGGGTATTGAAGTTAAACTGACTGGTCTGTAATTCCCTGGGTTGTCCTTAGTCCCCATTTTATAGATTGGCACTATATTTGTCCATTTCGAGTCCTCTGGAATCTGATCATATTCCCTGACTTTTTGAAGATAATTGTTCGTGGCTTAGATATCTCTTCAGTCAGCTCCTTGAGTATTCTAGGCATTGGCGCCGACTCCGTGGGTGCTCCGAGGCTGGAGCACCAGTGGGGAAAAATGGTGGGTGCTAGCCCCCCTATCAGCTCCCTCCCATCCCCACAGCGCCTCCCGCCCGCCAGCAGGCCCCGCAGATCAGTGCCTCCCCTTCACTCCCCGTGCATCCCGCCCGCTGCAATCAGCTGTTTCGTGGCATGCAGGAGGCTGGGAGGGAGTGCGGAGGAGTGAGGACGTGGCACGCTGGGGGGGTGGAACTGGGCGGGAAGAGGCGAGGTGGGGATGGAGCAGAGGCCGGAAGAGGTGCGGCGGCGGCAGAGTGGGGGCCGGAAAAGGTGGAGTTGTGGGGTTTTGGGGGAAGGGATGGAATGGGGCAGGGCCTGGGGCAGAGATGGGTGTTGAGCACCCCCCGGCACTTTGGAAAGTCGGCGCCTGTGATTCTAGGATGCATTTCATCACGCCCTGGTGATCTTTTGTAATTTGACCAGCTTTCCACTTTTTTGTAGGACTCTTTTTTGAGTTTCAGATCATTGACAATCTCCTGGTTAAACCAGGGTGGTCTCCTGCCAGACTTCCAATCTTTCCTACCCAGTGGGATAGTTTGCTCTTCGCCCTTAATAATGTCTCTTTGAAAAACTGCCAACTCTCTTTTTCCCCTTTGACTTGTGTCCCAGGGGATCTTACCTACCAACTCCCCAAGTTTGCTGAAGTCTACCTTCTTGAAATCCATTATCTTTATTGTGCTGTTTTCCCTCCTGCCATTCCTTAAAATCATGAACTCTTATCATTTCATGATCACTTTCACCCAAGCTGCCTTTCACTTTCAACTTCTCAACCTGCTCCTCCCTATTTCTCAACTGTTTTAGTGAAAGAGAAAAAGAATCAAGATCTATCATCATATAACATATATGAAATGTGCATATTTCATAATACAACTAATAATAGTGACTTGCTCTGGGGTGTTACGTAGATTCAGTTCCCTTTAAAGAGCTAGTAAGCTGACTGTACATCTCAGTTTTAGTACTTAGATATTTCTACTGTTCAAAAATGAATATTATTTTTCAGAATGGGGCCCCTAAGGAAGCAAAATGATTTCAATTTAATATAAAAATCATCTTCTAAATACATATCCAAAGCCCAAAGTCATTTAGTATAATCCGAAGTTGCAATGCATGTGTGTCTGAAATAAAAAATAATGTTAATTCAAAACAAACCACACTGAATATTAAGCAAAGTATCTGTGTGCATGCTTAAAGTTATTACATTCTAACAATTTTAAATCTCTCATTGTGCTTACTGACAGAATTCCAAGAAAGGTAATTCTTGATAGTTCCCCTCTTCCATAAATATAGAAGCCTTTGAGTTCCGTTGCATAGGAAATGGTTTCTAGTAGTTTTTTCCTTTTAAGTGGAAACTATGTAAATAACATTATTACTCCTTCCTTGCATTTAATGATTTCACATATATCTAGGCATTCATGCCGAACAGTAGATAATAGTCTGATTTTTTCCCTTTTCTACAGGCAGTAGTTACTACTGTCATGAAACAGATTAACAGACCTAATGAGTTGCAAGCAACATTTCTTTCTCCAAGGTTATTTTTTTTTAAGTTGATGTAAACACAAATAGACAAGTGTGTCATTAATTCATAATTTTTGTACTGGTAGTTTCTTTCTGTATTTTAAAAGGATGATAGAATTTTCTTCCCATATCTCTTTTTTGGCACAAGTCCTCGTGTACCAAATGTGCACAGAAGATCTATTTGCATTTACCCCCGAACAAAACATTGTTAACTTTAAGTACAGATTGCTAAGAGAGGCAAATCTTGTACAAATTGCATTCCAAGAATGTTAGTGATAACGTTTAACATTTTTCTAGCACTTTATGTGTACAAAGCATGTACGGATATTAGCGAATTAATCATCAAGGTAGGTGAGGTAGTTGGGCAAGTATTAACCCCTATGTGTCCGATTATCACATGGCATAAATTGTCATAGCACTGTGGAAGTCAATGGAGCCATACTGATTTACACCAGCCGAGGATCTGGCTCAGTGTATTATAGATAGAGAAACAGAGATGGGAAGGCAAAGCAATGTGCCCAAGGCCACCCAGTGAGTCAGTGGCAGAGCTATTATTAGAATTCTGGACCTCCTGACTCTATGCTCATTCTTCCAAATCACAATGCCTCAACAAGGAGGTTAAAGGGAGTTAAAAATAAATCTGCAAGTTAAGAAATTTGAAAATGGTCCATTAGCCAATTGCACGCATATAAGCTCATGTAGTTTATCATAAGCCCTTTATACCAAATAACAATCCCACAGCACCAGTGTACTCCATTTCATGCCCATCATATCTCTGACAAAATCTCAAGTCACATTAACCATCTATTACAAATAATACTAACGTTTCATCTATTACAAGTAATATTAATGTTTCATTTCACATAGTCATATACAGGACACAAAGGACACTTTTTCTCTAATGAGGATGCCCAAGCAATATAATCAACCCCTTAAAGTACATAATAATTATAATTACACTAAAAAAACTGGGCTAAAAGGTTATTAAGCTTGGAAAGTCAAGCACTCAAATGTTAGGAAATGCCAGAGTTAAAGCTGCCTGTGCAACCTTAATTCAGCTCCCTTGTACATATGCATTATGATACAGTCTTTAATTACATGATCACACTACTATTTTTTCAACAGGGCCCATGCATCATTCAGGCCTGTTGTATGGTCTTTGTAGGTCTACACTACAAAGTTAGGTCAACATAAGCCATCTTGCATCAACCTATTTGTGCATGTGTCTATACTTAAATTCATCTCTGACCCATGTAAGTGCTCTATTGTAGCGACACAATAACACCACCTCTCCGAATGGCATAGAGTCATGATCAACATACTAAGGTCAATGCTGTCAAGGCTGAATCCCCACTCTGTCACTCCGAGTGCAGAAGGTGGGGGACCGCAAGGATTCTAAAAATTAATACTTGTCACTCCAGGCTTGTATTAAACTCCCAAGGTTACAGCTTTTCTCTGATCTTGGCTTGGTAAACGCTGCCACCATCCAAATGCAAAGAAAATCCCTTGGACCCAGGAAGGAGCACTCCCTGTAGGGTACCTTCAAGCCCTTTCACCCCCCTCCCATCCGGGGAAGAGCTGAGAAAGAAAAGAAAGGAAATTAGCTGTTGCCACCAGCTAATCAAACAGCATATGCACAAACCTCTTAGGACACCAAAAATCCAATCCTGTTCTTAAAAAAGGTAATTTTTACTAAAAACAAAAAGAAAGAAAATACATCTGGGACTTAGGCTTTTGCTAGATTTTAAAAGAGCAATTCCAAAAATCAAGCACCCAAAATAGCTTTCTTGGGGGTTCAGTTTAAAGGTTACAAGCAAACAAAAGCATCTGGGGTTAGCACAGAGGAGATCCACAAGCCAGAATAAAAAATAAATCTGGTTGTGTCTAACTAAACATTCCCTATCCAAATAATTTCTTCTAGGTGTGAAAGATGAATCTTCATACCTGGTTCAAGCCTTGCATGGCATTGCTGCTCCGTGTCTCCTTCTCCAGAGAACAACAGACAAAGGGAAAGTTTCTTTCCCAAATTTAAAAGTTCTACCTTCCCATTGGCTCTTTTGGTCAGGTGCCCACTCCTTTTCTTTTACCTGTGGGCTTGTTAACCCTTTACAGGAAAAACAAGCAAAGAACAGAAACCAAGAGGGATTTCACAGCTAACGGGCTGGCTGGGTGTTCATAAATGGGGGCTACCCCCAGGGCCGGCTCCAGGCACCAGCTTACCAAGCAGGTGCTTGGGGTGGCCACTTCGGAGAGGGGCGGCGCGTCCAGCTGTTTGGCGGCAATTCGGCGGACGGTCCCTCACTCCTGCTCGGAGCGAAGGACCTCCCGATGAATTGCCGCCGCAGATCGCGATCGCGGTTTTTTGTTTGTTTGTTTGTTTGGCTGCTTGGGGCGGCCAAAACCCTGGAGCCGGCCCTAGCTACCCCACCCTTCATTTATCACAAACGCAAATTTTTGAAATGCCTTTTCCTGATTGCCCAGCTTGGTGAGCACATCTAGCAGCTCTCCATTGCTGTGTGCAACTGCCCAGCTGATCATGCCAGCTACGTGCTCCAGAAACACTCTGGTCTGGAGCAGACAGGAGATATTGGATCTCCTGGGCCTGTGGGGAGATGAGGCTATGCAGGCACAGCTACGGGCCAACCACAGAAATGTGGACATCTACAAGCAGATTGCACGGGGATGCAGGAGAAGGGGTATGACAAGGATCAGTAGCAATGCGACATGAAAGTAAAGGAAATGCGGCAGACATACCAGAAGGCCAAGGAGGCCAACAGTCAATCTGGTGCTGAGCCAAAGCTCTTACAAAGAGCTGCATGCTACACGTTTTGCAAAGACACCCCCTTTTCCCCCCCACACACATATACCTCTGAAGAGCCTAAGACACAGACCACTGCCATGGACAGTGAGAAGGAGGAAGAGGGGGAGGGAGAGGAGGAGGATGGGGGACATGTGACCGGGGGTGTCCAGCTATGCTGCAAACCAGGTGCAAGGCAAACTCACAGCCAGACCAAGGCTGCTCACTCAGCCGCCCATCCCCAGAACTTCAATAGGTGCCAAGACTCACCCCTCCATCAGAGTCTGCAGTGACTCATTGTCCCTGAGGCATGCTACATCATCTGAGCTGTACTGATTTATCCCGTAAGCAGAGCCCTCAGGCATGCTGCAGCAGCCTCTCTCTGAGCAGGGCATGCATCAGATGACCCACAGGCACAGGTATTTCACTGCCCCTGCCAGAGCTGCATTAGCATTACTTGGCCAAGAATCCGCCTGCTACCTCACAGTCTTACAGATTCCCTAGGCTTCCAGCCTGCTCTTGATCCAGTTCCTGTGCCTGCCCCCAGGCTTGCCTGAGCCTTGTTCCAGCCTGCTTCAATCTTGTCTGTGCCCTTCACTGACCCTGCTCCAGTCCTGTTACTGACCCACTCCAACCCTGCACGTCTCCTGACCCCCAGTCCCTAGGATTGGCTCTCTAACTGGCTTTGACCTTTGGCCTGCCTCCTTACTCTATGATCCTGAGTTTGGGCTTATCCACAGACTCTGACCCCGGTTCTCAGCCATGGCCTGCCCTCAGACCCGATTTCAGCACTGCCCTTGGCCTGATCATGACCCTACGCCTGACTTCAACCACTGTTTCAACCACCTAGAATGCAGACTCTGACTCCTGGACCTGTTTGAGATTCCACTGCAGACCAAGTCAGTCCTGGCAGTCGAGCATGGGGAGGGGAAGGAACCTCAGGTAAGTGTGTAAATATATTTCCCACTACAATGATGCACACATCTATCAACTCTTCATTAATTTACTAGTATTAGAAGATGTAACAATACAACAAAGAGAAGTAGAGTTATCATCTGCTTTTCATTTCCCTGTAGGGCTAAGTGGGGAGGTGGTCAGGCGGAGCAGTTTGTTTACGAACACAGGGATGTCCTTTGTATTCTCCTGAGAGAACATGATGAAACTTTCATGAAGGTGCTCTGTAATACTCTCCCAAAAGTTTTGAAGGATGGGAGCTTTATTTCTTCCTCCATAGTAGGGCACTTTCCTATGCTAATCTGCAATAATTCGAGAAGAACCATTGCAGTACGGGCCTTAAAAACTTCTATGGATGGAGATTCCACCACCGCCCTGGGTAACCCATTCCAGTGCTTCACCACCCTCCTAGTGAAATAGTTTTTCCTAATATCCAACCTAGACCTCCCCCCTGCAACTTGAGACCATTGCTCCTTGTTCTGTCATCTGCCACCAATGAGAACAGCCTAGCTCCATCCTCTTTGAAACCCCCCTTCAGGTAGTTGAAGGCTGCTATCAAATCCCCCCCTCACTCTTATTTTTTGCAGACTAAATAAGCCTACTTCCCTCCGCCTTTCCTCATAAGTCATGTGCCCCAGCCCCCTAATCATTTTTGTTGCCCTCTGCTGGACTCTCTCCAATTTGTCCACATCCTTTCTGTAGAGGGAGGGGGGGTCCGAAAACTGGACACAATACTCCAGATGTGGCCTCACCAGTGCCGAATAGGGGGGAATAATCACTTCCCTCAATCTGCTGGCAATGCTCCTACTAATGCACCCCAATATGCCGATAGTCTTCTTGGCAACAAGGGCACACTGTTGACTCATATCCAGCTTCTCGTTCACTGTGATTCCCAGGTCCTTTTCTGCAGAACTGCTGCTTAGACAGTCGGTCCCCAGCCTGTAGCAGTGCATGGGATTCTTCCGTCCTAAGTGCAGGACTTTGCACTTGTCCTTGTTGAACCTTATCAGATTTCTTTTGGCCCAATCCTCCAATTTGTCTAGGTCACTATGGACCCTATCCCTACCCTCCAGTGTATCTACCCCTCCCCCGGGATTAGTGTCATCCGCAAACTTGCTGTGGGTGCAATCCATCCCATCATCCAGTTCATTATTCATTAATCATTAAGTTTTACATCACTCAGCAGCCTTAACTAAAAATTAATGTATTTATGAGGATTTCTTCCCCCTCCCAAGTTTTAATAGTTTAGCACGATGTAAATATCTGTGTGCATACTCACGCGTGTGTGCGCATGTGTGTATCTCAAGCAATAGGAGGAAGGAGAGAGGGCAGTTTCATGTGTCCAAGGATCTCTTTTGGAACAGATAGGTGAACCTTACTATCATTTTGAACTGAACATCAAGAACTAAAGCCTAAAGATTAATGAAACCATGAGAAATGTGTATAAATACACATCAATCTATCTTATAGCTCTAACTACTACGCTCTGTGTCACTGTAAATAAAGGTAACATATTGCCAAGGGGAGCAAGAAAGGGAAAAACAGCTGAACGCTATTATTAAAAGGATTGTTCTCCATTGTAATATGTGATGTAAAACAATATTATTTCCAATGTTAGTGAACAAATAACTTTCTAGATTGTTTTGCCACAGGTTTATTTTCAAAGTGTTATGTCATTTCATGGTTTTAATCATCTAGCTATATTTTCCATAACCTGCTTACAAAGAAGTCATCACCTCCTTCATCTCTTCACTAATGGATTTAGAAAACACCTGTAACTATCCTTTTTTTCTATACACAGTAATTCTACAAGTTTCACACAAATTCCAGTTGCAGAATGATTTCAAATCACCTTTTACTCTCAATGATCTTATTTTTTAAATATATTCTGTCAGAAGTAACAAACTATAAACCATAATTCTAAAGAGAAGCATAAAGAAATAACCGGATAGGTAACCTTCATTATGAAAGCTGCATGCATTATTTATGACCATATAATTGAGTGCCAAAAGTGGGTCTTGAGTGTTGCATGGGGCCAGGTGACTTATGACAAATCATCAATCTCAGTCTACTGTTGCTTGGGATATTGGTGATAAATGCAGTCATCTTATGATCCTAGTAAGTACTCCAGACTTTTTAATTAAACTAAGCCACAAGGGGTTAAGTATCACATCTTAATCTTCTCCCTCTTTTTTTTAAATCACTGTCTTTCTAAAGATCTAGAAAATAAAAGTTAGAATTTCGCTTTTTATGCTTTTCCTTCTGATCATACACATAACATATATTGCCCAGGGATAAAAATCACAAAAAATAAAATTAAAAAAACCCCACACAGATATACAATATTTTGTATTTAAATACTCTCTTCCAAGCAAGGATCTCAAAGCACTATTTCTTTTTGTGACTGACTGGCAGAATGTTTCTCTCCTAAGCTCTAGGTACAACACAGGTTGAAATTTTCACAGCCGACTAGAGGATGTAGGCACACAACTATCTATTGCAATTGAACTATGTGGCTAAATCCCCAACTCAGCTTTGAAAATGTCAACCACATTATAAAAGCAAATACAGAAGTTATAATTTATACCCAACAGAACAACTCTTCCTCAGTCACTAAACTTATCAGGATGCACAAGTTCCATCCCTTCCCCAGCCTTAATCCACTTCCTCTAGGAAGCTTGGAAGAATAGTTGAGCCACGCAGCATGCCCTAAAGGTTAAACTCTTAATCTGCCAGAACAAAGGTGGAAGCAGGGCGTTCCAGGCCTTGTCCATGCTGCCACTTTACAGTGCTGAAACTTTCTCGCTCAGGGGTGTGAACCCCCCCCCGAGCAATGCAGGTTTCAGCGCTTTAAAGTGGCAGTGTAGACAGTGTACCAGTGCTGGGAGCCATGCCCTCAGCGCTGGTAGCTACTCCCCTTGTAGGGGTGGGTTATTTACAGCCACGACTACACAGCAGCAGCACTTTAACGTTGGTAGTGAAGACATACCCTCAGAGTCAAAGACATTTCATTGAAAACACCTGCCACCTGTACTCTCCTGTTTAAGCCAGGGACTGTTAGCTCAAGCTCTTCACCTGATTTCATCTGCCATGGTGTCAAATAAAGCAGCAGTCCTCAAAAGGACTCTTCAGCAGATTCACCACACCTGAGACACAAACTATAAGCAATCAAGTGAGCCATTTCTTCTGGTTGCTTCTCCCAGCCCACAAGCATAACCTCAATCACATCTGAGGCCACTCCCAGCCAACTGGCCCTTATCTAAGCCCCAATTTAGGCCAGAGACTAGATAAATGGTTAAACAGAAAATGCCAGAATTAAGGTGGACTATGCAATGTTAATTCAGTCCCCTTATGCATATGTATTATGATACATCTAATTACACAATCGCATACTATTTTTTTTCAACAGGACCCCTGCCTCATTCAGTGCACAGAATGGATGATGTTCATTGAATAAGTAGTTATTCCACAGTCCATTTTATCCTCAGCCTTTAGGGGTGTCCATGCCTTATTTATTATTCAAACACTGCTCTGAATCTACAATTACTATTTGCCTTCAGGGCTTTACTGTGGTGCTCATGTTGATGGGACATACCCTCATCCAACTGATAGAAAGGCTAACAAGCATTCCTACACTCAGACACTGGCAATTAGGTGCACCTGCAGAATATGCTCCACCTGGAAAAGGGGAGCTTAAAAAGGTTAAACTCACCACAGAGAAGTGGGGGGAGAAGTCTGCCCAGGAGGAGTGGCTGCTAGGGACTGCCAGTGAGTTCAGGAGTGAGGGGAGCCCAGCCTGAGGCAGTGGCTAGCCTTTCCTTTCCCCTCCCCACTTGTTTTGGGGACTGACACTACAAGCCTGATACAGGTTGCGGCCAGGGGGGGCTGCTCCCAGCCAGTGACCTCTGGTGGGACCCAGGCACACTGCCGTGAACTAGAAGTCATTGGAGTCAGAAAGGACCGCAGAAGTGAGCTGAATTCCTCTTGGGAACAGAGAGCATACGCAGGAGTGGGGGCTCCCGTGGAGGACCCCGGGGCAAGACACTCAAAGAGACTACAGCCCAGCGCAGGCTGAGGGTTGGCCTACTACACTCATCACAATGGTATTTTCACAAACATTAGTTTATTTATTTTCATAAGAGCCCTGTGAAATAAAGCGGTATAATTCTCCCCATTTTCCAGATGAGAAACTGAGGCATGGAGAAATTTAGGTCAAAACTTTCCACTAACTTTGGGTATTCAATTTGAGACCATGACGGCCTTATTTTTCAGAGTCCTTAGCATTATATAACACTTTATTCTATGTACAAAGCACAGCTCCCAGGGGCTTCAGTTGCAGCTGTGAGTCCTCAGCCCCAGGGTCACCCATAAAATGGGAAGCGCACAGTTTGTGACCACCTCTGAAGAGTATGGTTTAAGTGACTTGCCAAGCATCACACAGGCAATCTGTGCCAGAGGCAGGGATAAAACCAATTCTCCAGAGCAGCATTCAACTGCCTTAACCTTGAGACCATGTCATCTTTTCCTACAGTCCCTTGCCCCATTCAGCTACACACCTTCCAGCCTCTGCAACAAATGAGGTAGGGTCCTCCAGACTACAACCACCTTTTTCACACCGCCCCAGTTCATCCCCAGTGCAGCTCCAGCCTGCAAATGAAGGAGGGGTCCTGTGGAAAAATAGTCTGATCATACTGTATCATAATGCACACGCACAAAGGGGCCAAATTACATTTGCACAGACAATATTAATTCTGACATTTCCTAATTTTTGCATTCTTTACTTTGCAAACTTAATATTATTTTAACACAGTTTATTTGTTTTAGAAACCTAGAAAATTATAAAGTAAACTGGAAAACCAGAAATTTCACCATGTGGAATTATATTGACCCCTGGCTCCCAGTCCCTGTCTCTTTGTCCAGCCAATTGCAGCGTTCCCACAACCCCTGAGACCCTGCTCCCAGTCTTTTCTCCATCTATTGACCCCCCCTACCCTCAACCCACAACCCTCTGCACTTCAGTCAGGCTGCTTCTCAGTGTTGCCAACCTCAAAGATGAAACTGTAGCTCATCACCAGCTACCACCAGCGGCTCTTTTGCAATTTCCCAGAGCCTGATTAGATCCACCCAGCTGGGAGTTTCTTGTTTTTGGAGGCAGGGAGAGAGGCCCTGTGTCCTGCAACCTGAAATAGGGGGAGGGAAGCTGGAGCTGCTAGAGATGGAGAGGGAGGGTATTTTCAAAAGTATGGGAGACATTGTTCTACATATAATTTCCTTTGTTCCCTCAAGTATATCTTTTTGGAAGTTTTCACCATACAGCAGAATAATTCACTCTATAGAGGGCTTATTCCTTTATGTTTTACAAATTTAATGACTGAAAAAGGAAAGGATTCCAGACAAAGGAGAGAGTGTGGGTAGGTTTTACTGTATATTTTTGCCTATTGTTACATGGCACCTATGACTGTCAAACTGAGTGAATTATACATGTGACTGGGCCAAACCATTGTCTGCACAAAGGCACAAGAAGTTTCATTGCTAGTATGCCCTTTGGTAAATTACCTTTAATATACAGATAATGGGACAGGGTCAGTAAAACTGGTTCATGGAGGTATATTATTGAGAGACCCCTTGCCACCAACTTCTTCCCTCAACACCTGGGCATAGGAGTAGCTTTAATTCCTGCAAAAATCTCCTTGGGCAGGAATCGATGTGGGGATGCACTGAATGAGCATATTCTCAGGGTGATTTTGGCTGTGTCCCCTTAACCAGACACTCTTGCCCACTTTTTTAGGGTACACTGCCCCACTTTAAGCCTTCTTCTTCCGCACACAATGGCATGAGAGAGTTTGGGACTACTTTGAGCTACTTTGGTCTCACCAAATTCACACGACTGAACTTCAGAAGGCTGGAAGTTGTAAGTAATGCCCTTGAATGCCTCGATGACAGATTGCTGAGCATAATTTTATCCCCTGAGGAGTCCATCACAGTTGTTGAAGTTGTAAGTCACTTGTGGTTGAGTGTTGGGTAGTGTCAAAGTTCCTTACCCCAAGCACTCCCTGGGCTCTGGGCAGGGACCCAGTTCTCACCCAGGCCGCTCCTCTGGAATGTCCGGGTGGTTTTCCCACTCTGGTTCTAGTCCTAAAAGGCTTAGCCCCAGATAACCCCAGAAATGACAGATTGTCAATGAACAGAACAAAAGGGGAATTAACACAAATGAATCATCCCAAAACTGGGTTTAGGCTCTCTTCCTTCATAGGGCACTCGTCAGGCTGTGGAGAGGAACAGTCCCCTCTCAACGTCTCGATACGGTCTCGCATGATATTCTTATCGACAAACTAGGCAAATACAATTTAGATGGGGCTACTATAAGGTGGGTGCATAACTGGCTGGATAACCGTACTCAGAGAGTTGTTATTAATGGTTCCCAATCCTGCTGGAAAGGCATAACGAGTGGGGTTCCGCAGGGGTCTGTTTTGGGACCGGCTTTGTTCAATATCTTCATTAACGACTTAGATATTGGCATAGAAAGTACGCTTATTAAGTTTGCGGATGATACCAAACTGGGAGGGATTGCAACTGCTTTGGAGGACAGGGTCATAATTCAAAATGATCTGGACAAATTGGAGAAATGGTCTGAGTTAAACAGGATGAAGTTTAACAAAGACAAATGCAAAGTGCTCCACTTAGGAAGAAAAAATCAGTTTCACACGTACAGAATGGGAAGAGACTGTCTAGGAAGGAGTACAGCAGAGAGGGATCTAGGGGTTATAGTGGACCACAAGCTAAATATGAGTCAACAGTGTGATGCTGTTGCAAAAAAAGCAAACGTGATTCTGGGATGTATTAACAGGTGTGTTGTGAGCAAGACACGAGAAGTCATTCTTCCGCTCTACTCTGCTCTGGTTAGGCCTCAGCTGGAGTATTGTGTCCAGTTCTGGGCACCGCATTTCAAGAAAGATGTGGAGAAATTGGAAAGGGTCCAGAGAAGAGCAACAAGAATGATTAAAGGTCTTGAGAACATGACCTATGAAGGAAGGCTGAAAGAATTGGGTTTGTTTAGTTTGGAAAAGAGAAGACTGAGAGGGGACATGATAGCAGTTTTCAGGTATCTAAAAGGGTGTCATAAGGAGGAGGGAGAAAACTTGTTCACCTTAGCCTCTGAGGATAGAACAAGAAGCAATGGGCTTAAACTGCAGCAAGGGAGGTCTAGGTTGGACATTAGGAAAAAGTTCCTAACTGTCAGGGTGGTTAAACACTGGAATAAATTGCCTAGGGAGGTTGTGGAATCTCCATCTCTGGAGATATTTAAGAGTAGGTTAGATAAATGTCTATCAGGGATGGTCTAGACAGTATTTGGTCCTGCCATGCGGGCAGGGGACTGGACTCGATGACCTCTCGAGGTCCCTTCCAGTCCTAGAATCTATGAATCTATGAATCTATGAATAAAACGTGAGTCAGCATCGGGCCCTCCCTTCCATCAGGGAGGGGCTGTCAGGCAACAATCATCTGAGGAGCTCCTGCCTTCAGCCAGTCCTCTCTCCAGGAGCTGAGACTGAAGGTTTGTTCTTCTCCCTGGTCTGCCATCAAATGAGCTGGGCTTCTCATTTTTAAGCTCCTCTCTCCAATTCCGACATCTCTCACAGGTGTGATGGAGCAGGGCCACCCAAGCCTACATTAACTTGTTAACCTGTGTTGCCCAGTGTGGGGGTTTTATAACTTATCACAGGTAGAAATTCTGAGGGAAAGCTCTCAGGCAAAGCAAAGGACAATGATTGGGAGGAGGGGGGAAGGGCGCTGAAGCCTGGTCACCAAGGCAGTTTGTGGGGATTCCATATAACCTACATTACCTACCTTGCTGAGTGATCTCAGACTTGCCAGCTGTCATAATACTAGAACAGAAACTGCACAAAAATGACTAGGGGAAATGGCAAACAGCAGAGAGTCATAGTTTCGGTGTAACTGCACCTTTGACCCCCACCATGGTCTACTCAAAGGATGCACCTTTAAGTCTCAGGCCTCTTGCCATCACCTTTCTGTGGCCGTGGAGCCATGTCCTCTTTCCCTCCGGACCAGGGTTTAGGCTGCAACCCCCCACCTCGCAATTTACTGTGCATATCCTAGCAGGTCTGACCTAGCTCAGTACCTGCCATTTCAGTCTTTTTTTCTCTAGGAGCACTGACAGTGGTTTACCAGTAACTAGACAGCTTTGAAAAAGCAAGGTACATTGATTTAAGGACAAAATTCTTACAGAGAAAACATAAAAAACAACAGGTGCTATTTCAATACAAATAATAATAGTCATAACAGGTCTAAACACATATTTAAGCTTACTGGAGGACCACCATCAGTCCTATGGAGACCACAGCAGGTTCAAGTCCTTCCAACCCTTCAGCAGGGTTTGGAACCTTGGTTAAACATTGATGTCAGTTTGTTGGATCAAAATGAGAGCCCTCTGAGTCTGTTTAAACTCAGCCTTTATACCCCAAAAGCCTTTGTTCCCAGGCCTCCTGAAACAGCTAAAACTAGTCAAGACTCCTTTCCCCAGGGGGCAAAGTGTCAAGGCTGGGTGTCTGCATAACCAGTATTGGGATTTTGCACTAATCACTTACCTAGTGATTCCATATTCCCCATGATTTCAAGATCTGGCTCAAACATACAGATAACATTCATAAAGTTGAAACAATAGTCCCTAAAGATGGTGTGTGTATTTGCAATATCTGACACACAAAGCACCTGCTGAGAAGACCCTAAAATAATGATATAGGTGATGAGAGGGAGTGAGGTCTGGCAGCACATGGGGCCAGCTGTAGCAATGGGAGCCTTTGGATGCTGCCACCTGAGCCCCACACAACTGCTGAAGTGGCTGGAGAGCTAACATTAAGCTAGGGGCGTTCCAGCCTTCCTACACATGCTCCCCCAAAGAATTGGTTTCTGCCAGAAAGACCATGCTGGAGTGAAAGACAGATGGTAAACATTTCTGAAGAAATGAGACTCAGACAGAGTTGCTCAGGAAACCTCTGCTTTTGAGCATGAGGAAAAAGCCTGTGGAACCACACCTGTAATGGGTGTTGGGGATGGGACCTGCACTCCAAGACTTGGAAAAGACAGAAAAACAGATGAAGGGTGGGAAGGAAAAAACAAGTATTTCATCACCTGATAGAGAAGCATATTCCCACAACAGAGAACAACAAACTAGAATATTCAAAGTGTGGAATCAGTTTTAAAATTTACTTCTTTTCTCGGAGGGTGTTTGAACAGATCACAGAATATAAATTATATGCCTGCTGTAGTCAACATTCAGAAACTAGAAAATTATGCAAGTGTGGGTACTTGCCCAGCAAGATATCTTTAAAGCAAATACAGAATAACAGCATCAATGAAAAGCATAGCTATAAAGCTAATTATTACTGGCTGCATTTGGATGTGACAAGCAGCTCAAAAGACAATAGTTCTTCACTCTTAATTGAATAATCAGTGCAACAAGACTAAATTATCTTTATATTCAAAAAATATCTGTAATCAAACACCACCTGCTGCTCCCACATTGTATTCACATGTGTGTGAAGCAAGCACAATGGCTGTCACTTTGAATTATTACGTTTGAACATCTTCATAGACAAAGCATGGAACAAAAAAAAAAAAAAGGAGCACAGGATCGCTGGTAGGAAGGAGAGAGAAAATTAGTAATGCTCATCACTTTTTACACTCACTCAGCTGTCACACACAAACTCCAGCATTTACATCAACCCTGTTTTGTGTACATACATAGCTAGATACCTGGGCAAACTGGAGTCAGCATAGGGTGACCAGATAGCAAGTGTAAAAAATCGGGACGGGAGTGGGGGATAATAGGTGCCTATATAAGAAAAAAGCCCCCCCAAAATCGGGACTGTCCCTATAAAATCGGGACATCTGGTCACCGTAAGTCAGCAGCATGCAAAAGAATGCACATATTTTGGAAGATCTCAACCATTACCTAATTCAGGGTGGTCCAACCTTTTCACTGCCATGGGCTGGATGCTAGTTGGCCCACCCTGACCTAATCTTCTCAAATTCTGTTTTCTCATTAGAAGAAATGTACCACTTTAATAAATTTAAACTTAAGAACTTTAAATGCTGTACTCTGCTTTGCTCATGTAACACGCTGCTGCGGACACCCAGAGCCTCAGCAAGAGACATCTTTCTGCCTCAGCAAGAATCATCTTAGCTGGAGGTTAAACTGTGTCAGCTCCCTGCCACAACAGTCTGTTTTCCTCACCAACAAACTCCTCAAGGCTCTCCCAGCCCAAACTTTACCCAGCAGGTAACCATCAGTGAATTCCAGCCCCCAAGCTCCTCGGAAATATTTCTCTGCAATGCACAGCATCTATCACTGTACATTCATAGAAGACATTCACTTTGCTGCTCTTTTAGAGAGTCAGTACATTACAGCCTATTAGTTTGACTGGAGTAAACAAACCCTTCCCTTCAAATACAGCACTGAGTAGGTTTACATTAAAAATAAAAAAATGATTAACAAAAGGACATAGGTTAAGAGATACCAAGCAAAAGGGATAAAAGTAGAAATGGTTACAAGCAAATAAAAGTAAAAACAGGCTACAACTTAATACAGTAAGATACAGTCTTTGTTCTTGATAATTTCTCTAAACCAGTCTCCTTTTCAGCTTTTCCTGGCCAGCCTGGCCAGGATCCATCACAAAGATCAAATTGCTTGGTTCTTTTGTCTCCTAAGCTGACAGATAAAGATAGAGTCTCCCTCTGTTCCTTATATCCCCAAGGGATGTTTTTGTGTTACAAGGCAGGAAGGCCTCCTGGGGATTCAGTCTCCTGTCTCTCTGGGGTGCAGGACCAGTGTTAATTCTCTGCCTCTGGAGTTCAGGATCAGGATAACCCCCCAATGCTTTAACTCAATGGCTTTGTTTACTGCTAATATGTAAATTGAGGTAAACCTATATTCCTTTATCTAAGACAGACTTGATTATTATTTTTACCTAGGCTAGGATGTCTGGTCTTACACATAGTTCTAGTAACATCATACAGATGGAATTGGTAACTTCATATATAATGTTAATGCCTGCATTTTACAATGATATTAATGGCCAGTGTGTTGTTAGTTTTCAAATGATACCCCACGGGGCATATTCTGTACTAATGTCATTACAGTAGTGCATAGGGTGTGAATACAGGGGTACCTAGGGTCACAGTTCTCTAACATTTGTTTAAATGAAATGACTGAGTGTAGGCTTAGGTCTGTACAAAGACAAGCACACACCTTTGCTCATTTGTATTGCTGTAGTGCCTGGGAGCCCTAGTCATGGAGTCCTGGTTCACTTCTCATTTTACATGGAGTCAGTATATCTAATGATCCTCCAGTATCTTCCAGAAGAACAGTGAAAAAGGCGTTGGTTTTTTAAAAAAATGTTCTGAGCAACCAGCAGAAAGCAAACAGAGCATCCCTGTGTGAGCAAACTATCCTTGGCTTCATATTTGGATTCGTTAGACAGAAAATAAGATGTCAGAAGAGTGCCAGGTAAGAGATTCCTCCAATCACAGGCATATCCTAAATGCCTTAGAAGCTGAAGACACCAGTTCCGCACAATATACGATTATTTACACAATGGCATAAACGTGTGAAACATTTTACAAAACAAATAAAGATGGACTCCTCCCCCTGAAGAATATACAGTTTAAGGCCCTGATCCTGCAACTGGCTGTAAATGGAGGGATACCAGTGTCTGTATACAATCTGTTGCAGGATGAAGCCTCACATTAAGACAAGATCAACAAGAGGCGACTGTGACCCTAAGAATTCCTCAATGAAAACTGGCAAATGGTTCACTGTTCTATAACAGCATCTCTTGTCATACCTGACAAACTCACTACACCTAGCACACTGCTTTCATAGTATTTTTAACTATAAAGAATGTCATGTGAGGTCTTCAATGAAGGCCAGGATCACACTGGTCATTAATATCACTGTGAAATGTATGTACTGACACTATGTAAGAAGTTATCTACATATATTGAAAATATGTTTTAAAGTCTGAATCAATGCAGGGTTGACAAGCAGATTTTGCCAGACAATGGAAATATATTCACCTTTGCCTCGGTTCACATGTAACTTAAGCATTATAAACTAACCCAATGGAAGCTCCATTTGCATAAGAAGTCACAACATAAGGATGTGAAGTCAATAAGTCAGCACACCAGGGAACAAACCAAGAGGGGACATCCTGACCCTGGAAATAAAACAATGCATTTTTGGGGGTGGGGGAGGGATATAAGAAGCAGGCAAAAGGACACTTCTTTATCCTTCACTAAGGAAACAAAAAGGACAGCACTTTTTGCATTCATGAAAGAGGAATTTCAGCCATGTTGGCTGGAGAGACAGAGATTGCTTTAGGGGAGATAAACTACTTTAGACAAGGGTTTGGCATGTTAAAATTAAATTTAGACTTAGGAAGCCTGTTTCCTTTTGTTTTATATGTAACCATTTCTCTTCCATTATTATCCTTACTCACTATCTCTTAATCTTAGCCTTTGACAATAAATTTATGATTGTTTTCACTATAAATATATCTCAGTGCTATGATGTTATAAAGGAGTTGATCCTCAGTTGAATCAAACAAGCTACTATGTATACTGTCCCCTCACAGACAGCAAATCTGGTAATTTCTGAGAGTATCTAGTGGTTAAGGGCTGAACACTGCAAAGACTGCTCCAAGGACTCGGGGGTTGGTGTGTGCCTATCATTAACTTGAATAGAGACAGTGAGGTTTGCGGATGCTAGGAAGTAGGTGCTTATATTGCCAGAGGCTACTGGTTTCATGAAGCTGAGCCTCAGCAGACAAAGATAAGACTGCTTAATGCTAAAGGCGGGTAGTGGTGAGGTGCCTCTAAGCCCTGGGTACCCTGGGTAGCGTCACAGTGAAAAAGGTAATAACTGTGAGACATGCACGTTTAGATGAAGGATATGTGTGTCTTTAGAGTGGCAAGACGTTTGGTTGTTTATTTTTTATTCTTGATTTTATATTTCTTTCTTTTTTCCCCTTTAATTTTACATGATCTCTCCCCCCAAGGGAAAAAAAAGATCAGATCTGAAACATGACAGGAACTTTTTATATTTTAATATTTCAATCCAACATATCAACAGATGTTTTGCCTGACTGAGAAGTGAGCAACTTCTCTGGGCCTTGAAAGATGATCTTCCTGAGATTATATCACATTATATATAAGATTGGTCATACTTGACCAGATTATTGGAAGCACATTTTTTTTTCAAATGGAATATTGTCACTGAACTTCTGCAATAAATGGCTCTCTTCATTTGTTGTAGTTCACAATTATTCTCAGGTACTCTTACTTAAGAACTGTCTGAAAGAGATGCATGTTCAATGTAACAGTAAGAAAAATATTCTTTAAATAGGCTTAGCATTATCCTTTTTATGTAGTAACAAGGAGTTGTCACAATCTCAAAAAAGGAATTGGAAAAGATATAGAAAAGGGCAACAAAAATGATAGGGGTATGGAAAGGCTTCCATATGAAGAGAGATTAATAAGACTGGGAATTTCAACTTGGAAAAGGGGGGATAGAATAGAGTTCAATAAAATCATGACTGGTGTGGAGAAAGTAAATAAAGAAGTGTTATTTACTCCTTCTCATAACACAAGAACTAGGGGTCACCCAATGAAATGAATAGGCAGCAGGTATAAAACAAACAAAAGGAGTATTTCTTCACACAACGCATAGTCAACCTGTGGAACTTTTTGCCAGAGGATATTGTGAAGATTAAGACTAACAGTGTTCATAAAAGAACTAGATAAGTTCATGGAGGATATATCCATCAATGGCTATTAGCCAGGACGGGCAAGGATGCAAAACCAAAACCAAACCCATAATTGTAAGTATGTACTATAGCTATGGATATACAAAGAGATGACCACTCTGTGAAAGGAGGACACATTTTCAAAATGCTGTAAAGGATTTATTCATGCAACTCCCAATGATCTTTATAGGAGTCAACTGCCTAAATTTAGGGTCCAAAATTTGAATCTTTATCCTACAGTGTCTGTAATGATGTTTTATGGATAATACAACGGATGACTCAACCATAAAGTGGTTCTGCACAGTGAGAAAACAAAAATAGCATTTGTTATTCAGTGAAAAATAACATTTCACTGGGCAATTTGTCATTAAGAATAATATAATTACTCTTCAGAGTAACAGAAATTACTTTTGATTTCAGCAAGATTTACTTTTCTAGTACAATAGCATCCACTGACACAACTCAGTACTATAACAACCACAAATTATATGATTACATCTTTGTAAGAACCTCTAATTGCTTTTTCAACCAGCAGGGCAACTCACCATCCTCTTACTCTATCTGTGAGTGGACCATGAGTCATTCAGAGGAAAGCATTTCTATGCTTTTTCCTGCACCCTAAACAGCAGCCACCTGCAACATCTCTCAATTCAGTCACACAACAGCAGCACCCCTACAGCCCCAGGTAAGACAGTGATATGTTTGACTTTTTATAAGAAGAATCATAGACTCCACCGGTCTACCCCTTGTTGTTCCTCTGCCGATATCTCTGGCAGATCTCACCAGAGCAACGTATCCTGCCCCTGCCTTCAAACGGGAAGTGAAATGCTACAAAGTTGGGACTGACCTGAGTCATGAGGTTCAGATTCAGATTCAAACTTTCTGAAGAAGTTGAAGATACATCATCAACCACTGTAAGCACTTTGTTGCACCAAGTAATGGACTTCTCCAAATGCTTTCAAGAGATTTATGGTCAGATTGTATGTCCATGGTGTAACCGTAAGTGTATTGGTGAAATATTCCCATTCCAAAGGCTATGGACAATGATTTGTTTGCATATGCAACAGGTTGTCTCCCTTGCAGCATGTCCCCCAAGCTACCCCTTGCAACAGGTTGTCCCCACTTGCAGCTATTCCTATCTCAGTTTCATCATATTGCTGCACCCAGGGTTCCTCTGGGTTCTAATATTTCAGAATGGGAGCCTTCCCAATCATCTCTTTTACTTTCTAGAATGTTTGCTCATGTTGGTCCATCCACTTCCATAAGTTGTCTCAAAGTGCCAACTGTCTCAGGATCCTGCAGCTCTCAGACAGATGGCTGCAAAACTTAGCTACTAAATAACTGACCATTCACAGGAATCTCTGAACTCCTTTAACACTACTGAATCTTGGCATTTCTTTACAATGCCTCACTTTCTCTGGGTCTACTTTCAGGACTTTGGAGGTCAACAAATGTCCAATGTATGGCATCTCAGTTACTCTCAACCTGAGCTTGTCTAAGTTCAATTTAATATTCTTTTCTCAGCATCTCTGTAAAAACTGTAATAATTTGTAGTCATGATCTCGTTGTACTTGTTCTGGATTATCACCTTCTCTTACTATCAGCACATTATCAGTTATTGTCCAGATTCTCGTCAGGCCCTCCAATGTGTGGGTCAATCTGCTCTGGAATACCTCTGGTGCTGGAGTGATTCCCACTGGCATCCTTAACCATAAGTTGCGAAGGTTGTCAAGTAACTGGATTCTTCATTCAGTTCAGTGTGTCAGAATCCATTTTTTACATTGCATATTGTAAAAAGTCTCACTTTACACAGATCTGGTGATAAGTCCTCAACTGTAGGTAGAAGGAAATGTTTCCGTTTCAAAGCTTTGGGTCTATGCATATTCTCAGTTTTCCAGATGACTTTTCTTACTACTCCAAGACTGCTTATCCAATCTATGCTATTCTCTACAGGCTGTACAATTCCACAATTCTGTAGGCGCTGCAGTTCCTCTTTCAGTGGCTGTAGTACTGCAATGGGTACTTTTCTTTTTGGCAATTTAACTGGCTTCACACTAGTGTCAATCTCTACTGGCAAACACCATCTAGACATCTGTCTCCACGAAACACATCTCTATACACCCTCTGTATCATCTCCTGGGCCCAGGTAATACCATCCTAGATAGCTTTAGTCATTTTGCTAATCCCTTTCATTATGTTCTAGAACTGTACTTTTATCAGGTTCATGGCTTAGGTGGGCTTGCTGTCCGGAAGTGGTATTGCTGTCTCATCTATTACCACAGAGTCCAGTCTGCATTTCTTTTTGTTCCTTGGATTTCTTATTTTGATTTTACATTACCCCATAGCCTTCAATGTGGTATGATTGTACATTGCTAGCTGCTATTCCCTAGCTCTATGCCAAAATGTTATAAGAATCTGAAAATATTACAAGCAGCTCATGACGGGGCGGGGGTGGGGTATTTATCAGGAACCCCTTGATCAAATGACCCAGTGACTTACTGCCCTTTGATCTCATTCAGTTCCATTGTTCAGGAAACATGTTCACATTATCTTAACCACTTACCAGAGTCTTTTTTCCTTCTTCTCTTTAATTGGGAGGCTATATCTGCCACTGGCAGGCAAAGAACAAGGAACATGCACAACACATTCTCTGAAAATTCAATGGCAGGGCTCAAAATCCCAGTTCATGGGTGCAGTTCAGGTTCAATGAGTACAGTATGTTCCTTTGCACCACCCAGTTGCTGTGACAACAGATTGTCTGGAAACCCTCTTGCTTCAACAGAGCCCTAGTCTTCTGTAAAGGCACATAGTGCATTTCACTCTTTTAGGTGCATCACTTTGGCACACACCCACCTAGAGTTACAAACTTTACTCTTAATAACTTTTTCGGTATTGCTGTCCCAAAGAGGCAGTTGGTGCCATGCCCTAGCTGAGATAAATCCTGAGCAACTGAGATTAGTTCGGGGAGGATCAATGTTTCCAAAAATATAAAATGTTGTGGTACTTTTGGGGGGGGAGGGGTGCTGTATCTTGGAAACCACTTGTTCAAATGACCCCAAATTTGAAGCACTAACACTATGCAGAAACCCCTGAGACACAGCAAAATTCAAGACAATCCGAATCAGAATACAGATTTTGGAGCACTTAGAATAGCCCACCTTTAAACAGAAAGCAAGCATCAGTCTTAACTATGGCGGAGCAGGTGGTCTGCTATAATGAACACCTTATAGCTTTGTTTGCACAATGTTCTTTGTCAATATTCTAATTTTGTAAATGCAACGACACTCACCCTTCCTAATTCTTTATCTTCAAGGGCTAGGACACCAGTGCTTTCTGTAAAGAGTTTTACTTTGACAACAGGCCGAGGGTGAGTAGTGGTGAAGTCCCCTTGAGTTCCCCATCTGTAATAAAGTAACAGAATTTAGGTTTTATTTTTTAAAGCTTTAAGGCAATAGCTTTGTAATGTTTTGTAGAATACATGTAACTTTATTCCTTGGGCGTAATTTTTAAACAGTAGAACTGTATATTTAGGCAAAAAACATTTTGTACATCTGCAGCTATACTTGGCTACAGAGACTAGACATCTGCATCTGAAAATTGGGCTTCCTTTGTGATGGAACATGGTTTTCGTATATGATTTTGTAATTAAAATCACAATTTGACAGATGGCATAATCAAAGCATTGCAACAATAGACTATTGGGAGAATGCAGTATCAAGCTTGTGGATAGATTTATGTATAACAAAGCAGAAGATCACATTTATTCTTCTATTGAAATATACTGAAATTATTAGGTTTAATATAATTGCTTGGGCGTGTAAAAATTAAATTGATTTCTCAAGTGATTCACCCAATTGTAAAGTTGGGCCCCGATCCTGCAAAGACTCATACATGGGCTTAACTTTGAAACTATTCGCTTGCTTAAACTTAAGCACATGTCTGAGTGTTTGTGTAACCCAGGTGGTTTATAGTGCAGCATTTGACTTGTTTCTCCAGGGAAGAGGGAGAGAAACAGTGGGGAGGAGGCATGGATCTTAGCTGGATACTCCGTGAGTTTGCATACCTGCAGAGACAACAACAGGGCAACTCACTTAGAAGAAAGCAGAAACTTTCAGAACAGGGTGTGGCAGGTACTAGATATGCTCAGTAGCTGTTTCTGAGGCTGTACATAAAGTTTTCATTTTGGGCAACCCATTTGGCAGGTCACATTCTAGGCACCCTCTGAGAGCGGACCCAATCAGAGAACAAGGGTCGAGGGCAAGGTTATAAATATCGGAGTTACAAAGAGCCCGGACTGACACAGGACCAAGGGATGTGTCTGCTGTGAGGGCTGGGTCCCAATCCCTCTACCACTCGGGATACAGTGCAGTGCTATTTCAGCTTTACTTACTAGGGAAGCCCTCTATTAGGATACTGTTTGGACCACTGTGGTTGCATTTTATGGATCTAGAGGGAGAGCTTGGGAGATGCAGGGAGCATTTATTCCTCCTAGAGGCCACAGAGCCTGGGGAACTTACACTGAACTATCAGTAACTGCTGTAAACTGGGATTCTGTCTCTGTGAGAAAGAGAGAGAATGGAGCAGCACTTCGCAAGATGAGGGTTTGTGACTAAGCTGACTTATGGGGAGAAGATAGTGCCCTATAGAGTGAGCACCTTATAGAGATCCAGGGGAATCTCTGTGCCACTTTGGATACACGCTACAGATTTCTGTTTAACTAGCAACTGAGGGTATTTTTACCCTGCAATATAAACCCAAGCTCAGACTCAGGCTCAAGCCCAAGCCCACCTTCTGACTACCCACAATTCTATGTGATTCAAGCCCAGGACCACAAGGGTGGAGGGTTCAAAGCCCAAACGCCATGGGGGTTTGGGCCCAAACTCCATTGTTTTGCAGTGTGGATGCAGCTCTGGCCCGAGCCCTCCAGATTCGGCTCCTGAGAATCTGCCAACTGTATCCCACAATCCCATGGGACAGTGTCCTTTGTCCTTTCTATCCCAAGACTGGCCAATCAATCCCCAGGAAACAGAAGAAACTCTCTGGTTCAAGTACAGCTGCTCAGCATTTAACCCTTCCCTTTTGTTCAGGACACAGAGCTGCAAACACAGTGAACCTCCTCCTGCATTTGCAATAGCCACTGACATGAAGAAGTCCTTTGTAAGTGTGCTGCAGGCAGATACTGGTGAATCTCTGGTGTGAGGTGAGTAAACAGTTTGAATCTAGCAAGAGTTCCAGGAATGACCACACATACCAGCTAACAGCAAAGAAGCTTGCAGTGTTGGGGATTTACTGGATCAGTGACCAGTGTAGGGAGCAGATGAAGTAGCTCAAGACAGACTACTGGAAAGCCAGGGATGAAAACCACTCCTCTAGGAACTCCATATCATCCTGCCCATTTTACAAGGAGTTTGACTGGGTGCTGGGTACTGTGCCAAGCAGGGCTGGATGAATGTTTTGTGGGCCTCCGCTCCACCCACCCCAAGACCCCCCCTCCCCATTTTGTTCCTCGAGACCCCACCCCAACTTGACCTCTTCCCCCCAAGACCCCACCTGCCACTTGAATGGGGGGGAGAGGGCAGAGAGGAGTGAGCAGGGCCTCGGGGGGAGGGGGCGGGAGAGGCCAAGTGGAGGCAGGGCCTCAGGGCAGAGTGTGGCAGAGCAGGGAGCGAGGCCACGGTCTGGGCACCAGGGCCCCTTCTGAGTGTGGACCTGGCCCTACAGGACCATTGGCACCATTGTAAAACCGGTACTAGCACTGAGCCAAGATGGCAAACTTCTAATCCCTGAATCCAGTACAGCACTGGAGGGGAGCCAGCAAGTCCCAGATCAGGTGATGAAGTGACTTTTTCTCAAACTGGTCCCCAAAGAAGCTTTGCCACTGGAGAAGCTGCAGCACATTTTGGGACCCTGCTTGGAGTCCCTGCTTGATTTGTTGGGGAAGAGTCAACGTGGTTTTTGTAACAGGAAATCATGCCTCATCAATCTACTAGAATTCTTTGAGGGCGTCAACAAGCATGAGGACAAGCGGGATCCAATGGATATAGTGTACTTAGATTTTCAGAAACTCTCTGACAAGGTCCCTCACCAAAGGCTCTTAAGCAAAGTAAGCTGTCATGGGATAAGAGGGAAGGTTCTCTCATGGATCAGTAACTGGTTAAAAGATAGGAAATAAAGGGTAGGAATAAATGGTTAGTTTTCAGAATGGAGAGAGGTAAATAGTGGTGTCCCCCCAGGGGTCTGTACTCGGACCAGAACTATTCAACATATTCATAAATTATCTGAAAAAGGGGTAAACAGTGAGGTGGCAAAATTTGCAGATGATACAAAACTCCGCAAGATAGTTAAGTCCAAAGCAGACAGTGAAGAGTTACAAAGGGGTCTGACAAAACTGAAGGACTGGGCAACAAAATGGCACATGAAATTCAATGTTGATAAATGCAAAGTAATACACACTGGAAAAATATAATCCCAACTATACATAGAAAATAATGGGATCTAAATTAGCTGTTAGCACTCAAGAAAGAGATCTTGGAGTCATTATGGATAGTTCTCTGAAAACACCACTCAATGTACAGCGGCAGTCAGAAAAGCTAACAGAATGTTGGGAATCATTAAGAAAGGGATAGATAATAAGACAGAAAATATCATATTGCCTCTATATAAATCCATGATATGCGGACATCTTGAATACTGCATGCAGATGTGGTTGCCCCATCTCAAAAAAGATCTGTTGGAATTGGAAGAGGTTCAGAAAAGGGCAACAAAAATGATTAGAGGCACGGAACAGCTTCTATATGAGGAAAGATTAAAAAGACTGGGACTTTTCAGCTTGGAAAATAGACGACTAAGGGGGAATATGATAGTGGTCTATAAAATCATGACTGGTGTGGAGAAAGTAAATAAGGCAGTGTTATTTACTCTTCTCATAACAAAAGAACTAGGGGTCAACAAATGAAATAAATAGGCAACAGGTTTAAATCACAGAAAAGGAAGTATTTCTTTACACAATGCACAGTCAACCTGTGGAACTCTTTGCCAGAGGATGTTGTGAAGGCCAAGACTATAACAGGGTTCAAAAAAGAACTAGATAAATTCATGGAGGATAGGTCTATCAAAGGCTATTAGCCAGGATGGGCAGGGATGGTGTCCCTAGCACTGTTTGCCAGAAGCTGAGAATGGGCGACAGAGGATGGATCATTTGGTGATTACCTGTTCTGTTCATTCCCTCTGGGGCACCTGGCATTGGCCACTGTCAGAAGACAGGATACTGGGCTAGATGGATCTTTGGTGTGACCCAATATGGTCGTTCTTGTGTTCTGTCGCAGCTTCTCCTCAGCCCAGGCTCCAAAGGGAGCAGTAGCTCTCTGTTCCAGTTCCCTGCCCACAATATGGACACTGCCACTCCCCTGCACCCTCTGACCCAGGAAGCTCAGTCCAATACCAGAGAGCATCTACCACTGCATTATGGGATCTGCAGTCCTTCACAGTAAGCATAACAGTACACAGAGGTCTGATAGGGTTCAGAGGCTCCTCAAATAGGAGCCTTCACAAGAGTAAAGTTTTTTATTTTATTAAGAAGTTTTATTGCTATCACTGCATCACATCATATAATGTGTGTTTCAAATAATAAAGGTAAAGACATGCTATGGAACAACTGGAAAGATGTATGCAAACACCATTTCTCAATAGTTACCTACATATATCTCATACTGTACATTCACAGTTCTTACCACTCTCACCCCACCCCCATTTCATAAGTGGGCGCATTATTAATTCATAAGCACAATGCATGGCAATCAACTCTTCATCCTGCAGTTCATAAGCAGTTCTTTCATCCACAAGTACAATGCATGTAATTAACAACCCCCCTCAAAAAAATTTTCCTAAGCAGTCATGTCATTCATTCTTTCGTTCTTAAGTACATTGTATGGCAATCGACCCCTCCACGTCCCTCAGTTTTCACAAGCGGTTCATGTCGATTCATTCTTTCATAAGTACAATGCCTGGCAATCACTCTCCCCACCCAAGCATTTCATTGCATGATGTGACAGTACCTCATGTTCTGTAAAAATTGCAGAAGCAAATTCATAAACATACTATTCTGCCTCTTTCACTGGCCCATGCAAGTCCATAATGTGGGAACACAAGGCATCCCTGACTTCTATTGACTGGGTGCAGCCAGCTCCAGCTGTGGTAGGTGCACTTTCTGGCTCAGGCTACAGATTGCGACGAGCACAGCAAGCTACAGTGATGTGGACAGCATTGATGACACTGGCATCCAGATGGTTTTGTAGACATCTCCAATGCGGTTTCAATCTGTCAAAAGCATATTCAGCAACCATTCTGCACCTGCTGAGAGTGTAATTAAAGCTTCTTTTGCCAGGTCCTATGAAATCCGGATATAGTTTCATAAGCAAAGGCAAAATGGTTTCATAAGCAGTGTCCCCAATGAGAATAGAGACAGTCACTCCATTTATGACAATGTCATTTGATGGTAACAGCATCCCAGTCTGTCCATGAATGTAAACACTCGATCAGCAGAAAATCTGGCTTCATATATTTTTCCAGTGCAGCTTATACTGGCATCCATAAATAAGCCTCTGTGGTCCACAAGGGTCTGCATAATAATGGAGTAGTATCATTTGCGGTTTATGTACTCGTGCTCCTTGAGGATGAGCAAATATGGGTACATGAGCCCCAACAATAGCCCAAACGCAGTTTGGAAAATCAATTCTCTCAAAACCAGTGACTACTTCAGATATATTATTGTTTACGCCCACCATGTTTGGGTAAATCACACACCTGATGGCCTCTGAAACCTCCATGATGACTTTACTCACTGTTGACTATCAAATGCCAAACTGGTTAGCAATAAACCTGTAGCAGTCTGCGGTAGCCAGCTTCTAGACAGTTATAGCAACCTGTTTGTGGATAGGAATGGCTTCCCTCATGCACGTGTCATGACACTGGAGGGTTAGGGAAAGCTGCTCACAAGGCTCCAGAAATGTGGCTTTCTTCATGCAAAAGTTCTGCTGGTCAACCAATGTCTGCAGGAGAATGTGATTCCACCAGTCTATGCTTGTGGCCCTGCTTCAGAAGTGCTGATGTAGGTAGAGTACATAAGCGGCTACACCGAGCTGCCAGCATCAGCAACCAATTCTATTCATCCATGTCTGTATTGCCCTCCTCCTCCCATCAGGTGCCTTCAGTAGCTCGGAAACCTCCACTGGAATGTCTCCCAGTGTCTAATGGATGCTCTTCCTGTTTGCGAAATAGGAATGAAAATGCAAGGAAAAGAAGCTCTTTAAATAGTGACTCTTCCATGTTGCTGGCTCTGATTATTAGGAGCATACAGACCTAAAACATAGCTCGGCAGGATGTGTTGCAGGCTGCCACAACTTCCTGTAACATTCAGGGCAGACAGTCAAGTTTCCCCACACTGTCCAAGAAGCAGGGGCTAAAGTATCCCCAGCTGTGGAGGGTGCTAGAAAGACTGGGATATGGCAGGAAATGGAGATTTGACTTGTAGCGTGGACTCCTTAGCCATGTGTTTGGGGTCTGGGTCCAGAAATTCTTAATCTCTGGTCAATATGGAGTGTGGACGCTCAGGCCCTGGGCCTGCAAACCCAGGGTCCACTGGCTCAAGTCTCAATAAATGTGGGCTTACACTGCAGTGTAGCATACACTGAGAGGACCTGTCAGCTATTAACCCAAGGGTTGGAATGTTGCTAGCTGTGGAGATCCCCAGACTGTTTGTTTGCTGACAGGGTTCTGAAGGCTGAGATGTGCCATTTCTTAAGATCTGAAAAGTCCAGGGGACACACACCAACATACACTATAAAGCAGGGGTCAGCAACCTATGTTATGTGTGCCAAAGTCGGCACGCGAGCTGATTTTCAGTGGCACTCTGCTGCCGGCCTGGGGTCCTGGCCACTGGCCCCGCTCAGCCTGCTGCCAGCCTGGGGTTCCATCTGCCGGCCCCTGTAAATGTAAAATGTATTACTGGCACGCAAAACCTTAAATTACAGTGAATAAATGAAGACTTGGCATACCACTTCTGAAAGGTTGCCGACCCCTGCTATAAAGACTGAGAAATCATCTCTGAGAGAAGATCAGAGGGGAATGTATTTTGATGTTTGTTTGCTAAAGCACGGGAAATGTTATGTGGAAACCTTATGTTTGGATATTGTAACAGAAACAAAAAAGGGGGAAGTCTATATAACGAACACCAATAAATTTATTGTCTGATAGGTTTGTTTAAAAGATACTCATATTATTCCAAATACTATTTACATGGTTTTATATGATATATAAGGGTACGATTCTGTCATGGAGGGCTTGGATTCTGTGACTTTCCAGGACCTCCATGACTACTTCTGCAGTGGCAGGGCTAGACCAGCTGTCAGTTCCCCCCCAGGGTATTTTTAGTAAAAGTTAGCGACAGGTTGTGGGCTTCTGTGAATTTTTATTTATGGTCCTCGACCTGTCCATGACTTTTACTAAAAACACCTGTGACAGAATTTTAACCTTAACTATATACACAGTGTTTTGTGTGCATTAAATGTTAGCTTTACTAATAAAGCATATAGTACTCTTTCTTTGAAAATTGACTGAGAATTATTAACAGCAATTTATCAAAATTTTAAATACAATAGCTCTGAGGTTTAACTCTGTGTAATGCTTTCTGAGAAGACAGAACTCTGACCAGTGCTTCAGCAAAGAATAAAGCTGAGGTGAAAGAAGAAGGGGGAGCATATAGTTATAGACAAGATTGCCTGACCATCCCCCTGTCCGTTACATTTGAAGGACTAAGGCCTTAATTTACATTGTTGGAGGAGGAAGCACAGGTGAACAATTATGTTTCAAGAAGCACCATAAATTAATGTAGAAGTAGAGAAAATGTTAAACACAAATATGCCGGGAAGTAAAAATGGTTACTTACAATAGAGACTGTAGTTCTGTGAGATACTTGCTCCCATATGGATTTACACTCTTAGAAATGCACATGTATGGAAATAAACTCACAAGCTTCTAGTTAACAATGTCTGTTGGAGGCACTTGGCTCCCTTACTCTGGGCGCCAAAGGTAAAGCAAGTACACGGTTTACGAATTAGATTGTAGCTTCTTCAGAACAGGGACCATGTTCTCCCATGTGTTTTTACTGCACACAGCACAATGGGGCACCGATCCTGACTGGGGTCCATGGGACACTCCTCAAATACAAATAATAAATTTTAATATATAAGGGGCCCAGACTCCCTTCAGTTCTTCCCACTAACTTCTTCATTTTTAGATAATTGTTAGCCTGAGACTCTCAAAAAGTGGGAAAGATGGACCGGAAGTGTGAATCCATATGGGCAATCATCTCAGAGGACCACATTTACCATGGAAGTAACATTTTTTCTCCTTCAAAAATGTCTCACATGGATCCCAACTTTTGAAGATTAAAAAGCAGTAGTGACCCGCCTGGAGATGGATCTTTGGTGTATTAGTTGAAAAGCGATTTGAAGAATCCCCACTGCTGAACTGGGCTTCAGACCTAGGGGCCAAATTCAGAAAACAATGTGAGATGGTGAGTATAGAGCTGCAAGCTTTCATGATATAGATATTACGAAGACACACTCTGGAGTCTGGTTTAGAACTAGAAAGAGGAGTGCCACAGAGACTAGTTCCACAGGTGGCTGAATGCATGCCACATGGCAACAGTCAAGTCCACAAACCTACAAAATGATTCCCTTTGGACAATTTGTTGATATGGACAGAACCATGGTCTTATCCTCATCTGCATGAAAGGCTTTGTCTACATTAGATTTATTTGGGAAATCTCCCATGGTTAGACAACAGTGGTGAAACACTGTTGGTCCTGTCTACATCAGATGGGCACTTTGCTGTTGCTACCAGCGTTCTATAAGCAAGCCCTTAGCTGAATTGAGTTGCTGAGTAGTCATTAAGGCTGCTAAATCATAATTTGGGCTTTAGGAGTTTGCTAGGACATTATCTTTCCCTGGTACATGAACTGGGATGATTTGATGGCAAATGCTCCACTCTCAGGACAAGACAGCTTCTTGGCATGGCTCTCTCAATCAGGCTCCTCCTAAGAGATTGCTGTAATCTGTCGCCATGATGACATTCGTCAAAACTTGGGCAACTTTGGAACTGATCAGAGGGAGGAAAGACCAGAAGCACATCAATGTGGCACCTTGTCTCTGCAGAATGCACACGCCTTGGACAGTGTGAGGGTAGTTTAGGTGAGCACACCCTCTCCCCCTCTACCTTCAGGAGAAAGGTGAGGAGGGAATTCTCTGATTGGCAAGTTTCTCCTTTCATACCACAGCTCAGTCCTGAATGGCTAAGTTGTCCATGATGCCAAGATGGGAACGATATACATAATCAGCCCTGCACAGGCTAGGACATAACCCAGTAAATGGTGCCACAGAAGTATAAAGCCATGAGATTTAACAGCCACAGGAAGAATTACACAACTCCTCTGAGGCTCGGCTCTCAGAGCATATTGTCTTCTGGGCAGGAAATTGCTCAGGATAATTCCAATGTTTTCTGCCAAGAAAAAATGATTATATGAAGCCCCAAGGCCTAAAATTCTATTCTACTCTATTCAGATTTTTCTATCACATCCATCCCTAGAGTACCTAAGCATCGTGAGCAGCATTTATACATTCTTCACAGCAGAGGACACTCCTTGAAATGACTGAGCTCTCGTCAGCCACTCATCTACATACAAGTAGACACAAATGTACAAGTAATACACTGGCATTTTGTGAAAAACATCAGCACTACAGAAAAACAAGGGTAAGACAGTGTTTATAATGCTCTGACATAGAAAAGGAGATATTTCCAGTGAAACTGATAGTGACATGAAAATAGGGGTGAGAAAGGCCAATGTCATCTTCTGATGGCATGGTCCAAATATTCTAACCCATGGCCCACCCATATCTTGTTGGGAATCTTGTCTGCTTCATGGGACTCTAGGCAACAAGACTGATGGGTTGATTGAGAATCTGCAACCAGTCTGTCTTGTAAATATGTACCCCTCCCTTCCCCATCCATACTCCTCTTTGGGGATTCCTATAATGAGAAATACTCAGGGACAGCCATCTTGCAAAACAAGCTGTAAGAAAGGTCCCTCAGCAGTATAGAAGAAAGTGATTCTACTCCTGTTACTACTCGTCAACCCGGGAAAATGAAGTCTATATCTCATAATAGATCTGATGTGCTTAAACAAGGGTGTGGATTGGGAGAGGGGATGAGGTCCAGGGTAAGGACCTTTTCTGCTGTCTGACACAGCAGAACTAGTAAGATAAGAAGGCCCGATTGAGTCAGGGTACCAAGGAACCTCTGCATGGGCCTCAAGCTCCATGGTCTCATAGCAGCAAGACCAATATTGTGGTTCCTGGACACCACGGCTTTACCTCTCTATAGGTGGCTCTCATACCAAAGTTTTGACAAGAGTGATAGCGAAAGGAGCTTTACTGGGGCTGACCACTGGGGAAGATGACAGATCCAGCCTTACCAACAAAGCATGGCTGGCCCCACAATGCCAAAAAGACATATGGTCCGAAAACAGCGCTGGAGGAGTCTCCACAGTAATCAGTACCAAAGAAACTGGCACTGATGGAGTGGACACTGTGGCATCACCCCTTTTTTGATGTACCAAAACAGTCCTGGAGAAAGACTTAGTTTTGGCACCATCCCTCTCCACGTTCCCTGATGTCAAATGGGAGCAACAGGATCTGTTGACCCTGTGTTTCTTCTGTTTCTCTCTGCTGACCAGGAATGAAAAAATGTTTATCATGAAGCTGACAGAGTCAATGTCCTTAGACCACTTAGCAGTATTAAGCATAAAGGTGTTTCAGGCACTGATCTTCATGCTTGTTGTTGACCTAGTGAAAGTACAGACTGATTTGTTAACCAGGTCTAAAAGCCACTTATGGTGAGCAGCTCTTTGGAACTCAGATATCTTTCAATGTTGACTATGCTGGACACTCATTACCAGACTCTGTTGCCTGGCCTTAAGAGCATCCTCTGCCAGAAGGTGTTTGAAGCAGCCCTCCTGAGCTTTTGAGATTCTGTTGAAGAAGGCAGGTTATAGAGAACACCTATGAGAATGATGGTCTTCTCCCAGACACTGAAGACAATGACCATGACTATCAATCACCAACATCACAGCTCTGAGTTAATCACAAGGCTTGTAGTTCATCCTCTTCACGGCACGAGCCACATCACCACTCATATTAATAGAGCCCAGCCAGGAATAAAGCAAAACCAGCCCAGAGAAGTGAAAAGTCAAAAAAAGGGAATCAGCTGAAGAGGACTGGGGCTGTTCCTCCTTTGGAGGTTAGAAGGAACTAAAGGGCGATTGGAGGCATTCCCCCTTTTATAGTCTCATAAACCAGAATTAGGGGGAAAGTAGTAGCCAAAACAGACACTCTTTGGTAGAAACTCCATGTTTCGCTCCTCCGAAAAATGGCAATGTATATGAAGGATGCAGTTATCAAAGGAGGAATGAAAGTTTCCATTACACTATGCATTTTGAATTAGTATTATAGACTCATAGATAGAGCTCTACAAATCTGTAGATATCCACTTTATATCTGCAGACCATATTTGCAGATAGCAGATTGGATGCAGATACAAACTTTGTATCTGCACAGGGCTCTACTCATGGATATGCAGGACAGAAAAGGACTTCAAGAGGTCATCAAGCCCAGTGACCTGTACTGAGGCAGAACCAAGTATACCTAGACAATCCCTGACAGGTGATTGTCTACCCTCTTCTTAAAAACCTCCAGTGATGGGGATTCCACAACCTCCCTTGGAAGCCTATTCCAGTGTTTAATGATCCTTTTAATTAGGAAGTATATTCCTTATATCCAACATAAATCTCCCTGGCTTCAGATTAAGTCGATTATTTCATGTCCTATTTTAAGTGGACATGGCGAACAATCAATCACCGTCCTCTTTATAACAGTCCTTAACATATTTGAAGATTATGATCCAGTCCTCCCTCAGTCTTTGTTTCTCAAGACTAAACATGTCTAGTTTTTTTACCCTTTTCTCATAGGTCAGGTTTTCTAAGCCTTTTATCATTTTTGTTGCTCTCTTCTGCTTGTCCACATCTTTCTTAAAGCTTGGCACGCAGAACTGGACACAGTACTCCAGCTGAGGACGCATCAGTGCCAAGTAGAGTGGGACAATTACCTCCTGCGTCTTACATATGACACTCCTGTTAATACACTCCAAAATGATACTAGCCTTTTTTGCAATTGCATGACATTGTTGGCTCATATTCAATTTATGATCCACTATAGCCCCCAGATCCTTTTTGGCAGTAGCACTGCCTAATCAGTTATTCCCTATTTTGTAGCTGTAGATTTGAGTTTTCCTTCCTATGTATAGTACTTTCCACTTGTCTTTATTGAATTTCATCTTGTTGAATCCAGACCAATTCTTCATTTGTCAAGGTCATTTTGAATTCTAATCCTGTCCTCCAAAGTGAATGCAACCCCTCACAGCTTAGTGTCATCTACAAATTGTATACACATACCCTCCATTCCATTATTCAGGTCATTAATGAAAATATTAAATAGTACTGGACTCACAACAGACCCTGTGGGGCCCCACAAGATATGTCTTCCCAATTAGGCAGCTTACCATTGATAACTACACTAAGGGCAGGTCTTCACTACAGGGGGGGGTCGATTTAAGATATGCAAATTCAGCTACGCGAATAGCGTAGCTGAATTCGACGTATCGCAGCCGACTTACCCCGCTGTGAGGACGGCGGCAAAATCGACCTCCGTGGCTTCCCGTCGACGGCTCTTACTCCCACCTTCGCTGGTGGAGTAAGAGCGTCGATTCGGGGATCGATTGTCACGTCCTGACGGGACGCGATAAATCGATCCCCGAGAGGTCGATTTCTACCCGCCGATTCAGGCGGGTAGTGTAGACCTAGCCTAAGTACAGTAGTCATGTGCCCACCTTATAGTAATTTCATGTAGCCTCTATTTACCTAATTTGCTTATGAGGCTGTCACATGGGACTGTGTCAAAAGCCTTACTAAAATCAAGACATATCATGTCTACAACTTCTGCCACTATCCACTAGGCCAGTAACCCTGTCAAAGAAGGAAATTAGGTTGGTTTGGCATGACCTGTTCTTGATATATACATGCTGGCTATTACTTATTACTCTATTATTCTCTAGGTGCTTACAAATTGACTGTTTAATAAGTTGTTCCAGTACTGTACTGAAGTGAGGTTGACTGGTTTCGAATTCTCTGGGTCATTGTTCCCCTTTTTAAAGACATGCACTGTTTGTCATTATCCAGTCCTCCGTGACTTAACTCATCCTCTGAGTTCTCAAAGATAATGTCTAATGGTTCCAAGATTGCTTCAGCTAGTTCCTTAAACTCCCTAGGGTTCAACCTGCCTACCTGAATACATCTAACTTATCTAAATATTCTTTAACTTGTTTTTTTCCTATTTGGGGTTGCGTTCTTTCCCCTACTGTTGTTAACATTAATTGTGTTAATTATCTGGTCACCATTAACCTTTTTAATGAAGACTGAAGCAAAATAGACATTGAACACCTCAGCCTTCTTGATGTCATCCATTATGCACTCTCCTTCCTCACGTAATAGTGGATGTACACTTTCCTTCATCTTTTTCTTGCTCCTAATGTACTTATAGAACCTCTTTTTGTTGCCTTTTATGTCTCTTGCTAGGTGTAACTCATTTTGTGCCTTTTTACTCATTCTTAACAATTTGCCCATGCTTCCTGTTTTTGTAGGATTACTTTTCGATTTTCAGGTCATTAAAGAGCCCATGATGGAGCCATATTGGCTTTTTACTATTCTTCCTATCGTCCCTTCACATTGGGATAGTTTGCTGTTGTGCCTTCAGTATTGTCTGTGAGAAGCTGCCAGCTCTCCTGAACTCCCTTTTCGTTCAGATTTTCTTCCCAGGGGACCTTACCAATCAGTTCTCTGAGTCTATTAAAGTAAGTCTATTGGTCTTATTTCACTCCTTCCCTTCCTTAAAATCATGAAATCTATCATTTAACTATTACTTTCAACCTAGCTGCCTTTTACCTTCAGATTCACAACCAATTCCTCCCTGTCAGGATCAAGCCTAAAATGTTTGTCCCGCTTGTTACTTCCTCCATTTTCTGAAAGGACAAGTGTCCACAATACATTCCAAAAGCTTGCTGGACACACTCTGTTTTGCCGTATTACTTTTCCAGATGTCTGGATAGTTTAAGTCTCCCATTACTACCAGATCTTATGTTTTGGATATTTCTGCTGTTTGTTCTAGAAATGCCTCATCCGCCACCTCCTCCTCCTAATTTGGTGATCTGTAGTAGACCCTGACTATGATGTTTCTCCTATTCCCCCCACTCCTTTTAACTTCACCCGGAGATTTTCAACTGGTCTGCCTCTCACCTCCTTCTGGACCTCATAACAAATGTATTATATTCTTGATATATAATGCAACATTTCCTGCCTTTTTTCCTTGCCTGTCCTTCCTGAACAAGCTATACCCCTCTTTACCAATATTTCAGACATGAGATTTAAGTCTTGGTGATACCCTGTAGCCTACAGGACTAACCCACACACACACACGCAAGCAAGCAGGTTAGTCCTATAGGCTACAGGGTATCACCAAGACTTAAATGGGATATATATATATTCTTATAGTTTATTGTAATAGGTTTATAAATTTATATTAAAAATAAGTTTGGCTGTAATGCAAGAGACCTACAGGCCAAAAACCTACATGTTAAGCTAAAGCAAAGTTAGCATATCTATAGTGGGCACTTTTACCCAGAAAGTAAAGTTGACCTTTATCTTGTTATCCAAATAGATAAAGTATCCACGCCTATGTCTAAGACCTTTACCTAGACCAGAGGTTGGCAACCTTTCAGAAGTGGTGTGCCGAGTCTTCATTCATTCACTCTAATTTAAGGTTTCGCGTGCCAGTAGTACATTTTAATGTTTTTAGAAGGTCTTTTTCTATAAGTCTATAATATATAATGAAACTATTGTTGTATGTAAAGTAAAGATGATTTTTAAAATGTTTAAGATGCTTCATTTAAAATTAAATTAAAATGCAGAGCCCCCCGGACCGGTGGCCAGGACCCGGGCAGTGTGAATGCCACTGAAAATCGGCACACGTGCCATAGGTTGCCTACCCCTGACATAGACCAACAAACAATGAAGAATGGCACAGGGGATTTTTCAGTGTTGTACCCACAGACTTAACCAGTACACCACAAGAGACTGATGTGTGTACATATCTGTCACCAATACGCACATACATATTAGCCTATGGAGTAAGTATACCCTAACATTTTGTGGGTGAGGAATGAAATTTGGGCATAGGAGGAAGGATTTCCAGCACTTTGCCCTATAAAAGAGGTAACCCACCTCGATAGAGTACTCCATCTCCATTCTCACTTACATTCTATTTCTATTCTCTCTCTCTATCTATTCTATCTATCTACGATGACTGCTACTATTAGTAGGCTATACTTGTCCTTCTTAAACTTTAAGTTTCAAGGGAACTAGGCTAAGCTTGGTCTCCCTAAGTTTTATTCTTAGTTTGTTTATTAGGTTTTGATTTTAAGTTTAAGTTAGTCAAGTAAACCCTAATTTAGTTTTGATAGCTCTTAGCATTAGATTTTTCTAAGCACGGCATCCCTCACTCAAGAATTGAGAAACCTGAACTGCAAGGCTGGTCCTGTGTCTCTTACCACCAGTTTATCAAGGAAGGGTGTGAGTATATTAGCCAAAGCTTTGTGGCATATAATACTATATTATCATATGTATCTTTTGAATAGCAGTAATGCAATTGCAACTTTGTAACTCTGAGTATTTTACCATTTACTTACTATTAATTTTAATAAAAAGTCTTTACGGCTATATCTGTCTCCATGTGAGCTTTGTAAATTCTGTGGAGCCTGATTCGGGACAAGAACTTTTATCTTCCAATCAAACAGATTGGCGAGCCTAAAACCCATACTATTAATATTAATGATTAATTATTATTAATATTATTTATTAATAAAATAAAATAAATTGTGAAACCTCTAGTTGAGACAGTTATTCAAGAATATGCTTCTGGGGAAGTTTCTACCAAAACCCAGGAAGTCTATGGTTAGATTATGACCTACAGCATGTAGCTCATAGGGAAAGTTTACCCCATTATATTCACTGGCTTGCCTTCTATTATATTAAGCTGTAACGCAAGAAGTCTACAGGCCTGTATCCTGTAAGATATTAGCTGGAGCCTAAGTTAGCATACGTGTGGTTAAGTAGGGCATAACCCTTGGCACAGATCCACAGTTACCTTTAGATTTTGGGAAGAAATGAGGAGTTTGCTCAATGGTAGGAGTTAGAATGCTCCAGTAAGTGCTACTGCAAGAAACATGGAAGTAATAACCGCAAATCCGCTTAAGTAAGGGGTGATGGTACGATCATGCATTGCAATGGTAGTTACACATCAATATGCTAACCTATAGAATTAGTACCCCTCATTATTATATTGGTATAAAGGCTAAATATGGCCATGGAGGACTGAGCAGGAGCAGATGATGCTCAGGTCCCATAACAGGGCAGTCACCACATGGTCCGAGACTGTTCTTTCCTGGGCCTCTTCCATTGCATTCTGCTTCTTTTCTACCCTTCAATTCACCCTTCAATTCACTGCAGGACTTGGACCATCAGACACTGCATGCCAGACACAGGGCTGGTCCTTTTGTCTCTTACCACCAGGTCCTCAGCTAAGGGTGTGAGTATGCAATTCTAAGAGTTTATGCATAGAATGATACCACAGATAACCCCAATCCTGTATTATCACGATCTTGTTATGTGGATTGGATATTTTCTAGCTTTATCCATTATTTTAACAAAGGTATCTAAGGTTTTACTTAGTCCTCAGTGTGAGTGTCCTTGGCATCCACCCAAGATTCCCCACAAGATACTGAACTCCATAGTGTGAATTCGGTGTAGCCTCATTCTGGGGGGGAAGAACCTTATCACAGTCAGATCAATTGGCCATAAATCTAAACATTATCAACCTTAAAAAGGGTCAGGCAACAAGCATGAAGGTTGATATTTCTTATATATTTTTATTTTAGCTAGGATTACTAAGGGTGATATTATTCATTCACAGTAAGATTTTTTAAAATTACCAACGTTCTTTGCCTCACTAATGGTTTGTAGCACTGATTTCCACAAATTAACTATGTATTGCATAAAAAAGTATTTCATTTTAATAATTTTAAACTAGTTACCTTTGAATTTAATTAGGTGTCACCTTGCTTTTGTATTACAAGAAACAATCTATTATACCCTTGCAAAACGCAGCTTTTAGGGTAGCTTTTGTCCCATCACCCTTTATGGTTAAATATTATGCAGATAAGTTGTTTAGCTTCAATGTAATGTCCTTATCTACCTTAATTATGCACTTTACTGCCTGGCAGCCAAGTGGGCTTACTGAACATCTTTGCTGGTTTCCTATTTCTGAGGGCTTGTTTACGCTTAACGGGGGATCGACATGCGGCGATCAATGCATCAGCAGTCGATTTAGCGGGTCTAGTGAAGACCCACTAAATAGACCGCAGATCGCTCTTCCATCTCTACTGCACTGATTCGAGAAGAGTAAGGGGAGTCAACAGGACAGCGTCTCCCATTGACATCAAATAGTGTGGACCCCGTGGTAAGTAGATCTAAGTTACTTCGACTCGAGTTACACTATTCACGTACTCAAACTGTGTAGCTTAGATCGACTTTTCCCTGTAGTGTAGACAAGGCCTGATATAGATAAAAGTTCTTTCTACTTTCTTTAGGTCTTTGCCTGTTTGCTCTTCAAGCCAATACAAAACTGCTCAATTTTATAGTGAAAAATAGATTGCATGACACCTAGTAATTCATGACATCAGAATCTCAACTATAGTTACCATGGAGTGGATCTTGATTACCATATTATTAAAATTCCTTATTTCAATTTATAAATTACTTTACACATTCACATAATTTATATGCACTGCCAGCTCTCAAGAATATCAGGACTGGGAAATTTTACTAGTTTCTTTCCAAAAACCTGTCCTGTTTGTCTCTTGTCAAACATGTTTATAAGTTATCATTAACATGTTAATTTTCCCTGCTCTTATCCTCCATCAGTCTTGCTACTGATGCTGCTGCAATGAATCATTCTCCAGATGGCCTTTTTCCCTCCTGAGCTGGGAAGAGTAAGGTGTCTTGGGCAATGTGTTTTCACTAGCCCATATATCACCGACTAATTTGTAAGAGACAAGAGTTATTCTCCTCTATGATTTTTTTTTGGTTTTTTTTTGGAGGAGCAGAGGGCAAGGGGTACAATCTGGTTTAGGCCAAAGGCAAAATGTTCATCAGAAGTGTCTTCATGGTCCTGAGATTAAAAAAAGTCAACCCTAGTATGTATGGATTAGTAGCATCTATAAAAAAGAATTAACTCCATTAACGTCAGATAAGCACGAGGGGATGTGGCATATGTACATATGTACATGTGTGTGTGTATTACATATATTATGCATACGTCCAATACTCCTTTTGCATACAAAAACTACTGCACTCAAACGAAGCAAGAGCCTCGACTTCAGAAATTGAACATAAAATAATAATTTCATAGAATCACGGAAGTGTAGAATTGGAAGAGACCTCGATAGATCATCCAGTCCAGTCCCCTGCACTCAAGGCAGGTCCACATAATAACTAGACCATTCCCGACAGGTGTTTGTCTAACCTATTCTTAAAAACCTCTAATAATGGAGATTCCACAGTCTCCCAAGGCAATTTGTTCCAGTCCGAACTACCCTGACAGAAAGTTTTTAATGTCCAACCTAAACCTCCCTTGCAGCAATTTAAGTCTATTGCTTCTTGTCCTATCCTTTGAAATTAACAACAATTTTTCACCCTCCTCCTTGTAATAATCTTTTATGTACTTGAAATTATAAAGTTTGTGGATGATACCAAGCTGAGAGGGATTGCAGGTGCTTTGGAGGCTAGGATTATGTCCCCCATCAGTCCTCTCTTCTCCAGACTAAACTAATCCATTTTTTAAAATCTTTCCTCATAAGTCACGTTTTCTAGACCTTTAATCATTTTTGTTGCTCTCCTCTGGACTTTCTCCAATTTGTCCACATCTTTTCTGAAACGTGGCGGCCAGAACTGGACACAATACTCCAGTTGAGGCCTTATCAGCATGGAGTAGAGTGAAAGAATTACTTCTTGCGTCTTGCTTACAACACTCCTGCTAATACATCCTAAAATGATATTTGCTTTTTTCTGCAACACTGTTGACTAATATTTCGCTTGTGATCCACTATAACCCCCCGATCCCTTTCTGCAGTACTCCCTCCTAGGCAGTCATTTCCCATTTTGTATGTGTGCAACTGATTGTTCTTTTCTATGTGGAGTACTTTCCATTGGTCTTTATTGAATTTCATGTTATTTATTTCAGACCATTTCTCCAATTTGTCCAGATCATTTTGAATTCTAATCCTACCCTCCAAAGCACCTGCAATCCCTCTCAGCTTGGTATCATCCACAAACGTTATAAGTGTACTCTCTATGCCATTATCTAAATCATTTATGAAAATTTTGAACAGAACCGGACCCAAAACTGATCCCTGAGGGACCCCACTTGATAGGCCCTTCCAGCTTGACTGCGAACCATTGATAACTACTCTCTGGGAACTGTTTTCCAACTATTTTCCCAAGTTATAGTAGCTCCATCTAAGTTGTATTTCCCTAGTTTGTTTATGAGAAGGTCATGTGAGACAGTATCAAAAGCCTTACTAAAGTCAAGATATACCACATCTACTGCTTCCCACCTATCCACAAGGTTTGTTACCCTATCAAAGAAAGCTGTTACGTTGGTATGACATGATTTGTTCTTGACAATAGCATGTTGACTATTACTTATCACCTTATTATCATCTAGGTGTTTGCAAACTGATTGCTTGATTATTTGCTCTATTATCATTCCAGGTACTGAAGATAAACTGACTGGTCTGTAATTTCCCGGGTTTTTCTTATTCCCCCTTTTATAGATTGGCACTATATTTGCCCTCTTCCAGTTCTCTGGAATCTCTCCTGTCTTCCATGAGTTTTCAAAGATTATCACTAATGGCTCAGATATCTCCTCAATCAGCTCCTTGAGTAGTCTAGGAGGTATTTCATCAGGCCCTGCTGACTTGAAGACATCTAACTTGTCTAAGTAATTTTTAACTTGTTCTTTCCCTATTTTAGCCTCAGATTTTACCTTATTTTCACTGGCATTCACTATGTTAGAGGTCCGATCGCCACTGACTTTTTTGGTGAAAACTGAAACAAAAAAGTCATTTAGCACTTCTGACATTTCCAAAATCTCAGTTATTGTCTTTCCCCCTTCATTGAGTAATGGGCCTATCCCGTCGTTAGTCTTCCTCTTGCTTCTAATGTATTTGTAAAATGTTTTCTTGTTACTCGTTATGCCTTTAGCTAGTTTAATCTAATTTTGTGCCTCGGCCTTTCTAATTTTATCCCTACGTGCTTGTGTGGTTTGTTTATATTCATCCTTCATAATTTGACCTAGTTTCCATTTTTTGTAGGACTCTTTTTTGAGTTTCAGCTCACTGAAGATCTCCTGGTTAAGTCAGAGTGGTCTCTTGCCATACTTCCTATCTTTTCTACACTGTGGGATAGTATACTCTTGTGACTCTAAATAATGTCTCTTCAAAAAACTGCCAACTCTCTCGAACTGTTTTTCCCCTTAGACTTGCTTCCCATGGGATCTTACCTACCAACTCCCTGAGTTTGCTGAAGTCTGCCTTCTTGAAATTCATTATCTTTATTCTGCTGTTTTCCCTCCAAGCATTCCTTAGATTCATGAACTCTATCATTTGAAGATCACTTTCACTTTCAAATTCTCAACCATTTGCACTTATACAGTAACTTGAGCAAGGATAACATGTTTTACAAATATTAGATCTCCCAACACCATTATGAGGTAGGTAAGTACTCTATTGCAAATTCACAGATAGAAAATATGGAGGTACTAAAGTAAAAAGAATTGCCCATGGTCACACAGTAAAAAAATACAATCCTGTTCTTCTGACTACAAATCCTATCCCCACCTCACTGTCATATAGCTACGTGAAAGTCATCGCCCCAATATTTAATCTGTGCTCCATGTATCATGGCGTATATGGCCTCAGAATCTGAAGCAACATTCTAATCCAGATCCCAATATACAGTTTCTTCCTTTCCTTCAGAAACCAAATAGATAATCCAGAGCAACTCCTTGCATTGATCTTGCTCAAATGTGAGCAGGTAAGCTTCTTGATCAAATTCTGACACCAGCTTTGCTTCTTGTCAAGGTGTCTGTAATGGGCTATCTTGATTATCACTACAAAAGTTTTTTCTCTTAATTAATTAGCCTCTTAGGGTTGGTAGGGCAACTCCCACCTTTTCATGTTCTCTCTATGTGTATATATATCTCCTTATTATATGTTCCATTCTATGCATCTGATGAAGTGGGCTGTAGCCCACGAAAGCTTATGCTCAAATAAATTTGTTAGTCTCTAAGGTGCCACAAGTATTTCTGTTCTTTTTGTCAAAAGACAAGAATATATCTGTGTCAATACCTAGTTTGCTAAATACTGTCACAGAATAGAAAGTCACTTTTCCTGACATAGCATTTAAATTATCATATCTCCATTTTGTTTCACGTGCAATAAAATAATTTTCTATTTATTAATCAGCTGTACACACTGCAACCAAACTGAATAGTTTTGCATAAAATTGTTTCTAACACAGCTGATGAATATTCTTGATGAAGCAGTTTATCGGTAAGTTAAGCGTGACTAAGGAAAGTCCATGGATCAAATGACAAAATGCTACAGAAAGGAAACGAAAAGTGAAAAGGAAACATGATAAACATTAAAAAGTAATGTCTCCTTCAGGAATCTGAGTATTTTATGCCTAAAGCCTGCACACAACCAAAAAGCATAAGATTTCAGCATTACTTTTAATACTGTAAACATTTCAACTATTTCTTGAAGAAACCCATTCACTTCAATTTTTCATATGGATATGCTGCAAATTATCCCCGTTTCCCACAAATTGCCAGAAAAGTTCTTATGCATAAAGATTATCAAATATTCCCTTCTTAAAATAAAAACAGTCTATTTCACATAGTAAAGATTATCTATATTTGAGACTATTAAATGGTTTTAAGATCATGTCAATTTTTTTTGTAAATTTTACATGAAAATATACAGAATGATTTAAACATGGTCAGACAAACATACTGATGTGAATTCATGTTTTTGCTAGAGCAAGTAACAATATTTGAGATAACAAGTGATATTTACAGGAAGAACTGGGAGCCTTGGAGCCAAAATGCTGCAATCTATTATTCTGGAATGAAGCAATTACTATATGTCAATCACTGCAAGTTTAATGCATATTCAGCTCTGAAACGTTAGTAGCAGTGAGGAAAAAGCTATCGGATTGCCCTATTCAGACCCTGAAAATATATCAACCTCCTTTGCAAACAATATATACAAATGAGTAAAAATAACATAATAATAAGGAAAAGGTCACTACAATAAATTTAGGGCCAACATATACATCTTTTTTAAAAACTGGAAATGGAGGACTCACCGCAAAGTATACCCCTTCCCTCCACAACCTTTCAGGTTAGGAGGTTTTATCTGGGTCAAACAAGGAAAGAAAAGCCTTTGCTCCTCTGATTTCTCACTCATCCTCCCCCAGTTCTTCCTCTCTTCTTCATGGGCTTTTGGCAGAGTAGGGGTAGGTCCTTGGCTGGACAGAAGGGAGCAATCTATTGGCTCCTGCAAGGTGAAGGCTTATAAGATCTTCCCCCTGCCTAGGGCCCCATTCTGCCCTTATATAAATCCATGGTATGCCCACATCTTGAATACTGGGTACAGATGTGGTCTCCTCATCTCAAAAAAGATATACTGGCATTAGAAAAGGTTCAGAGAAGGGCAACTAAAATGATTAGGGGGTTTGGAACGGGTCCCATATGAGGAGAGATTAAAGAGGCTAGGAATTTTCAGCTTGGAAAAGAGGAGACTAAGGGGGGATATGATAGAGGTATATAAAATCATGATTGATGTGGAGAAAGTGAATAAGGAAAAGTTATTTACTTGTTCCCATAATATAAGAACTAGGGGCCACCAAAGGAAATTAATGGGCAGCAGGTTTAAAACAAATAAAAGGAAGTTCTTCTTCACACAGCGTACAGTCAACCTGTGGAACTTCTTGCCTGAGGAGATTGTGAGGGTTAGGACTATAACAGGGTTTAAAGGAGAACTAGATAAATTCATGGAGGTTAAGTCCATTAATGGCTATTAGCCAGGATGGGTAAGGAATGGTGTCCCTAGCCTCTGTTTGTCAGAGGGTGGTGATGGATGGCAGGAGAGAGATCACTTGATCATTATCTGTTAGGTTCACTCCCTTTGAGGCACCTGGCATTGGCCACTGTCGGAAGACAGGATACTGGGTTGTATGGACCTTTGGTCTGACCCAGTTCGGCCATTCTTATGTACTTTTGGCCACACAGTGCCCTTTTTACAACAATTTTGATACATGGAAAATATTCCATATGTAGAGTTCCACAGGAAGAATTTTTGAACTGCAGGATCTTTTCCTTAATTAGTGTATTTATTTAATGACTTTTAGAACTGCCTTCTAAATTTTATAAGCATTACATCCTTAGACCCTGACCCTGCAATGCACAAATCATGAGCACACCGAGTTCAAAGCTCCACGCAGGTTCAGCAGTCTGCCCAGACACTGTAACTTTGAGGACCGAGGCCTAAGAGAGAAAATTCACTTTCTTTTCTTTGTAATATATTAACTTCCTAACCTTTTATAAAATAAAATATTTATGGAGATTTAGTCATCTAATGTAATTCTTGAATGGAGCCCCTGAATGGAGACCCAGGAATGTACCTTCATTCAAACAGGCATCTTCCATTTTTAAAAGCAAGTATTTAAAGTGGTTCAAACACAGGCTGCATGAAATCACATTAAATATATAGCAAAAAGGTGAACATTTTAACATTTATGTTACATCACAAAAAGGAAAAAGTCAAATGAGGCCTAAAAGATTTTTTGCACAATATTTCACAGTATGTAAAAAAATCAGTAGCATCTGCATTTGATTTTCTGTTCACAAAATGCAGATAAATCTTAACAGTTTGAAAACAATTAGGGCTTTTTTTTGCAAATATGAACACATTTTAACAAATGTGATTTTTTAAGGGAACCAAACTAAGTCCAACATTCAGATGCTATGACATTGGAGCTACGATGATACGAGGAATAGGAATAAGGCAGGATTTTTCTCTAATGTTGTTTAATTTGTAGCTATTTATAAATATCCAAAAAGAAGATAAGTATGACCATACTAGGTCAGACCAGTGGTCCACCTAGTCCAGCATCCTGTCTTCCAACAGCGTCTGGTACCAGATGCTTCAGAGAGAATAAACAGAACAGTTATTCAGTGATCCATCCCCTGCTGTCCAGTCTCAGCATCTGGCAGTGAGAAGCTTAAGTACACCCAGAGCATGAGGTTGCATCCTTGACCATCTTGGCTCACTAGTCATTGATGGCCCTATCCAGTTATACTTTTAAACTTCACAACATCCCCTAGCAGCAAGTTCCACAAGTTGACTGTGCGTTGTGTGAATTTTTCCTCATGTTTTTTTAAACCTGATGCCTATTAATTTCATTGGGTGACCCCTGATACATGTGTTATGGAAACAGGTAAATAACACTTCCCCTTATTCACTTTCTTCACACCATTAATGATTTTTTAGACCTCTATCACTATAGACCCCCCCTTAGTAGTTTCTTTTCCTAGATGAGCAGTCCCAGTCTTATTAATCTCTCCTCACACGGAAGCTCTTCCATACCCCTAATAAGTTTTGCTCCCCTTCTCTGTACTTTTTCCAATTCTAATGCAACTTTTTTTTTGAGATGGGGCCACCAGAACGGCAAGCAGTATTCAAGTTGTGGGGCATACCGTAGATTTATACAATGGTACTATGATATTTTCTGTCTTAATAACTATCCCTTTCCTAATGATTCCTAACATTCTATTAGCTTTTTTGAGGATGCTTTCAGAGAACTATCCACAATGACTCCAAGATCTCTTTCTTGAGTTGTAAGCCCTATACAGACCCAATTGTTTTGTATGGATAAGTGGGATTATGTTTTCCAATGTGCACTACTTTGCATTTATCCACACTGAATTTCATCTCACATTTTGTTCCCAGTCACTCAGTTTTGCGAGATCCTTTTTAACTCTTTGCAGTCAGTTTTGGACTTAACTGAAATAGTTTTGTATCGTCTGCAAACTTTGCCACCTCGCTGTTTACCCCTTTTTCCAAATAATTTTTGAATAATGTTGAACAGCACTCATCACAAAACAGATCCTTGGGGGAGCCCACTATTTACCACTCTCCATTGTGAAAACTGATAATTTATTCCTACCCTTTGTTTCCTATCTTTTAACCAGTTACTGATCTATGAGAGGACCTTCCCGCCCATCTGACGACTCCTCACTATGCTTAACAGCCATTGATATGGACACAGCAGCAAAATGAGGGCAGACCCATGCATGAAATTAAGCTAGAGATTCATATAAAATAATTCAGCCCAATAGGCAGGGTTGGAGAAGCAACAATTTTAACTGTAACTGTCCTAATTTTGTATGTTAAAGTTAAAAACATGCAACATGTTCAACTTAAACTGTGCTTGGTTAATGTCTGACCTACAATCCCAAAGTGGGTTTTTATAATTATTTTTAGTACCCGATAGACCGGGGTGGGCAAACTTTTGAGCCTGAGGGACGCATCAGGTTTCATAAATTGTATGGAGGGCTGCTTAGGGGAGGGGGTCGTGGCCCGGCCCCCACCTCCTATCTGCTCCCTCCCCGGGACTCCTGCCCCATCCACCCCCCCCCCCGGGATCCCCGCCCCATCCACACACCCCCACTCCCTGTCCCCTAACTGCCCCCAGACCTCTGCCACCCCATCCAACCACCCCTTCTCCTTGTCCCCTGACTGCCCCCTGCCGCCCCATCCAACCCGCCCTCCTTCTTGACTGCCCCCATTCAACCCCCTGTTCCCCGCCCCGAGCCCTATCCACACCCCAGCCCCCGCCCACCACCCCAAACTCCCCTGCCCTCTATCCAACACCCCCCGCTCTCTGCGCTGCCTGGAGCACGGATGGCTGGCAGCACTAAAGCCGGGCCACCACACAGCACAGAGCACCGGGTCAAGCCGGGCTCTGCAGCTGTGCTGCCCCAGGAGCTCACAGCCCCGCTGCCCAGAGCATGGTGCCGCCCAGAGCATGGCGCCAGAGGTGAAGCGAGTGAGCTGAGGCTGCGGGGAAGGGGGAACAGCAGGGGAGGGGCTGGGGGCGAGCCTCCTGGGCCAGGAGCTCGGGGGCCAGGCAGGACAGTCCCGCAGGCCGGATGTGGCCCGCGGGCCGTAGTTTGCCCACCTCTGCGATAGACTATCCAGGAAAATTTTGTGGGGATTTCTGGATATATGTGTATTGAAATATTCTGAGGCTCCTAGTCACCATTTAGCATTCAAAACCAGGCCCTCTGGGAAAAGTCACAGGGTATTTTCTATGGACTCAACCATGAAGAGTTCATTTTAAACCAAGCTTTTTAAAAAAATTATGGCCCTTAAACAAGCTCTAAGACAACATATAGCAATGCCTTATTTAATCCATATAGGGAAGGGCTAAAAGCTATAAGTTTAAGTTAGAGTCTATTGAGTTTGATTCTCATTTACACTACAGCCACTATTTGCTCCTCCGACAGTCTAAAGGGGCCTTTAAGTGACAATAAATTATATTTATGTATGTTTTAAGGCCCCTTTACACAACTAGAATGGTGTAAAATGGCCACAGTATAAATGAGAATCAGGGCCTTTTATCTTAATGCAATTTTTTGTATTTAACAACATAGTAATAATTGATAAGGGAAGTAACAGAGCAAAAGCCTTAATTACCAACCATTTCTTCTAGCACTATTAATCAGACTTAGAGCAATTATTAATCAGACTGAGAGCAATGAAGTAGTGCATGTTTTTAAATTACAGAGAACTATATGTGTAGAGCAAGTGAATGTATTAGTTTAGGCTTACTACATAGAAAACAATTCACAGGCTACAATTTGCAATGTACACCAACACTATAAATAGAAGATTCTACTTACATTTTATTTGACATCACAAACCTTAAGAAGCAAGATCAAGTTGTTTGTTAAAGTCAAAGTAAAGTTACAGCCTATAGTCTATGAATATTTTTGCTGTAGGCTATTTTTCCATAATGTTTAGCAGCAATAATAATTAGCATGTGCATAGTGCTTCGTGTCTTCAAAACGGTGTACAAACATTTGTTAACTCATCACACCTCTGTGAAATTGATAAGTATTATCATTGCACTTTAAAGGGGGTGGGGGGAAACAGATAACCAAGTGAAGTGACATGCCTGAACTCACACAATATTTAGATTGTAAGCTCTTTGGGGCAGGGACCATATTTGTATTCTGTTTGTATAGCACCTACCGCAATCAGGTCCTGGCCCATGTCTAGGGCTTCTAGGTGCTATAGCAATATAAATAATTAACAACAGTAAATCAGTGGCAGAGCCAGGATTAGATTTCAAGAGCTTCTGGTTTCCAGTGTCCCCACCATTACTTCTGCTCTAAAATAATTATTACTTGTCTCCCTACTTCCTGCTATTCTCACCCTCTTCTGTTGTTCTAACTTTTTGTTTCCGCTGCCCTCCTACTCTAAATCTGCTGCAACTTTCAAGTAGGCTTGCTGGCAGCTACACTAAATTTCTGCACTTTTACTTTTGTATATAAAAGGAAATTAGTAGTTTAGATCATAAAACAGAAAATTTATAGTTTTTCCTCTGGGGTAAGGGAGCATTTTGTATCCTTTCTGGAGTGGTCCCCTTGCACACACACTTCAGTCACCTGATTCTTGAGGTCTCACACATTGCTGCTATAGTTCTTCTGACTGAGAAAGGCCTATTAATTAGAGCTGGGGGGAGAAATGCTTCTCCTGTCCCATGAGAATTTTTGAGATTTTGGGAATTTTTCCCATCCTGAATAGGGATGAAAAGTCAGAAACTCTAAATTTTTTAACAAACTAAAAATCAGATCAGGCCAATCGAAATGTTCTGATAATTTCTAAATGCTTTATTTTGATTTTAACCTTTTCAAACTTTTGTTATTTATTATAATAAATGACCTCAAAAAGAAAATTTGTTTGAAACAAAATACACTTTTCATTTTGATAGCGTGACTATGGGGCATTTCAACAATTTTGTTTTTTTTTCCAAAATGGGAAATTTGCTGAAGCTGACCATTTGAATAGTTTTGCTTTTTATGAATTAGAATTTTCTGACACCTCCCCAGAATTGCATCAAAAATTCTCAACCAGCTCTACTATTAATAATATTCCTGAAGGAGATTTGCAGATGCCTACTCACCCCTGGGACTGCTGTTGAGTTAAATTAATCAATTTTACTCCCCTTCTCCAAGAAGTGATTTCCAACCTATGCGACTGTAACCCACTGGATAAGCTTGAACTAAAGAATCAAGGTCTCCAAAAACAAACTCACATCCCTCTGGTGATCAGGAAAAGAAAGGGACACCTTACATACACTGACCAATGTGTTATACAACATTCCTCCAAACCTTTGCCGGTTTAGGAAGAGAAAGACACAGTGGAATAAGAATGAAAAATATACCTCTAAGCCACTGGGTCAGCCCAAATTCTTCTTTAAAACTTCAAAATAAAACGTGAATGTCATTGTAGCCACAAGTTAGTGATGCTGATATGTTTTGGATGGAATATTCATTCTGAAATGATTGAACCATAATAATAGCAGTGTTTTAATTAAAGAGGAGATGGCAATTCCATACTAATCCCCCATTTTTAGAAGTTTATCACTTTCTCAAAATTTATCAATTTTGGCTTAAAGTTTCCCAGCTTCTTTTCAGCCCATTTTTGGAGGGAACTGAGGGTCAGTGGGACAATTGGAAGATAATCCAAATAATCTGTCGTTTCAAAAACAGGATATAGGCATGCAAATTGATTTTCAGACTGAGTACAAAGATTTTGTTGAGCATCAGATTTTCAAGAAATGTCAAGCTTCCTACCTGGACCAGACAACCTAGCAACTGTACAACTCTTATCTCCTTTGTGTCCTGTCTTGTGCCTCAATGTAGTAGTGGTATTTTGTTCAATTTTATTCCGATCTCCAAAGTGCTATCAAACAGCACATCAGTTGCAAACTTCAGCCAATTTCACTCACATGCAAAATCGCACAGAACATCGTCAGAAGTTGGGTGAGCAAAATGAAGGCAGGTGGGGAATTAGGCAGAGCACACAAAGAGGAAAATGAAAAGGGGCAGGAGAGTAAGGAAATCAAGCAAAAGAGATATTCTGGATATGGAGAGGGACTATCTTTATTTTAAATACCAGACATAATGGCCTCACAACTAACTTTAGTTAATTCCCTTCTCCACATACCCAAATTGTTGAATGACACAATACTACACTTTTATAGTAGAGCTGTAAAAATTCCTTTTGAGTAGCCATGATTTTATTAACTAAAAACATAGAGGGGGAAATCATAAAAATAGAGGATTTCTTTTTTGCTGAAGAAATCTGAAAAACAGAATAGGAACAGTGTTGAAAGTTATACAAAAACTTCAGCCTAAATTAGTTATTAAAAGTGAATATACACTATGTCATGATCACTACCACTCTGATAATACTCACATCCCAAATTATTTTGAAAGATTTAATACTTATTTGACTAACTTTTGTAGATGCTATATAAAAAGCCACCCAGGTCCAAATGAACCACCAGTTACAAAATAAAGATTTATACATATATGTATTTCCCATGAAAATCATTCAAAGGTACATCCATATAATTATGTTCCTGGAATTCATAATTTGTTTTTAAAGAGAGTTTTACATGAACTTATTTTGAGCTCTGTGAAAATAAGTTCAATGAAACCACATCTAAAAATGTAACTGGGGGACAGCCATTTTAGACTTGACCTTGACTTTGACTAACTGGGAGGGATTGGTTGTGAAAGGCATAAGAGCAAATTCTCCCAATACAAAAGAAAGATATGAAAAATAGTAAGAGGCCATTATGGCTCCATCAGGAGCTCTTTAATAGTCTGAATATCAAAAAGGAATCCTGCAAAAAGTGGAAATATGGACAAATTGGTAAGGATGAGTGAAAAAGAATAGCACATGCATGGAGGAACAAAATCAGAAAGGCTAAGGCACAAAATAAGTTACATCTAGCAAGGAACATAAAAAAGGCAACAAAAAGAGATTCTACAAACACAGGAGCAAGAGAAAAACACAGGAAAGTGTAGGACCACTACTTAGCAGAGAAGGAGAGTGAATAATGGATGTCATAAAGAAGGCTGAGGTGTTTAATGCCTATTTTTCTTCAGTCTTCACTAAAAATGTTAGTGGTGGCCAGATACTCAACACAGTTACTATTAACAACAAGGGAGAAAGAAGTTAAACTAAAATAGGGAAAGCAAACATTAAAGAATGTTTAGATAAGTTAGATGTATTCAAGTCGGCAGTGCTTGATGAAATTCAGGTTAGGAACTAGCTGAAGTACTCTCAGAACCATTAGTGATTATCTTCAGGAAATGATGGAGGACAGGTGAGGTCCTAGAGGACTACAGAAAGGCAAATTTAGTACCTATCTTTTAAAACGGGAACAAGGAGGATCCGGGGAATTATAGACCAGCCAGCCTAACTTCAACACCTGGAAAGATACTGGAACAATTTATTAAACAATCAATTTGTAAGAACATAGAGAATAGTAGGGTAATAAGTAATAGCCAGCATGGATTTGTCAAGAACAAGTCATGCCAAACCAGCCTAATTTCTTTCTTTGACGGGGTTTCTGGCCTAGTGGAAGGGGGAAGCAGTTGGTGTAATATATTTTGATTTTAGTGAGGCTTTTGATATACTCTCATATAACAGTATCAGAAAAAAACTAGGGACATGTGGTCTAGATGAAATTACTATGAAGGGCATGCATAACTGGTTGAAAGACCATATTCAAAGTGTAATTATCAATATTTTGCTGTCAAATGGGTGGACATATCTGGTAGGGTCACACAGGGATCTGTCCTGGGTCTGCTACTATTCAATATTTTCATTAATGACTTGGATAATGGAGTGGAGAATATGCTTATAATATTTGCAGATGACACCAATTTGGGGGATGGTGGTTGCAAGCACTTATGAGGAAAGGATTAGAATTCAAAAAGACCTTGACAAATTAGAGAATTGGTCTGAAATCAACAAGATGAAATTGAATCAAGACAAGCAGAAAGTACTTAGGAAGGAAAAATCAAATGTACAATTACAAAATGGGGAATAACTAGCTAGATGGTAGAACTGCTGAAAAGAATATGGGGTTTATAATAGATCACAGATTAAATGAAGTCAACAATGTGATGCAGTTGCAAAAATGGCTAATATCATTTTGGGGTGTGCCAACAGGAGTGTCATAAATAAGACACAGGAGGTAATTGTCCGGCTCTACTCGGCATTGGTGAGGCCTCAGCTGGAGTACTGTGTCCAGTTCTGGGTGCCATATTTTAAGAAAGATATGGATTAATTTGAGAAAGTCCAGAGAGGAGCAACAAAAATGATAGAAGATTTAGAAAAGCTGACCTATGAGGAAAAGGTAAAAAATACTGGACATGTTTAGTCTTGAGAAACGAAGACTGAGGGAGAAATGGATCATAGTCTTCAAATATGTCAAGGCCTTTTATAAAGAGGGTGGTGACTGATTGTTCTCCATGTCTACTGAAGGTAAGACAAGAAGTAATCAGCTTAATCTGCAGAAAGAAAGCTTTTATGATATTAGGAAAAACTTTCTAACTATGTGGATAGTTAAACACTGAAATAGGGCTTCCAAGCAAGGTTGTGGAATTCTTGTCATTGGAGGTTTTTAAGAACAGGTTAGAAATCACCTGTCAAGGATGGTCTAGGGCCCCACCACCCATAAAAAAATAAATGGAGATATACCTATCTCATAGAGCTGGAAGGGACTCCGAAAGGTCATTGAGTCCAGCCCCCTGCCTTCACTAGCATAACCAAGTACTGATTTTGCCCCAGATCCTAATTGGCCCCCTCAGGGATTGACCTCACAACCCTGGGTTTAGCAGGCCAATGCTCAAACCACTGAACTATCCCTCCCTCCATACATTTCTATGATTCTATATTTAGTTGTTCTATATAAACATTCCATGTAGTGTCTTAAACCAAATCAGTATTGTGCTAGTGTATGAGAACAAGTAGAAAAACATGATCACAAATTGAGTGAAATGGAAAATGTAACCCAACAGCATGCAAAAAATGTGAAAAGTAAAATGAGATTTTTACAATTATTTAAGCTTTATATAGCTACTGAGATAGAGAGAAAGCATTTTTTTTAAATATCTGGAAATATTTCTTGTTAAATAGATCTCTTTTAACAGAAAAATGTTTCACAAAATACACGTCATGTTTACAGGTTGGAATCTTAAAGAACACAGGGCTATATTTTTAAACGTATTTAATTACCTAAAGATCAAGACAGATATCTAGTTGGATTTTTAAAAATACCCAGATCCCCAATTCCTATTGATTTTAAAATCTGGGCCTTAGTCTTCTTTGTCAAATTCCTCCTAAAAACAATTTCACACATGCTATTTGCCTTTTTGATTAATGCCAAATAAAATATCCCTCCCCCCCATGATGATGAACATGCTGGTGAGTGTTAAGTGAGTAGATTTTGTAAAACTAATCTAACATCTATTTGTCATCTTTGTTCTCTATAATCTATTCAAGACCACATTCAATGAGTAATTTGTTAGCCAGGTGATTTTTTTAATTGCTTGTGCAGAACTTTAAGTACATAAAGCATTATAAAAACATATTGGCTATTTCTAGTTGAAGTTCTTGGTTCTCAGCTGCTATACCTTGGAATTGTTCCTTTATGGTACGATGCAGAGAGACAGAATAATTGTGATATCTTTCACAGTATGGACCTTCTCTGGGGATGAATCAGGGGTGTGTAGTAAAGAAGAAGGCTGTTGTCTGGAGGATCCCTGCTTCATTTGTTACCATAGTCAGAAGACGCATAGACTCATAGACTTTAAGGTCAGAAGGGACCATTATGGTCATCTAGTCTGACCTCCCACATGATGCAGGCCACATAAGCTGACCCACCCACTTTCCCTTAACTCAGCTGTTGAAGATGTGCAGTGAATGAAGCAGAGGAAGAGAAAGGACAGCCTCGTGCTATGCAGTTGAATGCTTCCCTGGAGAATTGGATTCTATCCCTACCTCTACAACAGAGTTCCAGTGTGATGCTGGGCAAGTCACTTAAACCAAAATTTTCACAGGTGATCACTATCTGTGTGATGCCCATTTCCTGAGTGCATGCAATAATTTTAGTTCAACGGGTTAAATAAGTATTCTGTGAACAGAGAATTTAATTTGGCAAAGACAACCTGAAAATGTAGCCCAAATAGAAGGATATTGATTAAGGCTTTGTACTCATATCAGCACTGAGAGATTTTCATTGCATTGGCCATTATATGTGTACACTTTCACATTAAATCAAATTAAGTTGAGATGGAGACAGAAGACCATTGTAATATGAAATCGACTGAAGAACAGAGCACTAAAATAACATCAAAGCACACCAAAATCTCTTTGGTTTGTTTGAAGGGAGAGATTGCTGCACTTTTCTATCTCAGATATAACCATTGTGAAATACCATGCCATAACTAAAATAGCCAAGGTTAATAATTGCAATTATTTTGCTTAGTCCTGAGCATGGTGTCCCCTAAGTTATGTAAAAGCCATACTCCTGAGCTGGCAGTAAGAGAAACAATTAGTAAGAGCTGGCCTATCTCTTCCCCCCCCCCCCCAGATTAATATATTAAGTAATTTTGGGGATAAAATAGCTTGGTGCCCAATGTAATTTAAAATTACCCCTTTCAACCCCACACAATCCAACCGGATTCTAAAATTGCTCACCTAGCTAGAAGTAAACAGAAAGACATGCCATGCCTGCCACAGGCCTAAAACGGATTTTCAATGTTGCAATTCTCAACAGGAATGGGCTTGACATATCTGAGAACTGACTGCGTCAGAATATAGTTCTAGTTTGGATCACTGTCACAGGACAGTCACCTGAGCCCCTCAATGCTACGGGGAAAGGGGAACTCCAACCTGTACCAAACCATTGCTTTGAAACCCGAATCTGTCTGCAAACCGTTGTGTTCTAGGAAAGGAAAGGCTCACTTTACAGAGCAAAGCCTCTCGGTATCAATGACACTTCAGTGCCTAAGTTCCCTCTAAGATGCACGACCATGCAGCAACCTATTAAGCAGCAGCCTCTCCCCCCGCCGCCCCAACCAAGGTGCTGCTGCTGCGGAGAGACAGCTGTGGGGAGTCCTCTCTCCCAGCCATAGCTTCTGGGCAGCCTGCATCCCAAACCTCTCATCCCCAGCCCCACCCCAGAGCCCGCATGCCCAGCTCCCCCACCACCACCACACCCCAACCATCTGCTCCAGCCTTGAGCCTCTCATCCCTAGCCCCACCCCGGAGCCCTCACACCCCCGCATCCCAATAATCCTGTACCCCAGGCCTAAACTCCCCTCCCATACGCCGAACCCCTCGGCTCCACCCCCACCACATGAATTTTGTTACGTGCACCAATATGAAGGTGATGTGTCAGACATCGCCTCCATATTGGTGCACATAACAAAATTCATTCCGCACATGGGTGGGAAAAATTAGAGGGAATACTGTGTGCCCATTGAAGATTTAGAGATTTCCCTCCTCTCTTGTAACACCTCCTCTTTCCTCACCTCCCCCCCCCCCAAGTTTCCCAAAGCTGCATTTTGGAGAGAGAAAGGTGCTTCCCTCAAGTGGAAACATGCAGAGGTCATCTCAAAGAACATAAAGTTACTGGGAGTGCAACAGTACACCCAATTAGACTTCAAAAGTCCAACTTTACCTGTTCAACACAGATGAACCTTTTCGAAACTTTTGCCCTTAAAATAACCTTAATAGCATTATTAACTCCATGGTATGAAGACTGAGACTCTTTTAGATTCAGTATCACTTCAATAAAATCACTAAAATTTAGGTATTTGTTATGGATCATTTTTAAGAAAATCAGTTGTGATGCCAACAGACTCTGAACTGTACAGTGAACTGAAGAACACTGCTTTAATATAATTCAAAGCAGTAGGTGACTATAGATTTTACTGCACTTAAACCGTAATTTGACTTCTGGAACTAGCTAATCACATCAACAGTTGACAATATTTCAGTTAGAAGCCATTTTTTGGATTCTAAAATTCCTAAGTTTTTTTTCTTCCAGAGGCAGAAAAGCAAAGGTGTAAGAACAAAATAAAGAAGAGAAAGTTAAACATGGCAGTAGTAAACTGTAAGACTACAAGCTAAAAATAATATTGAAATACAGTTTGTCAAGTTAAGGTAGTGTAGATAAACCAAATATACACGTATGTAACAGATAAATTACAATATAGGTTTGGCGCTCCTTCCACTGCATACTTTACTTCGCCATCACACATACCAAAAATCAGATGACAGCCTTTTGGATACCACCAACGGCATATTATTAATCCACAAAAAATAAATACTAGAGTTAGGAAAGCTTCTAAAAGAAAGACTGAAAACTCAAAAGTTGGAAAATGTCGAAGACACCTCTGGATTTTTTTAAAGGGGAAAAAAATCCCAGGAAATGCCATCTAAAGAACAATGTTAAATAATGTTGTTTTCATGGTTAAGTACTTAAGAGTCAAGAAAATCCAAATTTAAGGATGCACATGACATCTTAATTCTGCACTCTCGTGTGCATTATGATTCAAGGTCTAATTATTTGCCTATATATATATTGAAGTATTTGGGAAATATTAGGTATTTAAAGATGGTAGAGTATTTTGCAGAGTACAAGGGGTCAGTAATAGCCTTTCACAGGCAATCTTAATTTGAGAATGTTTTTGATTTGTGAGTTTTTAACTGTGCATTCTTTATGTTTTTTTAAAATACTATAGCTCTTTTGATAGAATTATATCATTTAATACATGCAACTGGTGATCTAAAATTATCATCTGATTTGCCATATGGGTGCCAGAAACATTCTCTCATCCATATTAGTTATAAGATGATCTTCTTCTACACCAAGTTCCTCATGTTATTTTATATAAAAAATATTAGGGCTGTCAATTAATCCAAGTTAACTCATGCGATTAACTCAAAAATTAATCGTGATTAATCGGTTTTAATCGCACTATTAAACACTAGAATACCAATTGAAATGTATTAATTTTTTTTGGATTTTTTCTACATTTTCAAATATATTGATTTCACTTACAACACAGAATACAAAGTGTACAATGCTCACTTTATATTATTTTTTATTACAAATATTTGTACTGTAAAAATGATAAACAAAAGATAGTATTTTTCAATTCACCTCATACAATACTGTAGTGCAATCTCTTTATTGTGAAAGTGCAACTTACATATATAGATTTTTTTTGTTACATAATTGCACTCAAAAACAAAACAATGTTAAACTTTAGAGCCTAAAAGTCCACTCAGTCCTACTTCTTGTTCAGCCAATTGCTAAGACAAACAAGTTTGTTTATATTTACAGGAGATAATGCAGCCCGCTTCTTATTTACGTCACCTGTAAGTGAGAACAGATGTTCACATGGCACATTTGTAACTGGCATTGCAAGGTATTGTGGCAAATTGCCGGCACTACTATGATGGGTCTCGCGCTTTCTCTTCTTGTGGGGGGTTCAGGGCGCCGTTTCTTGCCCCTGAACTGGGATATTAACTGCCCTGCTAGTGTCCTAGAGGAGGGGAGTGGAGAGGGAGGGACCCAGGCCCACCCTCTATTCCAGGTCCCAGCCTAGGGGCCCTAGGGATAGTGGTAAACCACTTGAACTAGCGGTTCCTTCCCCTGGGCTACTTCCCTCTCCTGCCCTTCAGCTTGTGGGGGCTTCCTGCCCTCCCTCTGCACAAGCCAGGTGTCTGTTTACCTAGGGTCTTGGTCTTCTCAGCCCACCACAGCACTTCTCCAAACTTCCCTCTGCTTCCCTCCAAACTACTCTCTGCTCCAACACCAATCCACTCTGTTTCTACTCCTTCAAACTGTTCTCTGCTCCAACACCAATTGTCTCTGCTCCAACTCCTTCCCCTGTCTGATTGAAGCAGGGGGGTTTTATCAGGTGACTGGCTTCAGGGGCTCTAATTGGCTTCAGGTGCTCTAATTAATCTATAGCAAACTTTCTTCCCTCTACAGGGAATAAGACTCCCTTCTAACCCTCTCCTGCTGCCCTCTGGCCATGCTGTATCACAGTATTTACGTGCCAGGTATGGTAAACATTCGTATGCTCCTTCATGCTTCGGCTCTATGCCAGAGAACATGCTCCCATGCTGATGGCGCTTGTTAAAAAAATGTGTTAACTACATTTGTGACTGAACTTGTTGGGGAAGAATTGTAGGTCTCCTGATCTATTTTACCCACATTCTACCATATATTTCATGTTATAGCCGTCTTGGATGATGACCCAGCACATGTTGTTCGTTTTAAGAATACTTTCACAGCAGATTTCACAAAATGCAAAGAAGGTACAAATGTGAGATTTCTAAAGATAGATACAGCACTCAACAAAGGTTTAAGAATCTGAAGTGCCTTCCAAAATCTGAGAGGGACGAGGTGTGGTTCATGCTTTCAGAAGTCTTAAAAGAGCAACACTCCAACGTGGAAACTACAGAACCCGAACCACCAAAAAAGAAAATCAACCTTTTGCTGGTGGCATCTGACTCAGATGATGAAAATGAATGTGTCGGTCCACTCTGCTTTGGATCGTTATCAAGCAGAACCCCTCATCAGCATGGACACATGTCCACTGGAATGGTGGTGGAAGCATGAAGGGACATATGAATCTTTAGCACATCTGGTACATAAATATCTTGCGACGCTGGCTACAACAGTGCCATGCGAACGCCTGTACTCACTTTTAGATGACATTGTAAACAAGAAGCAGGCAGCTTTATCTCCTGAAAATGTAAACAAACTTGTTTGTCTCAATGATTGGCTGAACAAGAAGTAGGACTGAGTGGACTTGTACACTCTAATGTTTTACATTGTTTTATTTTGGAATGTAGGTTTCTTTTTGTACATAATTCTACATCTGTAAATTCAACTTTCATGATAAAGAGATTGCACTACAGTACTTGCATTAGGTGAACTGAAAAATACTATTTTTTTTGTTTTTACTGTGCAAATATTTGAAATAAAAATAAATATAAAGTGAGCACTGTACTCTGTATTGTGTGCTGTAATTGAAATCAATATGTTTGAAAATCTAGAAAACATCCAAAAATATTTAAATAAATGGTATTCTATTATTGTTTAACAGCGCGATTAATCACAATTAATTTTTTTAATCGCTTGACAGCCCTAAAAATATGCTTAATAGCTAAGATTTTTTTAAAAGATGGACATCTACTTCAATCTTAAACATAACCATCTTCCTTTATGAGCCATACTTTATTTTCAAGGAATCATTTTCCATATTTTTGTTAAATATTCAGAATGATAAATACAGTAACTCCTCACTTAACGTTGTAGTTATGTTCCTGAAAAATGCGACTTTAAGTGAAACAATATTAAGCAAATCCAATTTCCGCATAAGAATGATTGTAAATGGGGGAGTTAGGTTCCAGGGAATTTTTTTTGGCCATACAGTACAGTACAGTACTATAGTTGGGAGGTGCCCCCGCCTTACCCAACACAGGCACAGCCCACTGGCACTGGAGACAATGAGGCAGGCAAGGAGGCTGAAGGTGCTGTAGGCTAGGAGAAGCACATTGCGCAGCAGCAGCAGCAGCTTCCCCTACTCTGCAAGCACCGGGGCGGGGGACTCAACCCTCCGCCCGCCCACTCTACCCCTTCCCCCCCACCCTTAACCCGCCTCTTCTTCTCCCCCTCCCCCTTTACTCCGCATGCCGCGTCTTTGCTCCTCCCCCCTCCCTCCCCTGCCTCCTGCCAGCGGCAATCATCTGGCTTGCAGCGTTCAGGAGGCAGGAGGGAGGGGGGAAGAGCGAGGACACAACGCGCAGCTCCCCCTCCCTCCCCTGCCTCCTGAACGTTGCAAGCCAGCTGATTGCCACAGGCAGGAGAGGTGCGCCACGTCCTCGCTCCTTCCCCCTCCCCATGGCAATCAGCTGGCTTGTGACGTTCAGGGGGCAGGAGGGAGAGGGGAGAAGTGAGGACTCAGTGCGCAGGCTCCCCCCTCCCTCCCCTGCCTCCTGCCTGCGGCAATCAGCTGGTTTGTGGCGTTTGGGAGGCAGGAGGGAGGGGGAGCCTGCGCACCGAGTCCTCGCTCCTCCCCCCTCCCTCCTGAACGCCGCAAGCCAGCTGATTGCCGTGGGAAGGAGGCAGGGGTGAAGAGGGGGAAGGCGCTGATCCACGGAGTCTGCTGGTGGGCGGGAAGCGCTGTGGGGGGGGCGTAGAGGAGCTGATAGGTGGGCTGCCAGCTGTAGACAAAGCAGGCAGCCAAACGACGTTATAGCGAAGCATTGCACAACTTTAAATGGAGCATGTTCTGTAATTGAGCAGGGACGTAAGATTGAAACAACGTTAAGCGAGAGGACGTTAAGTGGGGAGTTATTGTATTTATGAAAGAAGAAAATATATAGAAATTGCTGTGACAGATTCCATTCAACTAAGAAAAGCAACATCTACAACAGCTAAAAAATTATATCAGTGTTGGATATTTGTTATTCTAGAAGATGGACCCCTATTGCATCAAAGCAATAAAGCCATGCTTTGGTTGGTATAATGGAGGAATTGGATCCAATTAAAGTAGTGAATACACATAAGAAAAAATCTCAGACATTTTAACTTTAAATTGTATGTTATGAGTAGTATATTTAAATGTAGTTTTAAACCAGACATCGACATAAAAAGTTTCACCACAATAATTCAAATTTTTAAGCAGAACAAGTTATGCAGACTCTGCTTTTAAAGGTACTCCTAACTGATCTCTGGCAGAAAAAGGTCATTGTCTATGTTGGTGGGCCTTTTTTAAGGGCTAAATAGCTGGAAGCAGTGGAAATGCATTAATAAATATTGTTCAGGCAGTAATAAAAGTTAAATAGGGCTGGCATGAGAGGAAGCAATATAACTTTTAAACTGGGTCCTAGTAAGCCATAAGTTCATATGCCCATGATATCTAGCACTTTAGAATCAGTGCTAAATACTTGCCCTACTATAATGCATTTCTGCATATATAGTATGGAGATTTATATATCTTATTAAAAGAGAGGAAAACCTATCTTATACAGTGAGCATTTGATAGTAGCATACTGTGACATTATATGATTAAAATATGACCATGTAGATCATTGTTGCTACCACTGTTATATAATTGCAACCAATCATGTACAAAATATGTCATGTAAGATGTCAATGGAAAAGTTATGGTTTGCTGAATATGATTATCCTATTTGTATGCATGTATCATTTTTGTATCTGAAATTATGAATATTAACTACGTACTTGTATTTCAAATGTGTTTGCTCCTGTGTTAACACCCACAAGGTAGTTTACATCCAGTCTAGCCAGCACATTGCGAATGGACTATTCAAGGTGATGGCCCATCAATGAACACAATGGACCATGGAAGAAGCTTATCCCCACTCGATGGACTTTCCTGTGGAGGTTCTAGCCAGAATATGGGTAATGGCCCCTGCTACGACTTATCGAAACATGCAAGGGATGTGACCAGCTCATGTGACACTGGACACCATCTTGTGCCTGTACTTTTCCACTGACTGTACTAAGAGCAGACCCACCACATGGCAGAAAGTATAAAAGGCCCTGGAAGCATCTCCATTTTGCCTCTTTCCTGCTCTGGACTATGGACTTACACTAATGGGAGTATTCTAACCAAAGGAATGAGGACCTTCCAATCTTTTGGAAGCAACCAGAGACTCAACAAGCTAGCAGGGGTGGCCAACCTGAGCCTGAGAAGGAGCCAGAATTTACCAATGTACATTGCCAAAGAGCCACAGTAATACATCAGCAGCCCCCCATCAGCTCCCCTCCCCACTCCCAGCGCCTTCCGCCCACTGGCAGCCCCCAATCAGCGCTTCCCGCTCTCTCTCGATCAGCTGTTTCGTGGCGTGCAGGAGGCTCGGGGGGGTGGGAGGGGAGGAGCGAGGGCATGGCAGGCTCAGGGGAGGGGGTGGAAGGGGTGGAGTGGGGAAGGGCCTGTGGCAGAGCCAGGGGTTGAGCAGTGAGCACCCTCTGGCACATTGGAAAGTTGGCACCTGTAGCTCCAGCCCCGGAGACTGTGCCTATACAAGGAGCCGCATATTAACTTCTGAAGAGCTGCATGTGGCTCCGGAGCCACAGGTTGGCCACCCTGAGCTAGCAGTTTATTCCATCACTGCTTCAAACCTGTTCAAAGAACCTTGCAATTATTTAATGTATTTGATTCCTTTGACTCTCACCTCTTTCTTTTCTCTTATAAATAAACCTTTAGATATTAGATACTAAAGGATTGGCAACAGCGTCATTATTGGGCAAGATCTTATATATTTACCTGGGTATGTGGCTGGTCCTTTGGGATCATGAAAGTGTCGGAGTGATGAAACACAGACTGGAATACTTAAGGAGCCTGCATTTCTGACTTCTTGTTAGCCAGTGTGGTGAGACAGAAGTTTACTTTTGTTGCTGGTTAAGTAGATCTTACGGAAGAATAACCACCAGTTTTGGGGTATGTCTGCCCTATTTCTCAGCAGTTTGTTCTGAATTTGGTATTCTCAGTTGTGATCCACTGAGGCACGGTGACACACACGAAGTAATAATTTATCATATGGAAAAACAAAAAAGTGTCTTCAAACAGGATTACATCAATGTGATCTAGGAACCTTTTAGTTGGCATACGCAAGTCTCCACAAGGGGGTGTTTCAGCACAACACTTTGGTGCACACTGCTGTTTACACCCTCACAATCTGAACTATGGGGCAACAGTGTAGACAAGGCCTTTGTCTTTCACGTCAGTTCCATTCTGTTACTAATGTGTTTGTTTGTTTTTAAACCTTTCTCAATTCCATGCTGTGTACACAAGCCCATCTCATTCTTTTTTAACTTGTATTTGTGGGGAAATGGTGCAAACTGTCAGCTACTGAGTGGAAACGTTGTCTAAACTCTAAGCTACTTATTTGCTTTTACAATGGTTTTTATGTTCCCTCTTGCTGCTTTTTTACTTTGTTGATATTAAAATACTGCCAACATGCATGAAAAGACATTCTCTGGATCAAGGGCCTCCAACTCCAGGGAGAGAGCTTCCTCCTCCTCACATGCTGCTAAACATACAATTTGTTAATTTCATGCTTTGACTACCTGAACATCCTCCTCTATGGTCTCTTCTTAACTCCCTCTGTTACACTACAGAAATCTCTCTCTTTCTCAGAGACTTTCTTTCCTTTTCATTGCATGACATCTGGGCATCCCCAATGCAATATAAGTCCCCCTGCTTACAATGAAACAAGGTTCCTCATATCATTCAGAGGATCACAAAAACCACATCAGCTTTAAGAGTTGTGTCTATTGATGATAACCCTGCAGTCACAATACCTGCAAATGCCCAGGGCTATGCCCACATATACCTCCACAATCTCTCTTGTTTTTGAACATGTACCCCCATTCTACAGTACTGGGCATCTCTCAATTCCTCATTCCCTGTCAGAGATTATTCCTTTGTTCACCTGATAACATTTGTCTGGAAGAGTCTGGCCATCTGCCTTTCCACTGCTCACTGCCTTAGATGTTTCAGATATGCAGCCTGAAACCCCCTAGTTCTGATCTATCTACAAGTGTTGATCAGCTTCCCACATCAGTGCTTTGTCGCTCTCATTTTCTCCTGTCTTCATCCACTCTGGCACTTCTTTAATGTAAAATTTCTATATGTGAAACAGTTATGAAATTCAATTGCACTGCATTTTCCACCTTGTCCTACCCATGTACAGAACTGTAAAATTGGCCACATGTATTACTGTGATGGGGTGATTGTTTTGCCTTTTGCTGTCACTGAACCATCAAGTATTGGGCCACTATCAGAGGAAAGTTACTGGACTAGAAAGGCCATGGGTCTAAAACTGTATGGTAAGTTTCCTGCAAAATGCAAAGAGAAAGTTTACTGACTTACGGAAATTTTATAGAAAAGAGGCACGCAATCACAATTACATGCTTACAATTTGGCCTAATGGAATTTTATATTTGTGTTTTGAGTTGAACTGAAGCCAACTTCACATCTGAGTTTAAGTTGTCTTTTAGAAATATTAGTGACAGCAATTTTTAAATTGTTTTTCACAAGACACACAAAGGTGCTGGTAAAACCCTCGCAATCTATCTGAAAACATATCTGCAAGAGATTCCAAATGACATTTTAACAGAGGAAAAAGCTTGTGAAGTCAATGTGCAGCCAGAGGTCAAACAAATCTACCAAAACCACACTTATTTTTTTTCCTCAATGCCACTCTGACTAGTTCAACTACAATGGTACGATATTTTTCCCCTCTGAGTCCATGTCCTTCAAAAATTAAATGAAAGAAGTGAATCCTATAATTTAAAATGAAATAAGCTCAGCAGGTGAGTAAGCTTTGTGAGGATTGATTACTGAGTATTGATTTTCCACTGGTTGTGCAAGCTGAACTCCACAAGGCCGCCTTCATATTAACCTAGAAAGCATACAAGCTATCTCAGGTTAATTTATATAAAAAGGTTTGCATTGTCAGACGATACAGAAAAGAGCACAATGCTACAGCCTCCAATTGCTTTGTTCGCACAGACTTTAAACATATTTTTATTGATTTTTTTGACAACACGCATCTTTTCATTTGCACGGTTTACAAGTGTTTTGTTTACCTGTTCTGTTATATTTAACTATTGTTTTGTATTGGAGAGACAAGGTGGGTGAGGTAATATCTTTTACTGGACCAACTTCTGTTGGTGAGAGAGACAAGCTTTCAGGCTACACAGAGCTCTTCTTCAGGTCCTTTAGCTCGAAAGCTTGTCTCTCTCACCAACAGAAGTTGGTCCAATAAAAGATATTACCTCATCCACCCTGTCTCTCTAATATCCTGAGACCAACATGGCTACAGCCACACTGCATAGTATTTTATATGTTACATTTCCCCTCTACGTTGGACAAAAAAGTTCAAGTGTTGTTCCAAGTAAAAACACTATAGTAATACTAAACCAACCAACTATTGTAATGTCTCATTCTTTTTAAAGCTCTCCTCAAATCTTCTTGTAGAGTCTTCCACACTGTGAAGAAAATATATTTTATAAAAAACAGTTTTAGAAGAGCTTACTGTGGCCTTGATGCTTCTGCCTGGTCTGTCTGAAGTTTCTCTCCTCCTTCCACTTCCATTGTGCAGTAAACAATCCGATTGGGAGCTACTGACTTTAAACCTTGCACTTCCATTATAACAATCTAAGCAAGAAGAAAGGAATACAAACAATTTATATGTCAGACTTTAGAAAATGTTCAACAATACAGATATTGTGGTATTAAACTGCTACACACAGAAAAACAAATAATTCACTCAAGTCTCTATAAATAGACATGAATTTATATTTTCCCCTTACTATCATCTTTAAATAATATACACTTTAGCAATTAAGGAATAAGAATGTAAAGTTATGCCTTGTGCTCTATTAATCTTCAGTAGTGTTCTATTTGGGTACCTGTTGAAATCTCTCGTGTCAACCATACACTAAACATTGATGTAAAGTACTTACATTTAAAATTAATGTTTACATTGAGGTCTAAATGCTAGAACAGATTACAATTTTTAAAGCAAATGCTTAAATAAATGTTCATAAAAAAGATAATTTTCAGAGTTTTAAGGGCTGATCTAATGCACATAAAGTCAATCAATCTTTCCATTAACTTTAATGGGCATTTGATCAGGCCTTTAATAAATAAGAGGTACAAGTGATATGAAGAACATATGTTACACCATAAAAGTTTTGGTAATTTGCCTGTTGTAAAACTGATGGATAGCTTCCAGAGGGTTGCTTAATTAATTTTGGTGTCAGAAGATATAACTAAAAATGGAGTTTTCCCATATCTTCTATGAAATTTTTATTTTAATTGTTAATCATCATTCTTTGTCGTAAAAAAAGTCTATATTTTTCAATTCACTAGAAAGAGTATCTAGCTGTTGCTGGAGAGGGTCAAAAATGTAACATGTTGCAAATAGACAGCTAAATACTAGAGCTGTGTGGAGAACGGAAGTTCTGTTTTTCAAAGGATTTCAGCATCTGAATTGGAGTGAAAACAGAAAATTTTGAAATTCTGCAAAGGAAAAGTATTTAAAAAAATTCATTTCATTTCAGGTCAGTTCAAATGTTTTGTTTCAATTTTGACTTTTTAAACTTAAATAAAACAAAATTCAAAACAAAAAAAATCATTTCAAAACAAAAAACCAGGAACATTTGTTTGAAAAATGTTGAAATGGGATGTTTAGACATTGTCTAAACTTTTTTCCATTTTTCTTTCTAAGTGAAAAATTGGATAAATTGACCCAAAGTTTCTCCAGCAGTTCTACTAAATAAACTCACTCAAGAAACACTTTAAAGCTGTCTTGATTTTAAAAACATATGACGTATTTGTTCACATTCACTTCTCTAATATATACATATGAACAGCCTCTATCATATGCAGTTTCTTTAGATGGAGAAGAAACAAGTTCTCATTGCTTCCAGAGTGGCACATGAGCATGATGATGTCATCATACTAACAAACACAAATAAGAAGCCCTAGGATGTGTCCACAAACTCTTCCAATTTGTATAAACACTTCCACATGAAAATGAGTTGTAGAAAAATAAATAAGATTTATACAAAACTTTCAGTTTTAAGCATCAAAGATGTACAATAAAAGCAAAAAAAGTCATCTTTAAACTGAAAATGTCCCTGTAAAGCAACAAATCTCTAAATAACTGAGGTTATATTTTCCTCTCAAACCATATGTGCAGCTCCTATTAATGCTAAATAATATTACATATTAGAAACAAAATGCATACCCTTAATTTTTACTGTATTATGAATTGACCGGCAAAATTCTAATATAGTTGGAAAATTATGTTATTGTAGTTATTTTTCAATATTAGCTAATTTTTACAGAAAGTATAGGGGTTGTCCCAATAATGTGAGACTCAGACCAATTATGGATACCAGACAATAGCGCATTATGATGAGAGGAAAGATGTTCTTGCGACTACAGCACAAGACTGGGAGTCAAGGGACTTGGGTTTGTATTCACAGCTGCACCACATATTTCTTCTGTGGCTTTGAGCTTTTCTCTGTGCTCCAGTTTACCTCTTTACAGCTCTGTAACACAAAGATAATAGCCCAGATTTTCTGTTGTGCTCAGGAAGAGGTCAGTGCAGCAGAAAAGAGAGAGACACGTTTTCTTCATCTGTCCCCTCAGTCAACATGCTGGGTAATAGAAACTGCAGGGGGACTCTGGAACACATTGCAACAGCAGCGAATCAGAGCCTTGCCCCCCTCACCCACTCGCAAGTTGAGGGAGGATCACTGGCAACAGCCCAGGAGTGAGATGCTGTTGCTTGGGATCAGAAGCCTGGAGGAGGCTGTGGGCCATGTGACGGCTGCTAAGACTGGCCTCCAGCAGGCTCCAGCAGCATCACGAGGGCCATGCAGCACTGGCTACTACTGTGACAGATCCCCTCTCCACTCATGGGAGAGCTAAAAGCCTGGTGGCCTCAAGCTCTAGAGGCAGGGCTGCGGAGGGGGATAATGACTACTTTGCAGACCTGTGTCAGAGAATTTTGAGATCCCATATGAGCAGAGAGGTTGCATGTGTGGGCAGAAAAATGTGAAATCTATTAAAGGACAAGGAAATAATTCAGGGAAAAATACAGTTGGAGGTTGCAGCTAAACAACTGGCTGGACCTTTTTGAGTTTACCAATGCCAGACCTATGACCATCCCCACCTAGATGTGGTCCCTAAAAAAGCTGAAGGAGAATACAGGATTATTCGCCATTTATTTTACCCACAGGTGATATGGTGCTTTTGTCTTTCATTACTTTTAAATCCCTTATCGCCTGTGGATGAACACCTTTCACAAAACAATAATTCCATCTCACCTCTCAGTCCTCATCCTCAGAGGAAACCTGCATAACGCCTTCAAAAGGCAAACCTGGGAGCTTAAATTCATAACTTTGCTAGACAGTATAAATCATGGTCTTAATAAAGACACTGGATTTATGGCTCATTATAGCAATTTGTAACCCACTAATCGCCCCCACCCTTTCTTGTCCTATGACTGCAGATGTGTTAACGGGCCACTTCACATTGAACAGTTTCTTACAATATGGGTTGACTACTTATGCTAAACAATCTATTCCACCTTGTATTTAGCTGTGACACTCTGACTACCTTTCCCAGACCTAAGAAGAGCTCTGTGTAGCTTGAAAGCTTGTTTCTTTCACCAATAGACATTGGTCCAATAAAAAAAAAGACATTGCCTCACCTACCTTATCTCTCTAACATCTGTACTTTGGCTTTTTTATTTCTATTCACTTACAAAAATCCACCTTTAAAGATAAGGTTGTGGGGGGGGGGAGGGGAAATGCAAGGGATTTCATACCTAATGATAAAATGTACCACAAAGCCTCCAATACCTTGATACAACAGCATGCATTGTGAAATGGATAAAGCTAAGATAATACCACATTGGGGTGACAGGTACTGGGCTACTCAGAGCATTTTTTTTTTTAACTGAAAAGTACCACCAATAACTACAGAGCTTTGTAAAGAATAACAATTACATCATTGCTTTATGAATTACTATCTTTGTCATTTGTGATCTCCATGCTCATTCAATTATTTCATAATCGCTAGTTGAGGCATTGAAACATTATGGTACCTAATAATACCTATGCTTCCTTTTCTCAAGCCAAATGAATAGCTCTGTTGAATGCAACTATTGTGATGACTCATTTCTATGTTGATGTGTTTTTGTTTTCTTCTTCAGTTTCCATTTTAATTAGAAGGTACATTTGTCTCTGATATCAATTCTGGATGCTCGGAACAGAAAACTAGAAGGTCAAGACAATTCCAGGTGAAAGGAAATCATCATATTCTCATTAGGTGATAAACAGCTTTCTAGGTGCTATTTGTTTGTATTGTATTCCTTTCCCATACCTGTTTAGTAGCTGAAATAGACAAGATATTAAAAAGGCACCTTCTGCCACTATTTCTATCATTTTTGTTACAAGTTGTTGTAAAAAGGCCCTCTTATAACAATTCCAACTTGTGAAACAATCACTCTGTTTCATAAAACGATACCATCTTCATAGAAAATGTCTATACAATGAAAAATTGCCTGCTTACAAATACTAAACTCTGGAATGAAACATTATTATAATCCAAGTCAGAAATGAATGCTTGACTGAACAGTGATTTTAACACAGTCAACCCAGATTGCTTACGATGCTCAATTGCAGTAACTTTGAATAGATGTATGCATATTCTCAGAGGGAAAATAGGTTTCCTAAACTGTACAGTACATTTGCTTCGATGATTAATCTAGGCCATTTAAACACCCCCCGACGCACACACACACCCTGCTATTAGTGTCTATTTTTGAAGGGCAGAAAGAGTGTGGAAAGCATCGAGTCTCTTAGAAAGCAGAAAAATGTCTGTTGGCATGGGAAGTGGTCGGTATCTCAGCGACGCAACCCTTTCTTCTACAAAGAAAAATAACAATGGTAGTTCAGAATTACGCTGTTTACCTGCTATTGTGACGTGGAATAACTAAGATTACTGTCCATGAAAGAGATGAGAGGGAAAGTTCTCATTCTACATTTTGTTTGTTTACTTTGTGAATCTGACAGCATTCTGTGTGTAGCCTATTGCACTATAGTAACTTTCTATCGTGTGGGTCTTTCAAACAGACACAGAGAAGGCACAAAAATTTTAAAAGTAGGAAAATGTGGCTGTAAAATGATAGAAACTGGCAGTATGATGAAAAGGCAGATGTAAGTACCTGAAACTACTTTTAGCTTTTTAAAAATGGATTACATTTCAAAGCTGAAAGTGTCCCTTTAAGGAAGCCATTGTACTTAAAGTTACTAGCTATTTACATTTTATCTGGTGGAAAAATCTCATTGTGATGACCAAAATAAATCTGGAATCTTAACTGTGTAGAGAGCATGGTTTGAAATAATTTACATATCAAATTTTGGCTACATTCCTTTATTATTTCCCCATTCCTTAGCCTCAGTTTGTACCCCTTTGTCATTTTCAGTTTTGACCCCTTCTCATTTCTATCCTTGTAGACAGTGCTGGTTCCCAATATCTTCCACACTGTTGAAATCAAGATATAAGGCCAATTTATTACCTGCTTCCTAGATTTATTCTTTAAATAGCATTAATAGATTCCCTCTGTTCTTTTTGTCTTTCATAATTCTCATATAGCTGTTCAGTGTATCTGACAAAGATTCCCCAATTTAATCACATCCTACAGAAGTACGGACTGGATATTTTAAGGTCCTCAATTTACCAGCATTCAGATGTTATAAACTGCATACAGAAGTACTAGTATAATCCTGCTTTTCCTTCAGGGATACCACTTCATACTTTCGAGAGTGGGACAGTTTTTGTCCATCTCCTGCTTCGTGTATACAGAGGAATAAGTTCACTATGCTTCAGTTCAAAAAAAATCTATGAGATCAGCTTCAACTTAGTTTCCCACCACCCACTTTGTTTTCTTTGAGATTTAGCTTTAAGTGAATAGGATGTATCGATCTCAGGCAAGAATCTGGCTTTCAGATTTTTAACACTCAGCATTTAAAATATAAGTCTCCCATGCTGAAAAAATGCTACCCGTACAATAACACTTCAGAAAACTAATCTATTTTTTGACTTGTCAAAAAATGAACTGTAGCCTCTTGACCTATAGAGAGCCTGTCAGTGACAGAAAAGGCTACAAGAGCTTTGTAAATTCACTAAAACAAGCTGTGCCACCAGACTCCTCGTTGTTTAAGCTAGATAAGTTTCTAGTGGAAAAAACTATATTCACCCCAAATAGAACATTTACAAGAAAATTAGATTTCTTCTTCTTCTTCATGTCATCCCTGAGCATCTTTTAGATTTATTAGCTTTCATGATTCTTCTGATTTTTAGTTTTATTGGCTGTTGTGATTCTTCTGATCTCAATATATTTCCTTACCAAATATGTCACTCATGGTGTGAAATTTGTGTCCATCTCTAGAAATCTAAAGCAAGTTGCAGAAAGCCTTTTTTTGACATTTCCATTAAACTCTCAACACCCACTCGGTAAAAAGCAATCTCCTTTTATAAAATAGGACATTTTCTGTCTGCCATGCACTGTAGGAGCTACACAACCAATCTTTGCTAGGGAGACTTATGGCACTATATTCAGGCTTTGCATTCACTCTCTTAAGTGGGTTTGGTGAAAACAAGGGAGGTATGTATTGTTTTATTTAACAGCTCATTCATTTCATGTATTTTACCACTAACACAACCACTTGAGTACCTGTCTAGCAGATGAACTGCTGTTGTTTTAATGCATGGAATGAAGGACTATTGTTGTTCTTTTAAAAAAAAAAAAAAAAAAAAGTTAGCCTTTTACTATGAATATTGCATGTAGAGGAGAAGCCCTACTCTTTTTCTTCTTTTCCAAGTAATTAAGGATTTAAATTGCTCTTAAAAACTCTCCCATTACAAGAATGCTAGACATGTTTTTGCATTAATACATGTATCAATCAGAATCTTCCTATCATTTTGCATCTTATTAAAAATACATCAAATGGATGAAACTTGAGAGGTTACCTCCTGCATCAAACAATCTCAAATAAATTATTACTATCAGTTCAGGTACAGTATCAATGTGATCAGTATGCATTTGCATTTTACTTTATGGCTCAGTAATGGCCAAGAAAATGGTCATAACATTTTTGCTTAACTGTGAGAGTTCTGAATTAGCATAAAAGTCTTTAAAAAAATTAAGAGAAAACTGTTACTAGTGTCCACTAATCACTGTGCTCTGAAGTCCAGTGTATAAATTAAATTCATTAATGACTTCAGAACTGACATTTTAGGTGGCACACAGTACAGGAGACAATATTATTTAAAACATTTAGTCACTGTAGATTGAAGCATTTCTTCAAAAGTTCACTTCTAACCATAAATTGGTTTACTAATGCCACCAAGCCATGTCAAGTATATACAATAGCTACAGCAGAGAACTGTTGAAGATTTTAGTTTAGGATTTGGAAGCACTGTAACTGTTGACGTCTAGAAGCCACAGTAATAAATAGGAACAACAATTGCGGACATGGAATTATTGGTAAAGGGTAGAGCTGGTCAAAAAATTTCAAAGGAAAATTTCCTCAAAACAGGGTTTCATCAAAACCAAAATTTTTCCCTGGTACAGATCAACTTCAGTGGAATTTTCCATGAAGAATATAAATGTGCTTCAGTTGTAAAAGCCGACCTGACCTGAAATGAGAAACATTTAGTTTCAGAATTTCTCCCTCTGCCTGAGCCACTGCAATGCATCATGGGAATTGTAGTGCCATGTACCTCCTGTTTCTATTCTCCAAATGGTCCTGGTCTCCAGGCCAGACTTCACCTCCCAGGAAGCACTGCAGTCTCTCACTGTAGTTGAGCAGCTGCAGTGCTTCACAGGAATTGTAGATTCTAAAACAAACCGAGAGGAAAGAGGAAACTTCAGCTCCCTCAGGGCACCACAGTTGCTCACGCACAGGGAGAGAGATGGCAATGAAAGGGGAAGGGAAAACATTTACCTTCAATAAAAAATGTGAAAGTGGATCTTTCAACATTCCCAAATGCTAATTATTTATTCCGCAAAAAGTTTCGATATTTTGACTTTGCTTCCTGAATTAAGATAAAATCAAAATGGCAAAATACTGCAATTTTCCCAGGACAGAAGTTCTGTTTTTCAATCAGCTCTGATGAAGAGCAGTTCCTTAAAGAAGCACAATCAGTCCCAGTTCACAGACCCAAAATTTAAACCTACCTAAAAATACAGGCTAAAGTTTTCAATCAGCTAAAAAAAATGACATTTTCAAAGGTGCTGAACACCTACAACTCCAATTTTCATCAGCATCTTTGAAAACTATTTAGGAACTTAATTTGGAACACCGATGTTTGAACATTTTGGACATTTTACACATTTCATCCTCTGTGGAAAAGCGTGAGTCCTCCTAAATGAAGGCTATTCATAACGCAAATAAAATCCCAGCTACTTACACTAGTAGCCAATTAACAATGAATCCAAGATGCTCGGAATGTTTGTGATTACAGGTGTACATACGTGACTTGGGAAATCTTTTTAGCCCAAGCAGCCAAATTATAAACAACTAAAAACAAGAAGCTGTAATCGGAGGTGTTAGGCAGCCTTAATATAAGGATCACTTACCAGCTCCCCCAATAACAACATTGAAAGCTTTTTATTTAAAGACACATTGCTTAGAAAAGAACAATTGTTTAAGAAGTATATGCACACTTCTAAGTTTATTTTAAACTAGTTAAAAAAATTAAAACAATAATATAATCCAAGTTGCACTTTCATCCATCCGTGTAACTATTCTCAAATGCGCAGAATGCGCTCTAAACGTAGCATATGTAAAGGTGTCAAATACAAACTCCAGTCTTTCTTTTTACTCATGCTATTATCACAAGGAGAGGCTGGTATTCCCTGGTATTGGGTTTGCATTAATAGACATAAGCCCTGATCCTGAAATCTTATGCCCACGTGCTCTCCTACTGCAGTATTTTGGACTCAATGTGCGTGCAGGAATGCACCCATATGGAAAAGATTGCAGGATCAAGGCCTTCAATTCTTCCTGAGTATTCTCAAAAAGATAGCTGTTTTTTTGAAATCTTCTGTATTTTCCTCAAGAACTGTCTTTCCTGCTACTATTAATAATGAGCATGGAAGATGTAAATTGCACGTTTATTTATATTACTGCTGAGTAAAATGGATAATTTGTTTGTGAACTTTTACAGCTTTGAGTCCATGGCAGACGACAGACTATGTTAATAGTCGTAGAGGTAGAGTTAAGGCAAAAATAATTAAGTTAAGGAAAAAGAGAAAGAAAAAACAAAAGCAGACTTCTGATTTGCCTTTTTCTAGTTTTGCCCACAAGGGAAATCAAACTAAAATAAATATGATAATACTTTCCCACACGATAAGAGAGATTCTTACCCTTAACCTCTGGAGAAGCTATGCAGGTGAGCTGAAACAATGGAGGATAGGAAGTGAAAGCCAAAATGGACTGATGGATTAAAAAGAATTCCAGAGTTGATCAGATAACCTTCACTTTCATTCCTAATTATGGCCAATAGTATTCCTGTGTATTTAATAAATTAGCACGGAATTTATACAAGATTGCCAGTCACAAGGAGAGAGAGTGTGACATTTTGTAACTTTTATATTAAAATGTTCCCAATTAATATTATGTTGTTAAAGATAAGGGTGAAATAACCTAACTTAGTATTGAGGTTAACACCTCTAGGTTGGTTACAGAAAATTTATTTAGTAGAGGACCACCAGGCAATACTTTGAATGATGCAACCAAACTTTATTTTAAAAAATGATTAGTTAAACAAACAGGCATTCAATTATTATTTACACAAATGCTACTATTATACAGTAGAACCTCAATTACTGACACCTTGGGAATGGAGGTTGTTCATAACTCTGAACAAGACGTTATGGGATGCTCCTCAGGGCAGACTGTTTGGAGTGGGGTCTCACAGCTGTGCCTGCAAACTTTAGCATCTTCATCTTCTACCTGTAAGTGGCTGCCCGGCGAGTGGGCGTGGGGACAGGCAGCTGGTTCTAGCCCCCTGGCTGCAAGGGTGATGAGTGAGGCACCCTGGGGCTGTAGCCCTTTAAAACTGAGCTACTCCTCCAGAGCACAGCATGCAGGCAGGAGCTTGGGCTCCAGCTCCAGCAGTAAACATTCCAGGCCAGGTTCCAGCAGGAGCTCGGGAAGTCAGGGCCGGCTTTAGGCCGATTCTCCAGAATCGTGCCCCACGCCTAAGAGGGCCCCGCGCCTTAGGCGCCTTTTTAATTTTTTTTTACTCACCCGGCGGCGGTCCGCTCCAGGTCTTCAGCGGCATTTCGGCAGTGGGGGGGGTCTTCAGTGCCGCGGAAGACGCGGAGCGGACCCCCCACCACCGAAGACCCGGACCACCGCTAGGTATTCAAATCGGGCCCTGGAGGTCCTAAAGCCAGCCCCGCAGGAAGTTTCTTTCCCGGCTCTTACTGAGCATGCAAGCTTGTTCCCCTCCCTCCGGGGGAGGAGGGGAAGGAACTGCACCCATAGATTACAGGAAAGCAGAGAAGACCCCAGCGCTGCTCCTGCTCTCCCTGCTCAGGGGCTCACAGCTGTGCCTGTGAAACTAAGTCAGCATCTTCACCTCCTACTTGTAAGTGGCTGTCTTCCCCACCCCCCGTGTGGCGAGTAGGGGGTGGGGGTGGGGATAGGCAGCCCAGATGTGCCTACCTTTAAAATGCAATACAGGTACAATACAATATTCACTTTTTGGGGGGCGGGGGAGGGTCTCCGCTGCTGCCTGATTGCTTACTTCCGGTTCCACATGGTGTCCAGTTAACCGGTCAGTCCGTAACTCTGGAGTTCATATCTTTGAGGTTCTACTATACTCACATTCAATGACAAAATGGTATATCAATGGGGAGGATCAGTCCACTGATAACAGAGGAAGTACAGACTTATAACACTAGAACCTAATGGTACCCTTCGGATGTTAACGGGCACTCTCTCACAATTTAGCAAAATTACACTTTCTATGCTCCATTATAATCCTAATTAACATTAAGTTGGCCTCTATCATAATTACATTTCCTCCACCTTCTTGTTGTCTTTTCGCACGACTTAATTTAACATCTGCACCAATGTCCCCCCCCCCCGACTATCAATATAGATAGCATTTTAGTAAAACATTTACAATTCTCAAAAACGTCCATTGAAAACTGTGCTCAAACCAGTTATAACCAAAACATAATGGTAACATAACCCTACATCATGGCGTTGCTGATTCTTACCTTCTCATAATTTATCTCCAAGTTATCTTTGACTTTTTTCACACTAGCAACTTAAGTTTCCCATACTCCTCTACATTTAGGCTAATTTATGCCCCAAACCTAACGTTTACTTATTTCTTAACCAAAGCCATCCTATAGGCTACAGCTCACCTGACAGGATCCTGAATCCTGCTCTTAGTTTAAAGGGGGAAATGTACATACGTTTGCACATAAACCCTAATTATCAAAAATTAAATTATGGTCTAGCTGTTTAACATATGAGTATGAAATTCTAAATATAACTACAAAAATGGGGAAGGACTAATCATAAGGAGGTAGTAAGAAATAATATTCTAGAATCATTTAAATAATCAACAAATGTTATGTGATATATTCACTTACCTCTAATGTGAATGATAGCACCACATCTGACTTTGACAGCTGAATTTCATTTTCATCTCCTATGTCCAAGAAAGCAGAATTCTGTGATCGCTTTAACTTCTGCAATTTAAATTCTGGGCCACCTTTAGACACTGGAAGACTTTCCAAATTTGCCATTAGCAAATTCACTGAAGACCGCAACTCTTCTATAAACATGTTCTCCATTTCTTTCGCTACAAACTTTGGAAATTTTCTTTCCTTGAAAATATATTTAAAATTCAGAATGTCATTAATTATGTCATATTATAAATTTTGTTTAACTAACTAATCAATTGGCTATGTGCTTTCAGCCAGAGATAGTTAATGAAAATATAAATCTGAACTTTAATGATTATCTAGGATTACACGTTACAAATAGTTGGCTTTGGAAATCTACCCTAAATACATTGCTGTCTTTAGCCAGAAACAATGTGAATTGAATTGAGGAATTCCATCAAATACTTCAAACAGATTAAACCACATTGCAACTTCTTGAGTACTTACAGAGAAAAAGAGATTAAAGGGCATCTTTCAAAGGAGGCAGGGCCAAATAATTCATTCTACCTTAATTTCAGAATGTGAGTACGTGCATGCATCTTACACAGTCTCTCTGCTCTACTTGTATGTTCATCAACTTACTGTATCCCTTTAATGTTCACTGTTAATATCTGACACAAAATTCAATTGTCCAGTAGTAATTTTGCTATTAAAAACACTTCATATCTGGACACAGAAAGCTTCAAAAAAAAAAATAAGTAACATCAAACTGTACTCTTATTTTTTTAAATCATTATTTTACATGACAATGCTAATTTTGCTAGAGAAAGGCTTATTTTAAAATGAAACTTATAGGGTAGCTAAGAGCTAACTTTCCCTCTCAGTAGGAATTAAACAGACAATAGCATGTAAGCTCTGCCAACCTGCACTGTAAAAAACAAACAAAAAACAAAACCCCCTACCTACGGTCAATGAGTAATATAAAAGCATTGTGTGATCAGTGGACAAAGAGAAACAATACAGCTTCCTATTAACCACATATGTGAAGCATTAAGAATAATACGCCCAACTTTTTGCTGGAAAAAACAGGCATCTCTCTGTTGAACTACAGAAAATTCCCCACTGCCTGTTTCTAGTAAGGAGGCTGAAAATGATGTCCATTTAAAATCTTTACAATTGCTTTTTGTTACACATACCATGTACAAGGAACAGCAGGAAGACTTAGCAGTTAAATGACAGATTTCATTCACAAATCTCAAGAGCTTTAAAAAAATGCAGGTAAGCATTCTGAGTACCCTTTTATAGATGAGACACATATAGCTTAAGTGACATTCCCAAGGACACTCATTCAGTCAATTGCATCACTGAGTATAACTCTAAGGACTCTTGACGCATGATCTGATGAACATGCTCATGCCAGGTAAAGGAAATACCATTCTAATGTTAATTAAGTAACATTTTTAAGATTTTAAGATTTGAATGGTTTAAGGGCAACCACCAGAAGGCAAGCTAATTACAATCAGAAATATTTTGTACAAGTCTAACAGTCAAAGGCAGTACACACAACAGATTTAAAAAAAAACAAAAAACTTGCTTTGTGACAGCAATAAAATTGTAACAAGTTAAAATTCAGAGTGATTTTAAGCAAAGCCCTTCCCAATGCTTTTCAAATTACAGATTACAAAATTACATGAAAAAATGTCTTACGAGGATAACTGAAATAATATTCTGACTGTATGTGGGAGGTTTTAGAATGTTAAAGATAGAACATTAGTCAATTGTGTTAAATGATCCTTCCTCTTACTTTTTAAAGAAATGTCTTCTGTTCTTCTATGTCTCCTATCCTTACTTTACTTTTTTACCCAATCTTTTCTCAATTATTTTCAGTAAGGGTGATCTCCAAATGTCTAACGCAGCACTGACTCAAAGTAGTGGTGGCAATAATAGTGCCTATGTTTCAAATCAAGTCACATTTGTAAATTTGCATTGTGCAATAAGCTTCTACTCTGGATTAGATAATTTTCTGCACTCGAAAAAGAAGCCCTCTATTACCCAGTTGCCCCTGTCTCATAAAAGTAGAGTCTAGCATCTTCAGCATATAGGCTATGTTTTTTTCATAATACATTTCAGGAGAAGTCAAGTTGTGACAAATTGTGATATCTGATATTTATTACAGATATTTTAGAGCAATAAGGTTTCTATTCTTTTCCCCCCTCAATTATATTTCAAACTCAAGGTGGGGGATGTAGTCTGGAGAAGTTGATTTATGAAGCCCAAATCTTCTCAGAGATAATGCCTCCCACTAGGCTATAATCATCAGAATTATGATTAGGATTATTGCAACATAATGGAACAAGCCCATGTTACTGGATGAGAAGTGTATCACTAGATAAAGTACCCCGTTCTGTTTACTCCCTCTGAAGCATCTGGCGCTGGCCACTGTTGGTCTGACCCAGTATGGCCATTCTTATGGTCTTAAGCCATCCACTTTTGATAACCGAGACTGGAAGGTCCTCCAACCTGGAAAACAAGCTGAGGGGAAAATGGATTCCCTAGAAGATATGCTAATGAATCCTGAAAGAAAAGGTTGAAAAGGCTAGAAGAAGAAGTAGGAGATAGTTCAGGCTGAGACACTTGAAACCTGGGTGGTTTGAGTGCTGATAGGCTGTTGAATCAGACAAGGAAGTCAGACTCCAGGATCTCGGGGACAGGAGAGACAGTGGAGAAGGCTAGTCTGTCTGCTGCATGTCTGTAAGAAACATGATCCACCAAGTTAGGGAAGTCAAAATCAGTCGGACGTGATGCTGGCCACATCAGTCCCTTGTGTACCATTGGCTATGAAACTGACAAGCCTTAACCATGTTATTGGCTTGGGGGAACTTTGTTATGAAGAGGATGGTGATCAATTGTTCTCCATGTCCAATGACAGCAGGACATCAAGTAATGGGCTTCATCTGCAGCAAGGGAGAGTTAGGTTAGATATTAGGAAAAACTTTCTAACTATGTAGTTAGGCTCTGGAATAGGCTTCCAAGAGAGGTTGTGAAATCCCCACCCTTGGAAGTTTAAGAACAAGTTAGACAAACACCTGTCAGGGGTGGTCTAGGTTTACTTGGTCCTGCCTCAGCACAGAGACCTGGACTCGATGACCTCTCAATGTCCCTTCCAGCCCCATCGTTCTAGGATTACTAACATGGTATTGATTCTGCTCCCTAACAGGATGAGCACAACAACCCCAGTCAAGTTTCCATGAAGAATATTCATAGAAAACAAATTTAAAGAAGCCTTGCAAACGATTACTACAAGAAACTGAGCATGTGCCCTCTTTTGCTTCTTTATGATGCACAAAGAAAGCCCCAAAATTGTTTGTTATTTGCTTTCTTTATTTTGTTGTAAACACAGAAAAGTAAAGAATATAATATTTGGTCCTCCCTGTTCTTGCTGGAGAACTTCTAGGAAGTCTCAGAGTTCACAATATACATCTCTAACACTTTAATTGTAGGGGAAAAGGTGTTGAATCTTAATTAAAAAAAGGCTTCCTTTATTCAAAATGCTAGGCAATGAAGTTAAATAGGTGTTAACAAAACAAACAACTTTTCTAGTCTGACTAAAATTAAAATTCGTTAAAACAGATGTTAGCATTATAAGAATGTTTTTAGACTTTATGGAATGCTTGTAGGATGCTGCATGTATTAATCCTACTTACAATATCTGTATCCCATGGTATAAAGTTATATTGCGTGTTTGCATTGTAAATCTCTGTAATTGTGTATCACCAAACAGGAAAAGAAGCATTAATTAAGGTAAAGTCCTCGTCTTGCACACAAGATGGCCCATTGAAAGTAAATGAGACATTGTGTAGTACCAAAGGACAGAGACCTTGTTGATTGCATTCCTCACTCCAGGAAGGGAAACCTGTGCATGAACTCATCCCATCAGCTTGGAATCTGAGGTGAAGGGGATAAAAATCCCCATCAAAGAGAAACTTGGTCTCTTTATGCTGCCAGGACTCTGAGGGGCAAAGATTCCTAAATGTAAGCAAGAAATCCCCATGCTGCTTATCATGTGTCAACCCTAAAGGACACCTAGAGCTGCTTATTATAGAAACTTATATTACCTTTTTAAATCTAAGACAGTAACTCATTTGTGTTTCCTGTTTTAACCTTGTAAATAACTCCCATTTCTTTTCTTAGTTAATAAAACTTTAGCCAGGATTGGCTACAGGCGTTGTCTTTGATTTGAGATCTGAGTAGAGTTGATCTGAGGTAAGTGACTGGTCCTTTGGGACTGTGAGTTACTTAAATATTATTGTGATTTTTGGTGTAAAGTGATCATCTAACACATATTCCAGCTTGCCTGGATGGCAAGATAGACTGAAATGCCCAAGGGAACTGTCTGTGACTCCATGGTAAGACATGTTTCAGAGTGGTAGCCGTGTTAGTCTGTATCAGCAAAAAGAATGAGTAGTACTTGTGGCACCTTAGAGACTAACAAATTGGGTTTTAGCTCACGAAAGCTTATGCCCAAATAAATTTGTTAGTCTCTAAGGTGCCACAAGTACTCCTCATTCTTCCATGGTAAGACTGACATAGTGCTTTAGGAGTTCACACTTGTTAGTGGGTTGGTGAAATCTAATTATAGAGCATACAATCAGTTTGGGGTGTCTGCCTTGTTTTTTGACAGTCTGCCCTGAGGGTGGCACTCACGATCGTGAGCCACTCCAGATGGCGTGACACCACCCAATCCCCATTTATTTGAATATTTCTGATCTCAAGCACATTTCAGATATATGGAGCAATACAGTATTTTCCATACCAAACCAGTTAAAAATAAAAAACAGTAACTGTTATTTTGATATGTATAAAGATAACTTAATTGCATTGTCAAAATAACAAAACATTTATACTTCTAATTTATTTATTAAACTCCCCTCTGAAGTGTTCATTTTCATTCATTATGACTGAGTAGCTCATGGAAAGGACTGAAGTGAAGTCACAAATGAGTTGAGCTTTGCTATAGTGAAAAGCATGTTGCATTTTCACTGTCTGATATATCTTGACGCACCATGTGAGCTTCACATAAATGAAAGAAACTGGCAGAGAATTCAACAGAATTATTTCTACTTTCCTGAATATAAAAATAAACAAAAATGTGGAGGGGAAAAAACAAGATCAAAGTAAGCTTAAAATACTAAATACTAAAATAAATGAATATCTGTTAATTAGCATAGGATATTGAACAGGAAGGAAAGGGCTATAGTATGTGGCAATGAAGTGGAACAAACATTTCAAGTAGTCTTCTCTCACCTGGTCCACACTACCCCCCCACTTCGGACTAAGGTACGCAAATTCAGCTACGTTAATAACGTAGCTGAATTCGAAGTACCTTAGTCCGAACTTACCGCGGGTCCAGACGCGGCAGGAAGTCTCCCCGTCGATGCTGCGTACTCCTCTCGCTGAGCTGGAGTGCCGGCGTCGACGGCGAGCACTTCCGGGATCGATTTATCGCGTCTAGACAAGACGCGATAAATCGATCCCAGAACATCGATTGCCTGCCGTCGGACCCGGAGGTAAGTGTAGACGTACCCTTACAAGTTCCCTTATGGAAAAATCCTATGGAATTTAATAGAGAATTATACCTGTGCCATTGAATTCCACAGGCTGATTTAAACATTCTATAGATAAGAAACAATTATCTGTTAGACTCTGTAGATTGTTTAGAATAGAGTTATATTAAACTCTATTAGCTACAATCCTGTTAAATTATATAGGGCTAGCCCATAAATGTGTATTATAATCATAGGCAGACCTAATAAAACAATTAAATGAAAAAAGTTTAATAAAGCCCTGTTATGAAGCAAATATTGCAAGATAGAATCGTCTCTCAATGTAAAAGGTCAAAGAAATTTTCCACTGGTCCAAACCTATGCTATTAGAGAAAGGGACCATGGACAAACATGATGCAGACTACGGCTGGAATTATCTCCCTGAACTTTTGAAAGTAAAGGCTAAGTCAAAATGCAACTTAAGAAGAATGCACAGTTTAAGTTTCTTTAAGGTCAAAATAAACAAACACCAACAGACTTTTAAAAATTAAAGCATTTAATCTAAAGCCCCAAGTACCGTGAATGTTACATTATGGTTATCAGCTTTTATTTACTTATTTTGATAGGGATATATGCTATGTTAAAAAGCGCTATAGGGAATTCTTATTTCTGTGTGTGCTTCGCTGATCATTGGTGAGTATCATTCCCTCATGTCTGAGAGAAATTTGACTAGTCCTGGATCACATATAGGTAATCTCTCTCTCTCTCTCTCAAAAAGAACAGGAGTACTTGTGGCACCTTAGAGACTAACAAATTTATTTGAGCATAAGATTTCGTGGGCTCAGCCCACTTCATCGGATGCATAGAATGGAACATATAGTGAGGAGATATATATACACATACAGAGAACTTGAAAAGATGGGAGTAGCCCTACCAACTCTAAGAGGCTAATTACACACACACACACACACACACACCCTCTAAGATGCCGCATCCTACCTATTAAAGTAAGTGAAAGTACTTGTCACTCCATTCTTATTGTGATAGGTAATGAAAAGTGAAAAGATATAAAATAGGCCATCAGTTGAGAGAGAGGATCATCTATGCTAATAGGGCTTAGTTTGCAGCCTTCCCTCAAGTTGCCAGAATACCCCCATAGCATTCATTACCCCCTGCCCGCCCCCGCACACTGCAGGCTGCAAGGGGGGTAGTGTAATGCTGTTTACATGAACTCTACATTGCTCCTATGCAGGTGGAATTCTGCCCCAGCTGCTTGTGGATCATCTATGGTCCCTGCATGCAGCCAGAATGACCTATTGGAGCTGGAACCAGGGCCAGAACTGGTCCCTAAATCTCAGGGATCAATTCACCCATTACTGAAATGCAGCATTTGTTTGCTCATTTTGAAGACTGAAAAATAACAGACAGTTGAAAGTAGGAGAGAAATTGAACAGGCAACCACTGAATCATTGAATATGATTACATGAGCTGGAGTTTGGCCAGGACATTGGCACTAGCATTTCAACATTACTGCAGTACTACTGTGACTTAAATGCTCTACAGAGAGCCCAAACTTGTGGCTAACAAATATCACACTACATGAGCATCTCTTTATTCTGCTGTTAATGGGACAATTTTTATTGTGAAGTGAATATTGACAGGAAAGCAGAAAGCTCTCTCAACTGTAGCATAATTTGCTAATATGGATAAAAATCCATTATACCAAGATACACTTTGATATACATTTCTAAGTTCTGTCAGCTGGAAAAAGATAATAAATATACTGTAGTTTGTCTTCTTGAATGATTCTATCCTATCCTAGATCAACACTTTCTAACATTCTTGCATTCACTAGGTGCAGTAGCTAATCTTTTTTTGATAATATATATACCTGGTGTATAATTATGAACTCTAATATCAAAATTAATATGTAATTTTAGAGGAAAAAATGGGTCAGATCTTAAAATATCATGTGCTGGGGAAACTTTAAAAATATATGTTGATCACCAAAGACTATAGTTCTGTCAGTCTTTTTAAGTTGGATCACTGCTGGTAAAAACGCCAGCTTTCAAGGAAAGAATCCATAATTCCTAATTTTGATGGTCAAAAATAAAAGCCATCTGGGAATACCTTACACATGACAAACAATTCCTCTGAGTGCAAGAAGCCAGTCTTAAATTGTTGTTGTAATGGAATGGTAAACGGTATTATACTGTTCAGCAACTAGGTGGCACTGTGTGAAAAATACTATTTTTAAACTAACTTCAGCCATATCTGGCAGAGCAGTAAAGGATCTTATGATGAACAGAGCTGATGTGTATAAGCAAGCTCTGTGACCAGTCAATATCTGATACAGAAGAACATGGCATGGGGTCAGAAATAAAGTAAGAACAGAAACAGAAGAAAAACAGCAACAAAGGTTACAGACAGAAGGAACAAAGCAACAAAAGTTGTAGGACCTTATCAATATGCTACTCTTCAATGCCCCAGAGAACTTCAGCTTTGACAAACATTTACAATGAACAGACTGGAAACAATAATTTTGCAAGATTTTGCATTGCAAACAAACTCCACAAAGAAACTGATGATATAGAAGTATTTTCTGTAATTTATGCTATGGGGAAGCAAGCAGAGCATATATTTAAATCCTCTGATTTTACTGAAGACAATCACAAACATGACTGTGAAAGAGTTCTGGCTATGTCTTTATACTCCAGAGAAATGCGGTTTATCAAAGAGCTTTTTTTTGCAGCAGAGAATTCAAGAACTAGGGGAAATGTTGTATGTTTTATAAGAGCTCTACATGTATTGGCTGAAAACTGAGATTTTTGGGAATGCAAAACATGAAAATATCAGACAGGCTGGTTATTGGGTTAATTGATAAAAACCTTTCACAGCAGCTACAAGTGAAGAGAGATTTAACCCTAGCCACAGCTATACAGAATGGCAAAGCAGTCAGAATTAGTCAAAGAACAGAACAAAAAGCAGGAGCAACCTGAAAAACCTGAAAATAGCTTAAAAAGTATAAACAGACACTTGAAAGTGAAAAGTCATTATCATAAAACCACTGAGGCAAGGAGAGAGAACTACCAGGCTAAGATGGACAAATTCCAGACTATATGCTGAAGGTGTGGAAAAAATCATATCCCAAGAAATGATGCATGTCCAGCCAGAGGCACACAGTGTAATGCATGAGTATGAAATATGGACATGTTGCAACTGTTTGCCGCACCAGTAAGGTAGCAGAATTCTAGTACAGATAATAAAGATCCACTGCTTCTGGGATCTATCACTTAGGATGACATAGAGCCTGCCTGGAGAGTGAATCTGAATATTCATGGTAATACTACTGACTTTAAAATTGACTCAGGAACTGACATCATAGCCCTCTCTGAGGGGCCTTACAATCACCTTCAACCCCAGAAGTCTCCTGACACAGCTCTGACTAGCCTGGGAGGCATTCTGAACTGCATCCCCAGTTCACTACAGAAACAACTTACAATGACAAAAGCTATTCATTCTGACTGCATGTGATCAAAGGACCACAGACCCAGCCTTCTCAGCCACAGCGTGGCAGCCACAATGGGCCTAGTGAGAAAGGCAGAAGAACTCAATGGAGGATTTGATGATATTGCACTTTTGAAAGCAGATCCAGTGCAAATCAACTAGAGAGACAATACTGAACCATACAGTATACAAACACCCCTATCTGAGAGACTTTGGAAAAGACGAGCTGCAGATTTATGCAAATTCAGAATCATTACCTGGTCATACTGGACTATTTTTCTAGGATATAGAAATAATGTACTTGAAAGACATAAGATGTCACAGTGTTATCAAGAACCTGAAGTGCACTTTTGCTTACTACGGTATTCCAAAACAACTAGTGATGGACAATGGATCACAATTTACTGCAGCAGAATTTAAGTCATTCCAAACAAAATATGATTTTGGTCATATTAGTAGCAGCCCATATTACCCAAAAGTGAGTAGAGAGGCTGAGAGAGCTGTACAGACAACCAAGAAAATCCTACAGCAGGAAGATCCATTCCTTGCTCTTTTGAGTCACAGAGCAACACCAATGGCGGCTACTGGATATAGTCCAGCACACTCAGAACTACTGTTCCAACTTTGGAAAAGAATCTATTTCTAAGTGGCCAGATATGAAAAGAGTAGCCAAATCCGATAAAAAAGCTAAAAGAGCTTATGAACACTTTTACAACAGACATCATTCATTTAGAGAACTGCCAGGTCTAGCTCCTGGTGACCATGTTCATGTCAAATTGGATAGAAAAAAATATGAAGAACTCCAGCTGTCACGTAGAAAAAGAATTCAAAGCCCAAATCATGTGATCGAGACCAATAGTGGAGAGTTCAACCGAAACAGTCAACATCTACAGTTTGTTCCTCAGAAAGAACAATTAACAAAGCCAAGTCTATAGATGATAGACACAGAACAAGAAGACAACTCAAAGATTCCAAATTGACCACAGCCAGTTGTTGCAATTAATGGACACTTAGATAACCAAGGTGTTATATGTTCGGGTCACGTAATTAAAAAAACAGAACAATTCAGAGACACTTAACAGACTGATATGTACTGAACTTATTGTAAAGGGTAGGAATGTAGAACTCAAAGGGGGAGATGTCATGGAATGCTAAACTGTATTACACTGTTCAGCCACTAGATAGCACTGTGTGTAAAAGATCTTATTTAAAAGAACCTTAGTCATACCTGGCAGAGCATTAAAGGATCTTATGATAAATGCAGCTGGTGTGTATAAGCAAACTCTGTGACCAGTCCACATCTGGTACAGAAGAATGTGACAGTTGTATTCCTTTTAGAAATGTCTGAACTACTAATAGTAACTGTTTTTATAAACCACTTTATGAAGTGGAAATGATTTCTAGATAAAAGTCTCCTAGTTGTGAACTATTAAAAGAATATAAAAACTTTTTATGATGTTTCCTCTTTTTGCCAATTTTGAAGCACCTGATTTCTTGGGTGACCTCTGGGGCTCTCATATCTACAGCAACAGGTATTTTTTATGGATTATCAACAGGAAAAGGCAGGATTGAAGATTGAAAAGGCCCTTGTAAAAGGACCTCCCATAACTGTAAACAAAGATTTAGAAGATTCTAAGAGGGCATGGAACTTCACACCTTGTACAGTATATCCAAAATGGCAGCTGGGATTTTCGTTGCTTTGTGCAAAATCATGCCCTTGGTACACAGAAACCATGACATTTCCAACCTGTTTCGAAAGAGTGCAAAATCTACATATTTCCAGAATATGCACCTGTGTAAAGGAAGAAATTAGAGTAGAAGCAGAGTAGAGGAGGAATGGAACTAAACTTTAGTGTAAGTCATATTAACATTTTCACTTCCTTTACAATGAATTTTAATCATCCAAAAAGTAAGTTTTACTTTTTAGAAAGCTTACCCAGCAGAATTATTATTCAGATTTCATCCAACCAGTCCTGAGAGTGGCTATCTTTGCTTCTCTATCCCTCCAATCTTTAAAAAAAACCAACCAGGTCTGGAGTAAACAGTTGTCTTCTGCTATTCTACAAAACATCATGGTCTCCCCAAGTGGCCTCATTCTGCCACCACCAGAGAGACTCTAAGAATAAAACAGTTACCTACCTTTCATAACTGCTGTTCTTCGAGATGTGTTGCTCATGTCCATTCCAAGTACATTGCGTGCACAGTCGTCAGAAGGTTTTTCCCCAAGCGGTACCCGTCAGGTCGGCTGTGGAGCACGCTGGAGTCGCGCCTTCATGGCAGTCTATATAGGTCCCTGCTGACCCGCCACCTCCTCAGTTTCTTCTTGCTGGAGTACTCCAAAAGAGGGGTAGGCGGCTGGGTCTTGGAATGGACATGAGCATCACATCTCGAAGAACAGTAGTTATGAAAAGTAGGTAACTGTTTCTTTTTTCTTCGAGTGCTTGCTCATGTTGATTCCAACTAAGTGACTCCCAAGTGGTTCCCAAGAGGAGGGGTCGAAGTTCACTGAATCACAGACTGCAGCACCGCCCTACCAAATGTGGCATCTTCTCTAGCCTGCTGAGTAATGGTGTAATGTGATGTAAAGGTGTGGATCAACAACCACATCATTGCCCTGCAGATGTCTTGAATGGGAACCTGCACCAGGAATGCCACTGAGGAAGCCTGCGCACTTGTGTAGTGCGCTGTCAATGTTGGGGCAGGTATCTTTGCTAGCTCATAGCACGCCCTGATACAGGCCATGATCCCTGACAAGATCCTTTGGGACGACACCAGGAGCCCCCTCATCCGCTCAGCAATTGCAATGAAAAACTGTATTGACTTTAGAAACGGCTTCATCCATTTAATGTAAAAAGCTAATGCTCGTCTGACATCCAGGGAGTGGAGCATCCGTTCCCGGTTACTAGCATGCTGCTTAGGGAAGAACAGTGGGGAAAAAATGTCCTGATTTGCATGGAATTGTGAAACTACCTTTGGGAGGAAGGCTGGATGCGGCCACAACTGTACCTTGTCCTTGTAAAAACAGTATAAGGGGGCTTGGACATCAAGGTCTTAAGCTCAGACACCTTCCTGGCTGAAGTTATAGCCACTAGGAATGCCACTTTCCAGGAAAGATAGAGGAAAGAGCATGTTGCTAGGGGCTCAAAAGGAGGGCTCATTAGCCTTGAGCACACCAGGTTGAGATCCCCTGGGGGGAATCGGCCATCTTACCTGAGGGTACAGTCTATCTAGCCCTTTGAGGAAGTGGCCAACCCAGAGGTTAGCGAATACTGACCGGCCAGCAGAACCAGGGTGGAAAGTCAAGATGGTGGCCAGGTGCACCTTTATTGATGACACTGCCTGGCCTTGCTGGTTTAGGTGCAGTAAATAATCCAGAATAAAAGGAATCAATGACTGTAAAGGCGGAGTGTCTTTTTGCAGTGACCAAATTGAGAATCTCTTCCACTTAGCCAGATAAGTGGCTTGAATGGATGGTTTCCAAGGCTGCCAAGAAGAACCTCCCTAATGGAATCTGAGCATGTGAGCTCCAAGGGGTTTAGCCATGGAGTTTCCTTGCCATGAGGTGGAGAGACTCTAGATTGGAATGCTGGAGGCGGCCATGACCCTGTGTGATCAAGTCGGGGACACGGGGCAGTGTTATAGGTGTATGCATCAACAGGTCTAGAAGCATGGTGAACCAGTGTTGACATGGCCATGCTGGTGCTCTCAAGATCATTGATGCTCCTTCTCTGTGGACCTTCAGCAGGATCTTGTGTATGAGTGGGAAGGGCGAGAATGCATACAGCAGGTGCCTATTCCAAGGGAGGAGAAAGGTGTCTACGAGCAACCTCAGGCCATGATTCAGGAAGGAACAGAGCCGCTGACACTTCCTGTTGCGCCATGTTGCGAACAAGTCTATCTGGGGAAATTCCCACCTTTGGAAGATATTGATTATGACATCCAGACGGAAGGACCACTCGTGGTTGTGAAAAGACCTGCTGAGATGATCAGCCAGTTTGTTCTGAGAGTCTGGAAGGTGAGATACCTGCAGATGTATGGAGTGGGCAATGCAGAAGTCCCACAGCTTGAGGGCTTCCTGGCAGAGAGGAGAGGAGGGAGCATCACCCTGTCTGTTTATATAAAACAATGCTGTTATATTGTTTGTCAATACTGATACACATCTGCCCTCCATATGGATTTGAAACATCTGGCAAGCACGGCAAACCACATGTAGCTCCCTTACATTGATGGGCAGTGGAAGTTCTGCTTGGGACCAGAGACTTGGAGTCCTGATTCTTCCGAAGTGCGCACCCCCCAAACCCATTGCCGACACGTCCATTGGGGCCCGGAGAAAGGCACTCCCACACACACCACTTGCGGGTCGAGCCACCACCAGAAGGACTCAATAACTGGAGGAGAGAGTGTGACCAACTTGTCTAGGTGGTCTCGGTTCAGCCTATACACTGAGGCTAGCCAAGCCTGAAGGGGACAGAGCCACAACCTGGCATGCTGTACTACATACGTACAAGTGGCCATATGGCCAAGCAGCTTCAGGCAATTTTTCACCATAATGGTGGGGTATCACCGGAGTTCCTCTATGGTGGCACCCATGGTGAGAAAGCAAGTTTCCGGAAGAAATGCCCTGGCTTGACCGGAGTCTAGGAGAGCTCCTATGAACTCTATCCTCTGAGTAGGGGTTAGGGTCCATTTCACCATGTTCAGTATCAGACCAAGCCTGTGGAATGTTGTCCGAACTAGGCTCACATGAACCTCCACTTCGTCCTTGGAGTGGCCTTTGATTGGCCAGTCGTCTAGGTATGGGAATACTTGAAGTTGCCGCTTCCACAAGAAAGCTGCCATAACCTACGTGTACTTGCTGAACACCCAAGGGGCTGCCAGGAGGCCGAAGGGGAGAACAGTAAACTGATAGTGAGTGGTGTTGACCACAAAGCGGAGGAGCTGTTTGTGGGACGGGACTATGGAGACACGTGAAAGTACATATCCTTCAAGTCAAGGGCGGCGTACCAATCCCCCAGATCCAGAGAGAGGATAATGGAAGCCAGGGAGACCGCGCGGAACTTTAACGTCTTCATCAACCTGTTGAGGTTTCGCACGTCTAAAATAGGTCTTAGCCCACCGTTGGCCTTCGGGATTAGGAAATACCGGGAATAGAACCCCCTGCCCCTGAACTCCAGAGGAACCACTACCACTTCTACCACTTCGAATTGTAGGAGTGTTTGCACCTCCTGCATGAGAAGTTGCTCATGAGAAGGGTCCCTGAAGAGGGACGGGCAAGGAGGGTGGGAAGGTGGGAGTAAACAGAATTGGAGAGAATATCCCAGTTCTACCATGCTCAAGACCTATTGGTCTGATGTGCCCAGGCATGGTAGAAATGGGATAGATTATCACAAAGGGAGGGGAAGGATCTGGGATCTGGACTGGTGCGTTGCCCCTGGGTCCACCTTCAAAGTTTGGCTTGGAGGTTGAGGACTGCTTCGCTGAACCCAGGCCCTAGTTCAAGGATGACTGAGAGGTTCTCCATCTATTACGCCTGCCCCAATTCTTGCTATAGTCCAGTTTAGGTGGGGCAGGGTAGAAGCAAGGGGTAAGATGCGGCTTAAAACGCTTACTCTGGGGGGGGCTGGCATATGAAGCCCCAGGGACTTTAGTATTGCCCATGAGTGTTTCAGGCTGTGGAGCTTAGAATCTGTTTGCTCCAAGAAAAGCCCTAAACAGTCAAAAGGAAAGTCCTGGATTGTCTGCTGGACTTTGTGCAGGAGTCCCGACACCTGAAGCTATGAACTCCTTCTCATGGCTATGACTGTCGACAAAGTACGGGTTGCCGAGTCCACCCAATCTAGAGAGGACTGTAAGGAGGTCGTCGCAATGACCTTGCTTTCCTCAAGAACAGCAGCAAACTCCTAGGGTGAGTACACCAGGAGTAGCTCCTTGAATTTGGACAACATGGTCCAAGAGTTAAAACTGTAGCGACTAAGGCTGCCTGCTGGTTGGAAATGTGAAGCAGGACCCCCCCGGTAGAATACACCTTCCTACTGAAGAGATCCAGTTTCTTCGCCTCCTTGGACTTAGGAGTAGGTCCTGGTTGTCCTTGCCTTTCCTTTTGGCTGGCAACCTCCACCACCAGAGTGCCCAGCTGAGGGTGAGTGAACAGGTACTCATATCCTTTTGAACGTACTTCAAAATACTTCCTCTCCACCCTTTTGGCTGTGGGGGGAGAGGAGGCGGGTGTTTGCCACAACGCTTTAGTAGTGTTGTGGATGGCCTTAATGAGGGGAAAAGCCACCCCTGAGGGACCTTCAGGCACCAGAATGTGAACCATGGGGTCAGTCTCCTCCGACACCTCCTCTGCCTGCATGCCCAAATTTTGAGCCATCCTTCTGAGCAACTCCTGGTAGGCTCAGTTGTCCATGGCCGGAAGCATGGTGGATGTTCCCGCCATGCCTTCATCAGGGGAGTATAAGGAAGATGCCCACAGGGGCACCAGGTCTTCCTGACCCTCCGGTTGCGGGGATCCCCCCATGCCGACACTTCCTGGTACTGGCCCCAGTGCCGGGTCCTGCTGCGGTCTCAGTGCTGACCTGTGTGCTCATCTCTTGGCCTCGTGGAGGTTCACGGGCTACAGATGATGATGGTGGAGGGCCCATGGCTCCGATACCACCTACAAGGACCTGGACTCCAGCCCTTGAGCTTGGTAGTAGGCCCACTGGGTCCAGAAGGGCCATTGAGCAGGCGCCTGCCACTGCGGTGGCCATAGCATCATAGGCAACGGTTGCCCTTCCTCTCATCTGGAACGGAGCCGGCATCGCCTAGACGCATACAACTCCGCCTCTGAGTCAGACGAGGACTCTGATCTCAGTGACCAAGGTGTTGCGGAGCGAGATGGTGCCGGGGAACAGTGTCAAGGCAAGGGCGAGGAGTGTCACATCATTGCCGGCTTGCCCTTAGAAGGCACGGTGCCACTTTGTGATACCTGTGTGGGTGACTGTGCCATCATTGCTATGAGGTCCCTACCTGCCTCAAAAGGTGTCCGGCGTGGAGGGAAGGTCTAACTCCTCCACCCAACAACCCCACACCAGGGACTCCATCAGAACCGGACTCGACGGACTTCCCTGTGAGGCCGGAGTCGACGGTGCTGGCTGAGTCGGATCCGAAACAAGGTGACCCGGTGTGGATGCACCCCACTGGTGCCTCCTCACTCCACTACTCTAGTGGGAGAGCAACCTCTTCTTTTTCCTTGTGCGGCACTGGCGAATGAGAGCAATGCCTGGCACTTGCACCGGAGGAGGTCTTCAGTGCTGGGGAATGGTGGTGCAAAGGGTCCCTGGAGCCCGCGTCCTTTCTCAGCGCCACAGCCTCTCTTACTGAGGCCGGTGCACTCCACACCAAAGTGCTGAGCTTGGGGTCAAATGCCACCTATGCCGGCTGGGGACGAAGGGCTGGCTCCATGAGGAGCAATTTCACCCTAAAGTCCCTTTCCTTCTTAGTCCTTGGGCAGAAGCTTCTACAGATTTTGCACTTCTCAGTCTGATGGGCTTCCCCAAACACTTTAAGCAACAGTCATGTGGGTCTCCCTTTGGCATAGGCTTCAGACAGGACCCACACGGGTTGAGCCCTTGAGACCAAGGCATGCCCCGGTCCCCGGGAGGGAAAGGTGGTGGGGGAAAACCCCAACTAAAACTTACCTTAACTAACTATGAACTACTGGAACTAACTAATACTAAGTTTTAACTATTTTAGGTACAAGAGAAAGTCCACTAGTGGATCACCTGCAAGAGAAGAGAGCTGCTCCAACAGCCATCAGTGGCGTTAAGAAGGAACTGAGAAGGCGGTGGTTCGGCAGGGACCTATATACACCACCAGGAAGGCACGACTCCAGGGGGTCCAGAGCCAACACGACAGGTACCACTAGGGGAAAAAACCTTCCGACAACTGTGCATGCGGCGTTCACACACCTACTTGGAATGGACATGAGCAAGCACTTGAAGAAGTAAAGGGTTTTTTAAATACACACATTGAGCAAACCATATATACGATTGGGATATCCATTAGAGCTACCCTAGCAAGGGGTGGGGAACCACCAGAGTACAGAACTAGTACAGAAGTTCCTTGTTTATGGCCCAGTGCCTCCCAGGGAATACTAGGTGTGGGGGAGGCTCATATGGCTCTTTCCGCAATTGGGAAATCCTGCCCCCAACCATGGAGTGATGTGGCCTGTGGTACAAAGGTAGTGATGTACTCTCCTAATGAATACTGCCAGAGATTTACTTCCCATTATCTTCCGCCCATAGTTTTTAACATGGGAGGACATGGTCTGGGCCATAGGAATTATATGGCCTTGTCTACATAATGATTTAGTTCACAGAAAGCTGACATGTGAATCTACCCTGCACTAGCTTGCCATTCACTAATTGTCCGTATGGACCCTGCTGATGCGCATTAACAGGTCATTGGTGCACTCTGGTCTGGCTTTATAGGTTGAGGGGTATAAAAATAGATCCAATTTTCTAAAACATTTATAAAAAATATTCTCTTTAATCTATCCACTACCATTTAGGATGGCCTGCACAACTCTCTGATGGCTTTGCTACTTGTAATGCCAAAATCCATCCCAAACTCATGCGAATACAAATTTTATACCATACCATACTCACGTGTGTACGAATTACACATACACTTTCTTTTCTCTCCAACTGAGCTTGCTGACAATGGCAGAATCAGATCACACTATATATGACTTATCAAGGTCTCTCTCTCTCTCCTCCCCCCCCCCCGGCGTGTGCACCTATATATATAAAAACGAGAGAGACAGAGACAGACGCTCTAGACTGGAACTAGTCTGTTCTTCTAAACTGCTGCACAGTACAACTGCCCTAATTTGCTTAATTTTCCTTTTAAAAGGATCAATGGTTATAATATTCAGGAGGGTATATGGCATACACGCACGCACTCACACACACCATTTAAAATTCTAGGCATGAAAGTGACAATCATAATTTACCTTTGTCATTTGTTCTGCCATTTGTAGACGTCCATCTAGTTCACGTCGGATCTGAGCTGCTTGTTCATCTGCATTATCCAGCTTCAGTACAGAGCACACAAAATGGAAAAATTAATCATGTGGGACAAGCTATGGTAATTGCCTGTTTTAATTACAATAAAAATAACATTTCAAAATAAGGGAATAACAGAAAAGCTTCAAATATTCTCTGTTTACAGTAAAATATTAAAGTTCTGACTTTCATCAGAAATGCAAGGCAATTTCAATTTGTAAGTGAATCACGACAATATATCATCATTAGAGAGAAGGTGGATGCAGTAATATTATTTATATTTTATTTAATATAATATTTTATTGGACCAACTTCTTTTGGTGAGAGAGACAATCTTTTGAACTTACACAGAGCTCTTCTTCAGCTCTGTGTAAACTCGAAAGATAACTCAATAAAAGATATTACCTCACCTACCTTGTCTCTCTAATATCCTGCAACCAACACAGCTACAAGAACACTGAATGTATCATGACAAGTACAAATGCAAATTATCATGGAGGCATTAGCCACTAGAGCTCTGACATACAAAGAGATTTAGATAGATTAGTTGTGATTAAAAATTCCTAATATTTTCCTCATTATTAGGACGTTATAACTTCTAAAAGTGCTTCATGGGAGATAGAATGCAGGATTATCAAAGGACCTTACAGTCTAAATTTTAGATAGATACAGTAAGTGAGAGTGACAAAAAACAGGGAGAGTGAGGAAAAACTAAGATTACATAAATAGAACCATCCGTGCCATTTTAAAATCACATGAACCATTTTAACAGCTGACTTTTAGAATGGGAACAAGTGGAGGGAGTAGAGCATTGTCTGTGATGTGCTCATGGCAGCCTAAACCCTGGAGGAGACAAGTAGCCACATTTTACATCAGCGGTAGTATTTCTGTTGTTTTCATATTCAGCTTTAGATATAGTGACAGCTTCCCAACTAGTTCTTCAAAGCATCTCCCTGCCCAACCAGGATCATTTTGGTTTTGCCAGGGCTGAGTTTGAGCCAGTTGCTCTTCATCCAAAAAGCTGATCTCTTGTAAGCATTGTGGCATCTTATCATGGCAGTGATTGCATCAGTGGAGAATGAGATATGCAGACAGGTGTCATCAACATATATAGAGAGCAAGACCCATGATATCTTACTGTCTCGCCAAATGGTGTTATAATAGCCAGTTTAAGACTTTGGACCTAATCTTCAAAACAATTAATGGATCAGGTCCAAGCTACATTAGAGACCACATCTCGATCTATGAACTGCCAAGACCATTGTGCTCCTCAGACAATGCAGATTACAAAGCCCAGCACAAAGTATGAGAGCTCTGGGGACAAAACACTCTTAGTTGAGTGCTGCTCAACTTAGCTGCTCCTTGCCTTCTCGCTACCGGCTCCTCTCTACTACACGCTGCTATGCCTTCCTGGATACTCTCAAGAGACCTCCTAGTTTTATTCACATACTCATCAACAAATCCTTTCTGCCAGTCAATTATTTTTGCCAATTGCTTGCCTCTCTCCAGCCTAAGTTTTCACTCCATTTTCCCCCAATATATTTTATTCTCTCTCCCATCTCTTAAAAGAGCAAAGGTATTTTTATTATAGGCGGGGCTGATAGCACTGACTATGAAGGTTACACAACACTTCCCATTATAAGACCCTCTTTTCAGTTGCTTATAACCATTTGGGCTGACATTTTCTATGTGAGGTGTCTGACTCAGGCTGAATTTTTTTCCAAAAATTTCAGCCCAAATAAAATAGTTCCGTCACTGCCAAGAAAGAAGTTAAGGAAAAAATATATTGTTTGCCAGTGTATTTTTTTTTTGATGATCTTTTCCTTGAACAGCTCTATTGCTCCATGCTTTGGAACAGGGACTTGAAATCGGCAAGGGAGTGGCCTGTGCATCAGGGATGTGTCTTTTGCTGTCCCTGTGATAATCCACCCACATTAAGCCAAGTTATAAACCTTTCAAAAATAATCTCAGTTCACACATAGTCATTTTTAGTAGCTAAATTCCCTAAAATTGTCTTTACTGGGCATGCTCCAACCTGGGGCTGAGCAGCATTTTCCCTGCAATTGCAGCTTTGGTCTGATGAGGGTCATGCGAGGTCCAGGTCCTGAACTGAGAACAGGGAGGCTCTTCTGTACTCTGTGACTTGCTGTTGGACTCAAGCTGAGTGGAGAAGGAAGCTGCCTGATTCAAATGCAGAGGGGACAAGAGTCACACCTGCAAAGAAGGGGTGGGGAAAGTAGATTGGAACAAGGAACCTGGCAAGGGAACCTGGGACTGGGAAGTGGAGTGCAGGGAATACTGAGACTTCCTTAGCAGGACACTGGAACTGATTGGGCAGGAGATTAGTTAGGAGAAACAATAACTGGCTACTGCATGTTTTTCTTGGACCTTCCTCTGAAGGTACTAGTACTAGCCAATGTCAGTGACAGGATACCAGACTAGATGGATGGCTATCCTGATCCAGTATGGCAATTTCTATGTTTCTACATCTTCAGCTCCATGAATAGCATTACTATTGAAATGACATCCTCCAATAACTGGGAATTCTGCCTAAGTGGCAAATAAGACCACCTACTTATGGAGGTCATTCTGATTAAGCAGATTCTGCTGTAATAGCCCTTATTTCGGCAAAACTGGCTTCAATGTGAGTTTATCTGAGTAAGAACCACAGGTCAGATTAATAGCATAATATCTTGATCAGTTTACTACCTATTTGTTTATGTGCATAAACAATATTGAAAGGGAGCATAGGTCTACTGAATGAGCACCCATGTTTTTAGAGGTTGAAATCTAAGGACAGAATGATTTGCAGTTCTGATTGTAAATATCCTTTGTTTACTGTTATATTACCTCAAGGACCCTAACATATGTTCATGCATTTTGACACAAAAGGGAAATGGCACTATGTGAAAAATCTGGCTAAAGTATAAGAACAACTTGAAGTGGAAGAGGTAATCATATTTCCAAGGGGTAATGCACTAAATTCCATGATGTTCGTTTGAGTTCCTATACACACACAGTATGTCAAATATTATTCATAGAAGAAATTAAAACATTTTAATTATATACAAATGGGAATATTGACCTGACAGAAATTATAGTTCTTCACATCCATAATTATTAAAGTTCGCTCTTCCCCCTGAGCATTTCATTAATGTTAAATTAGTTTCTTGTAACTTTTTAATTCCATATTAATGTGAAATAACAAATGTGTAGCTTTAAATGTATTCTAAATTAATGACTGAATTCAAAATATTTTAAACACATCTGCAGTTTGGGGACCATTCTCATTTCTGTCACATCAATCAAAAAGCACTATTACTTTCTTCTATGCTCTTTGAGTGGCTGGCAGCTGCTGGGCCACATAATGTTCCCCAGTGATCATCTCTTTCAATGCTGACTAGTCGGGAGCCCGCTATACTGGGAGGCCGCTGAGAGGTGCCTACCTGAGGTAGCCAACAGTTCCCCCTATGGCATTTCTGTCTGATAGCCAAGGGGAAAAATTAGAGACGTAAGGTGAGTGAGGTAGTATCTTTTATTGGATCAACTTCTGTTGGTGAGAGAGACAAGCTTTCGAGCCACACAGATTATCTCACCCACCTTGTCTCGCTAATATCCTGGGACCAACATGGCTACAACATTGCATACAACCACAGAAAAGTTGTCAGCCACTGTGGTGCAATAAAGGTCACAGTTTGGCAGGTCATGTGTTCCATTTTAAGCTGGACAGTTCTGTTTTCTCAAACTTTGTCCCCTGTCCAGTATGAATGTAAAACTGGACATGGTTTTGTCCAGCATCACACTGCATGAGATGGAAGACACCATATTGAAGACAGCACCACTCTGTCCCACCACCATGACCTCACATACATACAAGGTCATGCTGTTGGGGGCAGGATCACGCAGGGAGGATGGTGTCACATTGCTCCCCTAAGTCCGGAATGTCTGGTGTTCTGGGGATGTGCTCAATGACCATCCTAGTCACAGCGGAATAGTTTAGAAGCCTTCTTATGATATTAGAGGGGGAAAAGGTTGATTCCTCCATTCTACCAGCAACAAATGGAATCCAGCACTGCTCCTGGGAATGAGAGGGTAAGGAAAAAGCCAAGGTTCAGATTCATGGTTGTCCTGTGAGTATGTGGCATTAAGAAATATGGTAGGCGTGGAATGTGTAGATACAGGTTTTTCATACTGTCCCCTTTCCTTGTCACCATAGATAGGAGTACCCAGGAAAAGATACATGTTCCGAACAACACTAGGTCTGTGAAGCCCTGATTCTGCCAAGATTTATGCATGTGCTCAACTTTTAACATGCCGAGCAGTCCCATTGACTTCAACTGTAAAGTTAAGCATGTTCATAAGTCTCTGCAGTGTCACGGCCTAAGAGCAGTAAACTCCTAATGTTGTGCATTGACCCCAGAAAAGACTGTCAATGTTCCTAGAATTTCTCAAGCTTGTGAGCCAGGATTAGCAGCTAAGTATGTACTGTAGAAGGATCAGCAACTCTCAAATAAGCCAGAAAACACAAAAGGCCAACACCTAATCAACAGCAACAGCACTTTTGGAGATGGCATCAATAAAGGCTCATCTTTGGGGTCATAAAATCCTATCAGAGTATTGGTTTCAACCTTAAATTATTTGCACATGCAAAACAAGCAGAATAAAGGTTTATTTAAAGGCCAGTCTATATAGTTTTCCCAAATTCTTCAACTGTTTTTTATTAAACCCTTTATTAAAAATTCTTATCAGTCTTTTGGTTCAGATAGAGTATTACGGTGGAAAAAAATCACTCTTCAATGTCTTATCAGACAATTCCCTCTCATTTAACCGCAAATTAAAATGTAAAATACATAATTCTTAAATTTATTTATCAAAATAGGAGTCTAGTTCTTCAAAGGTGTTGGTAGTGGGGTTTTGGGGCTTTGTTAGTTTGTTTGAGCTTTTTTTTGTTTGTTTGTTTTTTTGTTCTTGTCTTCTTACAGACTAAATTCTGGATTAAAATTCTGATAAGATTTACAATTTTCAGATGCATAAAATGACCCCCAAATGAAGTATTTTGCTTTAATATTTTATTTCCTTTTTAAGAATTTACTTAATTCAATGCTGCTATGGAGTCTGAGTGCTCAGTCCTACAAAGAAATTATGCACATGCTTCAGTGCTTTGTGGGATTAGAGATGCAGTGCTCAGCACGTTGCAGGATCAAGCCCTAAAACTTTTACATTCTGACTCGAATTTGAAATCTTTGCACTCTTATAGATTTTTACACTTAATAATGGACCTCATCCTGGAAGGTGCAGAGATCCTCCTGCAAGTTTCTAAAGGCCCTGCACTCTCATGGTCTCCATCATGAGTTTCAGGGATACAACACCTCATAGAAGGAGCGCTGCACTTTGCAGGATCAGTATCTCCTATAGTAGCGATGGATGGTTTCAATAGCACTGCATCCTAATGGCCTGGGCCCAAATCCTCAAAGGTGACATCAGTGAAAGTTAGGCCCTGATCCCTGAGGATCTGGGTCCTGATCCTGCAGGCCCCACACAGAGAATTCCCATTGATTTCAAAGGGAATTCTGTGTACATAATCAGTTCTTAGTTCTTCCTATTCCCCTACACCCAATCAACCCCCTCTCCCAGTCAACCTACAGAGTGCAGAAAATATGCTGGATTTGGCAAATAAAAACCTTGTGGAACTGGTAGTATTTAAGCTTATGTGCAAAGAGGAATCAAAGTAAAACAAACACAAGAGGATGAGGAAAGATCTGTCACACATACAATCTGTAAACTTTGCAAAAAGTAACCAGGATCTTTTCCTTAAAATTATATATCTTCTGGATGAAGAATAAAATATACATAATTTACAGGAAATCCTACGTCAAAAGACAACTTCAGGACCCACTGAAGGATGCTCTAATGTAAACCACAGTACTTTCACTTCAGTCTGTCTGCAGCTAAAAAATAAAAGGTGTATTATAAAAGGTGACCTGCAAAGCTTTTATGAAATGTTCTAACAGTCTTCATATGTTAGCATGTACAGTTTAAATCCTAATAACTTTTAAAACTTTTTTCTTTTGTCTAATGCTTAAAAATAAATATCAATATTATCCATTGTCATTAAAAATAAAAATTCTGCCAAGCCTACAAATAATATCATCAAGCAAGATGCATAGCTGAAATCTTAAATCTCTTACTCATGTTGTCAGGAAGGGGGCTTACAAGCACTATTTTTAAAAAATCATGAAAAGAGACATTCTAACAAAAATTAATCTATGAATTTATGAAAAAAACAAAGGTAAAGTGTACCTTCAGAGACCATGAATTTCATAAGCTGAAAAAGTGAACACACTTGAAAGCGCTTTGTAGATCACCTTTAAAGAAGTCCAATACTGTAAAGGCATGCTTTTTAAATTATACAAAACAGGCATGTGATGAGGTGTACAAACCTCACAAATCAGGAGCAAATTAATGGGCTGCTGGGGGCCAATCAGCCCCACCCCATGACACCTGAAGCAGGTACCCAACATCAAGGGAGGAGCTAAAAAGGGAGAGCCCAGCTCATTTGCTGCCTGCGTGGGATGGAGAGCAGACTTGGAACTCTGAATGTGGGAGAGAAGTGGCTGGGGCCAGGAACTGGGATAGAATGCTGCCTACCCAGGACCTCTCTGAGGGAATAGAAGAGTTTGTTTCTTTGTGTTGATTTTGGACTTTCAGTACCCCAAAGAGGTGGGACTGTTACATGACATCACTGGAGGGCTGTCACCTGAACTCAGAAGCTGTTGAAGGATGGGTGGAGCAACAGAAGACAAGACTAGGAAGGAAACAGAGGCAGAGCCACTGGCTCGCCACACCACCAGTGGCGTGCGGGAGGGTGTGCAGCCACAGCGAGCTACAATACTGGGACCTGTGCAAATACAGAGATAATATTTTCTGCTTTGGAAATTATAGGGATACATTTCTGTTTTGTATATCACAACCACTAAGAGTTCCTCTTCCTTTTGCCTCCATATCATGGGTGACATTTTGTGAGGTGCAGCACAGATTTTGCCAGTCAGGGACAGGTGGTGCTAAGCTGTCTGTAAGCCACATTTGTGCTCTCCTGATTCTGGGCTGCTCTGGTGACCAGAGTAGTCTTTCGTGTAATTTAGACAGCCTTTTGGTGCTAAATTACAGCAAGCTGTGCCCTCCAGCCTATGGGCAGCAGGGCTGTCCAAAATCTCTGCAGTGCTACCTGCTGCAGTCCCACCCCCTTTTATTCCCAGAACCATGCTCTTGGCTTGTCATATGTGCCAGGGGTCCTCAGGAGACAGCCAGGGGAATTCTCCTGGGGCCCTTTTATGCCACTCTAGTGTCTTTACTTATATGAAGCAGGGGTGAAAATTTCACACCATATATCCAACACCCTGTTGATGACAAGTATTCATGCAGCTACATAACAAGACTAGTCAACAACTACATGCACTGTACTGGCCTGAGTTATATAATCCTTATATTCAACATGTGCCAAAAAGAACGTTCTCAGAAGCTGTGTCTGGAATTTTTAAGCTGACTTACCCCAGAACACTACATTTCAAGTTTCAAAACACGAAATCTTATCTTACTCAAAGTATCCCTTCGACTCTCTTATTCCACAGGCCCAAGTTCTGTATGCAAGTTTGAATGCTCTTGTACTCTGGCTTAAAAGTATGCATACAGGACCTGCCACAGTGAGAATTTCTGGGCCCTGAAAGTATCTTAGAAGTCCTCGACTTGTCTATATTATTCAACCATATCTCATAAAAATACAATTAAGACTGCAGAAGTCAGCATATTGAATTAATATTAACCTGCAGAAAAATGTTTAAAAAGAAAGAAAATGTAAACCAAGATGCACAAGAATACATTTATTTTACTGGTTCTATAATGCCAACTCCCATGGGAGCTAGGTGCTTTGGTAAGAGATTAAAATACTAATTAGTTAGCACAAATCTGGGGGGAAAAAACAGACACTAAACAAAATAAAAGGCCTTTACACCACATACTAGATGTAGGCTTTGATAGTTTCAATTCCAAAGCCAGAACCACTTTACTGAGAAAGCCCTGTTGCTACATAGAGAGTGTTCAAGCTTTGGAAATGAAAAAAGAATCTCCCAAGTGATCTTTAACAGCCATGGCATAGGGAGAGAGGTGCTCTCTCGAACAATTATGTTCCAATTTACTAAGGGATTTAGAAGCCATCAACATCCTGAATCACACTTCAAAGTAAACAGGACTAGGAAGCAGACTCAGACTCAATACAAATATTATTCATGCCAAATGCATTACACAGATAGGTGGCTGCATTCTGCATTAGCAGGAACTTCCAGGTAGATTTCCAGTTTTTAATTTCAGTGGCCAAACCAAACGTTTGAAAACTAACAATTCATATGAAGATTGTCTTGGTCTGAGTTAAAGCCTGGTCCTTCCTGTATTTTGCAGTTGAATTCTGTCATCTAGTGACTGGGAGGAATACTACTTTGCTCCATCTAGTGTCTTGCCCTAGCTTTGCACAATAGAGAATGGCATCAGTTGTTTCAATTTCCCTGTTTGGATTTGAGCAGACCGTAGCATTCCCCTTTAATTGAATAGACCCAGAATTTTCACTCATTTATGCACAAGATCCTTTCTGTCATGTGCTGTCCATTGCACTGTTGTTGCCCCTCAAATCCAACATTTTAGACATAATCATGCGGTTCAATTTTTCTTTTGTTTCCTGAGCTGAATTTAAAATACTTTTTCTGCTGTATGAAGTTCCAGGAAGTCAAGGACTCAGCTCTAAAATAATTGTTTCCCTCTTCCCAATCTGGACCACATAACGTATCCCAAATCTTTTGGAGGAAGTTGCATGTCTCTTTGGTACTTGGAAAAATCATTTGAAGAAAGTGTGTGGCTTGCTCTGTGAATATGTGACTTTGTGAATCATAGATAGGGTCCACTTGATTACTCATTATTTTCCTCAGATTTTATACAAAGATAAAAGTCCAGGCATTGGGTATTCCACTTACATGGACACATGTACACTGTGAACTGGAAACAAGTATTTTAAATATTTATTCACTCACTGGTCTGTTTAGGGATCGAGGGAAGGAAATCAGAGAACTGTAGGTGGTCAGATATTGAATTGTAAGTCTCCAATGTTTCTTTCAGTTGTATTTTTCAGGGCTATAATGTATTGCTATTATGAAGATTTTTTCAAAACTTGGGAACTAACAACAGGTTTTTGAAGGAAAAATCCAATAAAAAGAGAAGGTTGGAAAATTAAACCATTACATTAAGCTTAACATTGAAATCTATTTCCTTTCACACTTAAATGATTTTTCCCCTCTATCACATGCATTTATTGGTTTGTTTTCACAGGACTGTTCAGAAATACTGGCACACTGTCTTTCTGTTCTCTGATGAATCTATTCTTAAATGCAGATCTTCTGCCCACAGATTATTTGGGTTTTGCAATCATACAAAAAAAGGGTGAATCCAAATCTTGCCACACAAATCTTGGCAATCTATTTTTAAATGTGTGAATAGTTTTACAAGCTAGTCTGAAACAGCAGGCTCTGAAACAATGGTAAACTCCATACTTCCCAGCATGTATAACTCACACTACTAGTATAGGTGAGGCTTTGTTCTACAACCTTAAGCCCAAAAATTAGTGAACACTCTGCCATTGACAAAATTTGTTTTTCATCATAGTCATTTGTCCACATGACTAAACTACCATGCCATTTGTCACAAAAATGACAGTCTCTGCTCAAGAAAGACATGGAATTGAAATAGTAGGGGATCAACTCATCCCATCAGGTGTGCATATACAACTACCACTGTAGTCAGTGGAAGCTGCATGTATACTACTGATGGGATAACTGAGCCCACCAAGTAAGTGTTGCATTCCCTTGTCAGACAGATGGGTAGAATTGCATAGCACCTGTCGCCATCTTAAACGAGGCAGAGACATCAGTCTCTTACTTTTATAAGCACTTATTTACTCATTTTGAAAAACTATATTGAGAAAGGCTATATTTATATATGGTCAACAAATCAACATCAGCAGTGAATAATTCTGTCACACGATACTCTCTTTAATAGAATGAGCACATGATAATTTTGTAAAAGACTCAAAAATATTTGTCTTCTAAAGATCTACAATGCTATTCAATACCTGAAATATCCTTCATCTAAATATACACAGTATAATATTACTGGCTTACCTGAAAGTAGTAAATCAATGAGATGCTTGTAGTAACCATTCAATAAGGTTCTCCCTATAGACACACCTGGTACTATATTTATTTACCTTTATTGCATTTATCAAACAGCTCAAGAGAGGGTCTAAAAGGCAGCAAAAGCCCAGCAATAATCAATACAAAGCTGACTTCTGATTTGTTCAGCTGCTACCTTTCTTTTCTTCTTGGTCAGCAAAGGGGATGTGTTTTGTAGATGTATTTGTACACGAGTACGTGGATGATACCTGAAATACTACACAAGGTTTAAATCTTGAAAAAAAGGATTTTCATTATTTTTCTGGTTTGTTGGTACATATATTTTTAATGTAACACTTGAAATTCCAGTGCCTGACATTTCTTTTTTCTTTCTAGGTAAAATTATATCAATTAAATGCATATAATCTGCTATTGCTGTAATGGCTGACCAGCTCACTATATTAATACTCATTTGACATAAAACTAGCAAACTATATAACTACAGGGAATGTCTCAGAAATAATGTGGTAGTATAGTTTTCTGTTTTGTTTTTGTCATTTTGATATTTGTATTCTATTTTTTCTGGATACCTTCAGTTTAAATACCTGAAGTTGAAACTGGAATAAAAAGGCTATGGTTTGTGTCCATACAATGACTGGAGTGAGTGAAGAGTTTAGACTAAATGCTTAAACTGAAATGAAGTGATAACTAATGCTCAATATATTGAAGAACAACTACGTTTGCAACCCACAAATGAACCATTGAATACTTAAAACCTAAAAGGAATTAAAAGACCTCTAATATAATTAAGTGATATAATTTCTTCTGCTCTGGCACCAAGAGGAGATAATTCTAAACTAACTAATCAGAAGAGTCTAACTAGAGGGTCACCTTATTTTTTTTTTATTTTTATTTTTGGATCTTTAATCTAGAGAAATGAGGGGAGGGAGAGAGTCTGAGGGTATAAATAGAAAGCATCACAATGGCAAGATTCTTTCTCCTTATTAGCTACCAGATGTTGTGACCTAGGGCCAGATTTAGGGGCAGGCAACCCAGGCGACCGCCAGTGGTGCTGGGCTTGCGGGGTGCCAGGGAAAATAGAATGTTTAAAGAAAAACGTTTCATGTATTCTGTATTTGGATTCACTTTTCACTAACCTCCTAAAATGTTCTGGACTTTTGTAGAATCTTGTAGAACCTTCCAGAGTTTCTGAGAATTACATTTTCCTCAAATGTCCTAATATGTTGTCAACCATGGTCTCATGGGTATATAAAGGGTGGGGCATTTCCAATCAGTCGGTGAGATATAAGAACAAACTTAAGTGAAGTGAGAGCCCAGCTGTGATATTGTGAACCTTGTTTTATTGTGGGCCTATTCAATTAAAGGGGAATGCCACGGTCTGCTCAAATCCAAACAGGGAAATTGAAACAACTGATGCCATTCTCTACCGTGCAAAGCTAGGGCAAGACACTAGATGGAGCAAAGTAGTATTCCTTCCAGTCACTAGATGACAAAATTCAATTGTGAAAGTGTACTTATGTTTTAAGACTTGAAGAGTGTAGGTAGCAACTAATAAAGGACATATTTAATGAGATGCCAGAGATATCTATCGAACACCTATCTACGCAACAATGTAAAAGAAATACTGTTACTTCTTTTGCCAGGCTCAAAATTGCAAATTAGCAGATTTACCTGAAGATAAGGAATGGAAATGTGAGGAAAGTGATGGAGAATCATCCATTTTCCCGGTGGCGTAAAGGAGAGTGATGATAAAGAAAAATCTGGTTTACATGAAAAGGAGAGAAATGATAAAGAAGAATCAGCCTCGCATTATGACCAAAACAGCAGTGAGAAAAACTGCACACCACAAATCTATACATCAGATCCTGCTTTATGGTCGGCGATCCTAAACTCTGTCAATATTAAAAAAAACGAGGAGTCCTTGTGGCCCCTTAGAGACTAACAAATTTATTTGGGCATAAGCTTTCGTGGGCTAGAATCCACTTCATCAGATGTATGAAGTAAAAGATACAGGAGCAGGTATAAATACATGAAAGGATGGGGGTGTTTTACCAAGTGTTAGGTCAGTCTAAGAAGATAAATCAATCAACAGCAGGATACCAAGAGAGGAAAAATAACTTTTGAAGTGGTAAGAGAGTGGCTCATTACAGACAGTTGACAAGAAGGTGTGAGTAACAGTAGGGAGAAATTAGTATTGGGGAAATTAAGTTTAGGTTTTGTAATGACCCAACCACTCCCAGTCTTTATTCAGGCATAATCTGATGGTATCTAGTTTGCAAATTAATTCCAGTTCTGCAGCTTCACATTGGAGTCTGTTTTTGAAGATTTTTTTGTTGAAGAATTGCCACTTTGAGGTCTGTTATTGAGTGACCAGAGAGATTGAAGTGTTCTCCTACTGGTTTTTGAATGTTATGATTCCTGATGTCAGATGTGTCTCCATTTATTCTTTTGCATAGAGACTGTCCGGTTTGGCCAATGTACCTGGCAGATTACTGGCACGTGATGGCATATATCACATTGGTAGATGTGCAGGTGAATGAGCCCCGGATGGTGTGGCTGATGTGGTTAGGTCCTATGATGGTGTCCCTTGAATAGATATGTGGACAGAGTTGGCACCGGGGTTTGTAGCATGGTTTGGTTCCTGGGTTGGTGTTTTTGTTGTGTGGTGTGTAGTTGCTGGTGAGTATTTGCTTCAGGTTGGGGGGCTGTCTGTATTGATTGTACAATTTTGAATGGGCCAGGCAAAATCAAGGATATGACATTTCCAGGAAATGAGCAGCAGTGACACTTCTCGAAGTCACACTGCGAAAGGGTGATCGAGAATGGTGAGAAACTGAATCAGCGTTGACTAGTTTACTCAAAATCAACTGGCAAAGTGTTCTGTTTTCATTGCAAAATATTTGACAAGAACACCAAATGTTGTTTGTGCTTTCTGGGTACAATTGCTAGCATAATTTAGCTGATGCTCTGAAGCAACATGGCCTACTCCAAATGGATGGAGGTCGAGTCCAGGCTCAAGCTGAATAAATGACCAGATGCAGAAAACCAGCGCATTATTAATGTAGAAACCCAGCATTGGAGGAACATGCTTGAACATCTGATCTCAATTACCGTCTTCCTTGCAACGAATAATTTGGCTTTCTGGGGCACGTCGGATAAGTTGTTCACTGAACATAATGGTAATTTCCTCGGTTTGGTAAAGCTCTTTGGGAAATACGATGATGTCATGCGTGAGCACTTACATCGTGTAGTCCATAAAGAAGCTATGGACCATTACTGCAGCAAAATAATTCAAAACAAATTGATTGACCTTATAGAAAGGAAAGTGCTAATTAACATATTGATGCAGCTCAGCAAAGCGAAGTACTACACCGTAATAATGGACTGCACTCCCGACATTAGTCACAGTGAAAAGATGTTATTTACAGTAAGATTTATTTACGATGAGGATGACTGTATTCAAATATCAGAGGGGTAGCCGTGTTAGTCTGAATCTGTAAAAAGCAACAGAGGGTCCTGTGGCACCTTTAAGACTAACAGAAGTATTGGAGCATAAGCTTTCGTGGGTGAATGCCCACTTCATCAGACGCAAGATTCAAATAAAGGAACACTACCTGTTTCAGGTCTATGGATGACTCTCCTAGAAAAGGCCAAAGAGAACTGTTTATGAATGTTTTGAATGAGAATGAAATAAAGCTTTGGGACTGCCGTGGCCAAGACTATGACAACAGCGCAAACATGAAGGGAAGAAACAGTGACATCCACACAAGGGTCATTGCGGTGAATCCAAGAGCTTTCTTCGTGCCTTGTGGCTGCCATTCCCTCAACCTGGTTGTGTCAGATGCAGCATCATCTTCTTTAGATTCAGTCTCTCTCTTCAGAGTACTGCTAAGGATATACATCCTGTTTGCAGCATCAACTATCAGGTGGAAGATCCTCACTAGGTTACAAATCTGACTGTGAAGCCGCCAAGTGACACTTGCTAGGAGAGCCAAATTGACAGTGTAAGGCCAGTGAGGTACCAAGTGACTGAGGTTTATGACACCCTGATGGAACTGGCGCAGTCAAGTAAAGCAGAGGTTGGAATCTGACATGAGGCGCAAAGTCTGGCAAACCAGACATGGGGGAAAGCCTGGAGGCGGTAGCCAAATGGGCAAATAAGCAGCGGAGTCAAGGGGTGGTCACGCAGAGCCCTGACCAGCACTTCAAAATTGTTGTTTGTTACCTGATGTGTGGGAAGTAGTTGGTTGCGCCTGGTTTTGCCTGCGCCTACGAGGTCTGTTGCGGTTTCTCCCAGTGTCATACGGCCTGGACTGGGGTCGGTGATATTGTTATGTGCGGGGCCTCTGATAAGGTTGATACCGTTGTCTCCTAGGGATGGATGGATATATGCCCAATGTGCGCAAAGTGGCTCTAGACTCTTTCATAGTGTGAAGGACTTCATTGGGTTTTTTGGGAAAGAATTTATCTTTGTGAAAGGGAAGATCCTCCACTTTGGTCTGCAAATCCTTGGGGATACCGGATGCAGACAGCCAGGAAGACCGGCGCATCACCACTGCAGTGGCAGTGGTGTGGGCTGTTGTAGCTGCCATGTCCATTGATGCTTGTAGTGCCACCCTAGACACCAACTGACCTTCGATGAGGACTGACTTGAAGTCCGCTCTCCTGTCCTCCGGTATATGGGAGGCAAAATTAAAGAGCTTGTTGTAGTTGTCATAGTCACAGCTTGCGAGGAGGGCGGAATAATTTGCAATTCTAAATTGTGGAGTAGAAGAGGTATAAACCTTGCGACCCAGGAGGTCAAGGCGTTTGAGATCCTTGTCCTGCGGAGTGGGCCAGTAGTGTGGCTGCTTTGTTCTCTGCATCGCTGCATCCACCACAAGAGAATTGGGTTGTGGGTGGGAAAATAAGAAATCGACGTCCTTCGCGGGCACGTAGTATTTACATTAAGCTTTCTTGCATGTTGGTGGGATGGAGGCAGGGGTCTGCCAGAGAGTATCAGCTGGTTCTAGGAGGGCTTCGTTTATGGGGAGTGAGATCTTTGAGGGTGCAGAGGATTTTGAGGACTCTACGTTGTGTCTCCTGAACTTCCTCCAAAGGGATGTCCTGGCAGAGTGCCACTCTCTTGAAAAGTTCCTGGAATTGCTTAAAGTCATCCACGTGTTGTGGAGGTGGAGGCATGAGAGTGTCCTCTGTGGCTGATGGTGAGGCAGGTGCTGGTAAATCCGGGAAGGGTTCATAACCCACCTCTTCAAGAGGGGGTTCAGGAGCTCTAGATGTTGATGGAGCTGGGGATATAGGCATAGGATGAGCTTGCGGTCTGGTAGAAGGGGCGCAAGGAAGAGCAGTGGCAGCAGCTGACCACGGGTACCACTGAGGCCAGGACACCGGGTAGGAAAAGTTGGGTCCTGGCCACTGGGGGGACAAAGTAGGGAAACTGAGGCTGATTTTTATGATACGCCATGTCTTGGGGGTGTGTATGGCTCCGGTGGAGGAGACTCAGGCGGGGAGAACTCTGCCTGCTGCTATATGTCGTTCTCACTATCTGTGAAAGTATCCAGGTCAGGTGGCGAGAGCTGCTGTTCAGTGAGTGCTCCGTGTCTAGGAGCGGAGAGACAGGCTCAGGAGCCACAGAGATAGCCTACTGATGCAGGAATTGTTGCTGCTCCCTAGGCTGGTGTGCTGCGGAGCGTGAAGTGTGAGTGGCAGCCTGGAGTGATTTTGTTTCACTTTTGCAGGAGCCACGAGACGTTTGTAAATGCCCTGCAGGGGGTCGGAATCTGCTCCGGGGGTGGCAGGCAGGCTCGGTGCCAACAAGAATGGAACGTGCTGCCGGCACCGGGTCCACCATTGGTGCCGGCAGGACCGGTGCAGAGGAGAGCTTCCCACTGCGGGAAGTCGGGTCCCTGCTTTTGTACCCCGTGTGAGTTGCTGCTGAGGTGCTGAGGCGATCAGAGTTGCCTGTTCTCACTGCTGTCAGCACCAAGGGTAAAGACCTTGTGGGAGATCCTTTACCCTTTTGAGTATCTCTGAGCGGAGACATTAGGGCTTCCTGCCTCTTCGCATGAGAGGGTGAAGCCGTGCTCCTGGTCGGTTCTGACTTGGCAGTGGAGCGTGAGGGAGAAGATTTACTGCCCTTCTCCATAGGCAGCTGCAGAGCTTTCTCCATGAGGAGCATTTTTAGCCGCAAGTCTCTGTCACGGCAAGCTCTAGTTTTTAAGTTGGTACAGTGGAGACACTTCACAGGGACGTGTGTCTCACCGAGGCATTTAACAAAGAGTTAGTGCCTGTCAGACCATGTCAGAGACTCCTTGCAGGAGCCACATTTCTTAAAGCCTGGCGACCCTGGCATAATGAAAGTATGAGCAGGCGGGGAAGTCTCAACGAGAGACTAACTTGAGGAATTTTTTTGTTTTAAACTAACCAATTATGCTAAAGGAAAGGGAGAACTGGGAAATGGCTAGCTAACTAACTGAGCGCATGTGTCCTGACCAGGCACTGCTACCAAAGATCTCCGATCACCGCCAGAACGTACCGTCACCTGGAGTGGAGAACCCACAGGGACAGCACTAGAAGAACCACCATGGGACATGCCCCCAGAAGTCCTAGCAACACACATGGATACAGCAACTTGGGCAGGGCTTTGCAGTGTAGTTTGAAGGTCCAGCATAGCCCCGGCTAGGCTAACCCAAGTGCAAATCATCTGGACTAACTCTACAATGAAGACATTGCCTATCATCGCCTTGCTTTGAGCTCAAGACATGCCCCAAAAAACTTGGTTATCCATTAAAAATTTCAATCTGTGTTACAGTGAGTGATGAGCTAGGTTTCTGGGAGAGAAGACTGTGACAAACAATGTCTTAAATTACTTTTAGATAAATCACTCTTATGCTTGCAGATTCTCTGTCAAAGGATGATGATGATAGAGGATAGATTTTGAAGCTGTATAGTTAACAAGGAAAATTTGAAAGAAAATAAAAGACTAAGTAACCCAACGAGTTATCTAGTTGCACAGGCCATCCCATTACCACAAGTCCATGCTACAAATGCATAAAATGGATGCATTTTAAATTATGTTGTTGGGTTTTTTTTGTAAAATCTGCATTGTTCACTTTGTTACCTATAATACACTCTACTTTATTTCTCAGTGGCGTTTTTGCTGATATATTATGCATTCAAAACAAGAGAGCAAAGGCCATCTTCCTATTTGTCTAACTGAAATGCTGTGAAGAGAAATTCCTTCCAAATGATGATGATCTCCATAAAATAAAAGGTATAAAATATATTTTTAAAAATCCTGGTTTTCCTGGTAAATGCCAATTTCTCAAAACCATGAGAAAGGAAACATTTTTAATGCTAATTCCTTTCTGGGTCCTGTATTCCACCGGCACAGCACAGATACATAGCTCTTCTTCATAGGCAGATCTGACCAGAGAGCAACCAATTAGAAATTCTCCTGGGAGCAGAAGAGGAGAAAAGACAAACGAGGCAATGTCCAAGAATAGATCTTAAATTATTGCCCTGACTCTGTGAATAACGGCTGCAAAACCTGTCACCTGCAAAGCAGGCTATCCTCCCTGATGAAATACAGTGTGCACAGATGTAAAGAAGCCACTGTTAAGACTCAGCTCCAGAAGCCATATTAGAAAGTGGACATGGGCTGCAAACAGGCAGAGCAAGGAAACCTGCCAGTATGGGCTGAATAGCACCACTACAACCAATGAGCTTCCTACCCTCTTTCATCCTTTTGTCTCCTGAGCTCATTCTACTTCTGAAAAATGATAATAGAGCTCAAAAGCCAAAGCCTTACCCCTGCCTAAGTTTTAGTGTCCCAAAGGGCAGATGCTAAAGTATGTTGCTTCTGCCCACCTGGCCAGCTGAAAGACTGTCAGATAAAGGCTTAGGACAAAAGGGAGAGGGGAAGAGAGCAATGGAAACTTGGAGTTTTAGTGCCCGACATTTTGCCTAGCGTGCATACAAGGATGAATTACCCATATGTCCTGTGCCAATAAATCTGGGACTCAGATGTAGAGTACAGTTTGCTTTTTTATAGAAACCAAAATATCAGCCCCTATAATATATGCCACAGTGTACATGTCCTCCTTATCTGAACATACCTTGTATAAGCTTATTCAGGTACTGACGGAGTTAAGATCAGTTCCAGATACAGCCATATACATGCTTTATACAAGTAAAATGCAAATACGATAGTAATAGAGAAAGCCCATACTTTCCAGCATTGCCAATCCCAAATATTCAAAAATCTCAAGTCAGGCCCCAACAAACCATGGGAATGTAAAAAAATAAAATAAAAGTTGGGTTCCTTTTATTTACTTTCCGCTTTTTGCATTTTCAAGCTTTTCTCTCAACACGAGGGCCAGAAATTTACATGTATTAAACATGGAAACTAAGATTCTCGTATAATCCCATGAATCCAGAAACTGGGGCTTTCAGGAAAAAGCCCACCAGAGACCTTGAGACTTCCAATAAAATTGTGAGAGTTGGCAACACTGAAGAAACATCTAGTGAATCTATTTTACAGCTGGTACAGGAGTGCTCCCACATGAAATGCATTTCAAAAGACAGATTGAACTTTCAAAGTTAAAACCTTCAGATTAGGGATGGTAAGGGAGGAATAATGAATGGTCGAACAAAGTGGGTGTGCACTGATAGAAATCTGCTATAAACAAAATAATTTCTCCATTACAATAAACAGGTAAAGTGTATATTTATTAGCATAGGGGAGAGATATAGGAACTGCCCTTGACATAAATAATATGCTGAAATGGAAAAAAAAAAAAAAGAGGAAGAAGTAGAAGTATAAAACAAACATCACTGACCTTGTCATAAAGGAGAAATTAAATGTTTGTGTAAAAGAAAAACAAACAAAATACTAAAGAATCAACCCCAAACCAAAAATTTTAAGATTGCTGAGATTACTGAGATGACTGAGCACATTGATTTTTTCAAAGTTTGCTACCTAATATTTTATCCCTGAACAAATATCAAGTGGCCATTAGAAATATTTAACCAAAAGGCATTTCGGCTAACAATTATATTACAAATCTTAAGTCTTAGACGTAAGATTTTGCAGAAAAATGTTAAGAGAATTTACATAAAAGAACTAAAGTACAGTACTGATGGTTCCTGATGCCAGATACCTACTAAGGCCAAAATGAAATATGGTTACCATGAAGAAAACAGAAGCAGCACTACTTTGTCAACACTGAGGTTTAGGAGACTACATGACATCTAAGATGCAGGCTGAGAACTTGCTTCTAACTGAATCAGGTTTCAGAGTAGCAGCCGTGTTAGTCTGTATCCGCAAAAAGAACAGGAGTACTTGTGGCACCTTAGAGACTAACAATTTGTTAGTCTCTAAGGTGCCACAAGTACTCCTGTTCTTCTAACTGAATCAGTCTGCTATGAACCATCACTATATTCCTTGAGGAACTACTGGGCAACATTAGATCAGAAAAGTAGAATCCAGGTACCCTACAGATGACAGACATACAGGAAGAAACAACACTTGTCAACAAAATACCAGTAGGGGAAACTACAGATAGGAATGTTGGCCTCACCTTTGCAGGTGACACCAAACATGTGGAACATTCAGAAAAAGGAAATATGGAAATGGAAAAGAAATGTTCAAGAAACCACAACTAGAGAAACTGCATTTTTTAATAATAAAAACATAGAAGATTTCAGTAGCAGATGTAGCAACTCTACCATATATTCAGCAGGTTTCTTCAGTTGATCTAAGTGCTTTCTCAGACAGAATTCAAAACCAGATACCATCAAAATACTTCCATAAGTATTAGGCTCTTCCCCCAACTCTTCTCACCTGTCTCTTTTCCCAGAACTGTAGGAGTATACTGTCCAATTTAGAGACAGAGATAAAATAATTTGCCAGATGGAAAGAGGATTTAAACATCAACTTGATTGATTTAAACATCAAAATCTCATTCTACCTCCACTAATTCTACCTCCACTACAGCTCAGAAACACAAAATAAAAAGGCAGGAATTTCTAGAACCAAGTGCTACGAAAAGCATAGATTCAGCTAAGCTTTGCTTTTCCCAGTGAAGCAGCAGAAGCCAGGAAAGACAATGGCTCTTGCTACTACACGAAAAACAGGAAAGAAAAACTGCATCAGACCCAAATATTATTTATTATTGTATAACTTCCAGCCATTCTTATCCTCTTTGAGCTTACCACAGAACTCATTGTTTTGTAAGTCAAATAAAAAACCCTTACATTGCTCCTCATATAGACTAGTCACACTCATAAATCCAACAGCCAAATACTAGCAAAGAAGGAAAAAGCAAGTGATTTCATGTTTTCACACATCAACACCTCAGCATCTGGCAGCTTCTACTGCATCAATGGTAAGAAAGAAACTGACTGTTGAGGCACTAGGGCTCACTGTCATTCTATAGCAGGGGAAGAATAATGGAATACCATGGAATTTTAAAGTGCTCGGCATTTCGCCATCCATTTTGCACTAGAAGTATAGATGGGAGTCTGTGACAAGTGACACCTTTGGAGAAAGGTGTCCATTGTAATGACAATTATCTTATGTATTTATAAGATGCTATAAAACACTTATAGCATATCCAAAGACACTCCATGACCAGGGACTTGTATACATGCAAACTCTCACTGTACAAGGGTTTTTTTTTTTATTTATTTCCTATAACATTAAACCCTTTCAGGAATTTTCCCAGAATTCATTTGTAAAATTCAGGCTTTCTGTAACACAAAGATAGATAATCATCACTTGATTGTTCCACAGTGACTTCAGTTATAAAGTGAACGCAAATTTGAGGGCTTGTCTCAGAAGAATTAATATTTAATTTTCAAAATATTATGTAAAATGTTTCTCTCCGTAAGCGTTAATTATTGATTAGATTTCCTCTTGAGTGTTGAAAGCAAAGTGAATCTATGTAATTAGGGCAATAAATGTTAACGAATGCTGTATTCAGTATGCAAAAGCACCTTGAATGTCACACCAATAATTTATCCCAAATAATTGTATCTGGCTGTCACTTAATTAGATAAGAGCCTTAAAATTCAAGAGAACAGTGTATCTTTAGTTGAACTGCCAATATATTATACTTTTTCAAGACGCAAACCTTTCATTAACTAAGTTGTTTTCAGATTTCACAGAGTGAAAAAAACAACCATGTCTAAATAACAAAGCCTTACACAGAAGGAGGGAGTTCATATTTATTTGAAATGAAATCAGCATTTACATTTAGTTTAAATTTAAAGATGCAGCTTCTGGGCAAATATTCTAGAAACAAAATTTTTTAATTAAAAATTGCTTTTTTTAAGCAGGACAATAACTGTGAGGAATGCCATTCTCAAGAAACACATATGAAAGAATGAATGAACAGATGGAACTGTTCCGGCTGGTGGATGCCTGTGATCTCTTTCTGGTAGCTGTTCCCTGAACTGAATCCGGAAGATCCCTTTCAATCAATCAAATCAATAAATAAATCTGATTCACCGCTTTCACCAGTTGTGGGAGCAAAGACTATAGAAATTAGAGATAGTTATCTGCCAACAGATGAGATAGAAGGAGATGTGGAGGGAATACTTGGAGTTAGTACATAGCTAACAAAGGAACTCTGGATCATTGAAGCTTGCCTATGCCTGAAATCAAAATTCCCAATAAGCTCCACTAAGACTTAGATTTTTGTTTCTGTGACTCCATTTGTTTTCCATTATGGCCATTTTCATCTTCTGTTAACATCCTTCTGAGGTGAGCTCTCTTATCTGATAGTACCCATCCTCAGCCCAAGCCTATGATCGACTTCCCTAGCACTGTGTTTTCTTTGTTTGTCCTGAATCAAAGATACTCCAGGATCCGTATCACTCTGAAAGCACTGATCAGAAACATTGTCTAGGAAAAGATAAGTGAATTTCCTTCTTCCTTAAAGCCACTATTACTACTACATAGAGAGAGACCCTGGAAGATCAAATGATAATGATCAAAGTTAGGAAAAGAAAATGGGTCTCATCCGTATGCAAACAAGAATTGTCTGAGGATGGTAAAGCAAGAATGCTTTGAAGATAAGCCTCTTTTAGGAACTTATTTAGATGTTTCGGATCGGGCATGAGGTGAGGAATTGGCACAACTAGGGCCTGGTCTTTTCTGCATTGATCTGTCCTACTGCACCCTGGGAAGGTGAGCAGGGGAATCAGGAATTCAGGATTATCTGCCCGACCGCACTCTGAAAGTGAGACGGGGAAACAACACTGTTTAGTTTCCTTTGAGTTTATCCCCATAATACTGCTTCAGAGGGTGGAGGAAAATTGGGCTCAAAGATTGCTCTGAAAATATTTCAAGTTGCTAGTGATGTCCACATGCTCAAAGAGGCTGAGCTCATTTGTCTCCCCTCCCTCAGATGGCTTCCTTCTCGGTTTCTCAAGGAGCTACTCACCTGGGGCTCAAGGACGGGCTGCTCCAGAAGCTCCACTCTTCTCTGTTGCATGGCATCCAAATGGGCCAGATAGGTCTGTGTTTCCCCTGGAGGTTTCAGTCTTGGATATGAGTAGGGATCCCCAGGGGGTGGAGGGTGGTGGAAGGGGAGTTCTGTTATAGAAGTGGCAGCAAAGGAAGATACCTGGGCCAAAAGCCCCTTACCGCATTCTCTGACACGGGCAGTGTCCATGCTGTGTCCAATATCCTCCATCTGTGACCCTTTGGGAAGCAGGAGGAGGAGGTAGTTGAACTTTGCAATCAGAGACGTGGTAGCTCGTGCATGCTATGGGGACTCAGGTGCAAATTTCCAACTGGTGCACTGGTCTTCTGACTTCACTCCAATGAGTTGGAAGGGTAGGGAGGGAGCAGTTGCCCTGGAACCATTCTTTTCCATTCCTCCCTAGTTCCTTTCCTCCTGGGGAGAGGATGCCAAAGCCTGGCCTGGCCTGCAACTTGCCCAGCAGAGCTGGAATCTTCAGTCCCACCTTTGGATCCCCTCCTGCTGGGGAAACCCTGCCCAGACTGGGCTGAGAGGAAAACTGCTCTCTGCCCACGCAGCCAGCCAAACTTCCTAATGAGACACTTGATAAGGTGGGGGAGCAGAAGACAGACTGGCTTTTCTTGGCCTAGCTCTGCCCTGACACCTTTAGGAGCACCAGCTGCAGTAAATGCCTCAGAAAGGGAAGAAGAGCTGAGACGATAATGTCTCCCAAAAGTCATATGCAGCCCTGGGACACGGATGGGAATTTGACAGACATCATTCAACTGAATTACTACTCTAAACATTCAAAATAAAGTTTGAAATATTCCTCAGAAAAGCTCTGCGGCAGGGAGGTCTGGCTGAGCCGCTGACAGTTTGGAGGCAGAGAAAGTTCAGGAGACAAGCCATTCCCCTGCTGCCAGTGATTGGCAGGTCTGAGTCTGCCCCCAAGAAGCAAACAGGCTCAAGTACCTATTGTAACAGATCCATGGAGATGAACCCAAAGAAGAAAGGGCATGGAGTAATTAGATGGTAAGTCCTCCATTTTCCAGTCTGTCAACTTCACTGCATATGCCAGCTGCTCCCACAAACCCAAATGTACAGGGCAGGATGTGGAATCTTGGGGGCGGCATGGAGCAGAGCTGCACAATGGCCAATCCCTCTGCTGGCACAAGATCTGTTACATTATGTAGTTTACACTAGTGGTAGAAATTAGAGCAGACCCTGGTCACTCTCCCTTCCACCAGGGCTGGGTTGGCTGAGGATCAGGGCTGCACCTGACTCCCCGTGGCTACCACTCAACAGTATGTCCAAGCTGCATTCTGATGCAGTGAATTGGAGCCAAAATTATGCTGTGTACACTGAACTAAACTGAGTATCACCATGCAGAGTGTGAAGAAACAGAAAAATGAAGCAGAGAGACTTGGCTACCATAGAGAACTCTCAGTGCCATATATGCAAACAACATTATACATGCAAATTACCTTGAGGTCCTGGGTATCTTAAATATTTTAGTTCGAAACCAAGACTTGTTTTTAATAAATTCACAATATGAGCCAATAAGGGCTGTCAAACGATTTTTAAAAATGAATCGTGATTAATTGTGAGATTAAAAAAAAAGTGGTGATTAATCTCCTGTCCTGCTCACTGCCACGGCTGGTGCCTCCCTGGCTACCCCCAAATTTCATCTCCAGAGGTGTGCGATTAACTCTCGTTAAAAAAATTACACATTAAGTTGTTTTTAATTAATCGCATGCGTTAACCTGGGGGGCAGTGTAGCTCCCTGTCATGGTGGCAGGGAGCTGGCACAGACAGTAGTCAGTCAGTGTTTCCCTGCAGGGTTCTCCCCCTCCTCTGGGCTAGGAGTCAGGGCCTGAGTGGGCAAGATCCTGGTAGTTGCGAGAGACCAATCAGATGCAGATGCAAGGGGGGGACCAATCGGGAAACGGACCAATCAGGACTCTTTCTGAGCTGCAACGTCTGCTCCACAAAACCCCCAGACGTTGCCTCTTATTTGAATATTCTGTCTGGATAGAGAGGACAGAGGATCAAAAAAAGAGGCCACGTCTTGGAAAACCCAGACATATGGTAACGCTATGGATATTTTCTCAATGAGACTCTTAAATTATATTTTGTTGCTACGGTTATGTTATCTCTTACATTTCTGCCGCACAAGCTGGAAGCCTTCTACACCACGGATGTGCCTTCTTGTGGCTCTGAAGGATTCTAAAGATTCCTAGATTTCCATTTCTTCTATAAAGCTCACAGCTGAACACCTAAATCCAGTTTAGTCCATATATGGTCAAACTTCAACTAAAGTCGGATAGTTTAATTCCTGTTTCCTAATAGCCAGCCTCAGTCTAAAACTCATCCTAAATAATTAGAGAAATGTAACCTGGGAAATTTCCATGGAAGCCTGTAAATATCTTTAGAATGTCTGAAGCCAGCAGATCTTTGTTCTCCCATATAATGTACCCCAGATTGCTATAACTTACAAACTTTGCAGAGACCTGTAGCTTGGGAAACAACAGTAAGGAAGCTATGGGGAGTAGGCTTGGCAAGTCAGTCAGTCAATTGACCAGTCAAATAATGTCAGTTGATGGCCTATTTGACCATGGTCAAATATTTCAACAAGAGTACCCTGCTGTAGTTGGTGTCCTACTTTTTTTTATTTTATCATGGTGCCATCTGTTTGCAAGCCTACTTAATTGTCTTGATCACTCATGTTACACTACACGCTAATGCCACCTGTTTGGCAAAAGGTGACAAATCGAAAATTGAGCACCTTCACTGATCTTCTTGAATCAACATTGTATTTCTGTATGTATGTATTTATATCTTTATTTGTATACCAGGCCATTAATGTACATGGCGGTTTACAAAGCACATTAAGTAAATTAAATGACATGGTTCCTGTCCCAAACAGCTTACAATCCAAACTGACTAAGCAAACACAAAGAAATTGGGGGGGGGGGGGAGTGAAGGATTCAGTAATTAAACCTCTTCCCCCAACACAAAGAGAAAAACGCTTAACCATTAAGCCTCTCCCTTACAAACAAAACTATGACAGCAATTAACTTTTTTATATTATTTAACAATATTTAATCAATATTTGACCGGTCAATAATATTTGGACCAGTCAAATACCCTAGTGGGGAGGTAAAAAAAAAAAAAACCTATATATTCCCACTGGAAGCTGACCTTGGAATTCTAAAAGTTGTCACCAGTAAATTATATTCTATTAAAAGAGACTACTGCATCTATTTTTTTTTTTTGCCCCCTATTGTTACACAAAACACCTATGATCTTTATAAGTGAGAGATTAGAGACATTTTTTTTTTGTATTTGATCAGTTCTTAGTGCAGTTTTAGCTACATATAATCATTTTCACAAGTTCCTTGTATAATCAGTTAGTTTCCCTCATTGCTTGTGTAGGTGTTTCACATAGCAAAAGGGAAGATAAACATCTTTAAAAATAGGAACATGTGATTGTAAATTGGCAGAAGGAATTAGAGGGCAAGTGCAATATTGGAAAGAACTCTTTGTGAAACACGAGATTTCAAATTGATAATGTTCCTTTGAAACACTAAATATGCACCAAAACCCCCAAGTTCTGAAAGCAGTCATATTTCCCAGTAGTCACAGAAACAGCAATAAAATAATCATAAAAGCAATGTTGACTACGCGTTTGGATTTTTGTGTGTCTTTTGTTAAATAAAGCAGATTATTTCCCTTCTCAACACATACTTAGGAACAGACTCCCAAGTCCAACTCACAACCAGGGGTGCCATCTTTGTACCCTCCCACTTCTGGGCTACTCTTGGGGCTGAAATGGCACCTGACCATAGGTGCTGGAACTAGGGGTGCTGTGGGTGCTGACGCACCACCTGGCTTGCAGTGGTTTCTATCATATACAGTTTGGTTCAATGGCTCTCAGCACACCCACTATACAAATTGTACCAGCAGCCCTGCACCTGATGTAACCTAGGTAGCACAGGTTTAGCATGCAACTGCAAGGTGCCTGTGGGCTACAACACTACTGAGAATCACCACAGAACACAGTATTACAGGCCCATCCTCTCTCACCCTATCATGCCCCTTGTGCAGGGACCTGTGGTGGCGGCATGTGCACAGCAGGCTACAGAGGTGCTATGCATTGAACTGAGGTATTCCCTCCTGGCTGGCTGCTGGGATGCCCTGGAATGCCACTGCAGCAATATACAAGGGCTATTAAGCTAGGGTGAAATTTTCACCCCATATCTCCCACGCCTCATTCATCCTGCACAAAAATGTAGCATGAAGGATAGAAGGAGTCAACAGGGGAAAAAACAGAAAAAAATATAGGAGGTGGGGAAAGGGGGAATTATAGATGAGGAAAGGAAGGAAAAAAATTAGACACAAGAGACTGAAAAGCTAAGGAACAAAGATAGGCAAGAGAGAAAAGGAGGGTGAGACGAGAGCTCAGGAAACACAGCAAGTAAAAATATGATACGTTGTTATACGGAAAGTTTATTGCCAAGCTACTGCAATAAAACACACATTCCTGGTTGATATACATGTCAGGGGACATGCTTATGCGGAAGGAGGAGGCTCAGAAGCCCAGCTTATAAATGGGAAATGTGCACAGGATCCTAAAGTCTTTACAAACAGGAGAAAAGAGAACTTGCTCTGGGTTGATGGGGCATGTTTGTTTTAGTGGCTTTGGTGTAGAGCAAATAGCTGATACAGGCCCAGACACAAAACTGGCATCTCTGAAAACTACTCTCTTATTCTCCAGAATCTCAGCATTCATGTTTTAAAAATTAAGTCTCTAGCTATTATGGCTGCAAAGGAAACCTCAAAACTGTGAAGAGAGTATAACTGAGGCAGAGATGTTAATGATTTCATTCCTCTTGAAAGCAAGGCAAGAAGGGTATCACAGATCCGCACAATTCCCTGAGACTGACATCTCATTTTGGGTGGTATTTGGGAGATGCTACAGCTCCCCTCCACAAAAAACCAAACCCAAGAGCCTTGCAGAGCCCTTGTGCATACACAAACCACACCAAGAGGCACTCAAGCTCAAACAGCTAATGGAGCCAAGTGTCACACACAATTATATTTTTAATATCTGCGCAATTTACTCTAAGCAGCATCATATTTTGAGGATGCAAGCTGAACCTATTTTGTGGACAGAACTTAGAAGAATATCACAGCCTCCCCCCCAGTTCAAACCCTGGCTTCGGTGTGTATTTGTTAATACTTGCCAGAGCCAAGTTATGGTCTGTTAAGTTTAAAATGTTCTAAAATGGAGGAAATTGCATCAGTTATTTCAACATTTTTCAGAGGGGAGGAAAAGGACCAGTTGGTTGAGGGCTGTGAAGCAGAGGACCATATGGCAAGGGAAACAAAGCATCAATTTACCTTCTACCCCTGAACCAGCTGGTCCTCTGAAATACCTGATGCATTTCAATCCCCGCTTCCTTTCAAACTGGCAGTGGAGGTCCTCTTCTTCCCCCCTGAGGAAAAGGGGAATTGGTGAGGAGGCAGACTGTGTTAGAAGAGACAGAGAGGCAAAACGTCTCCTGTCAGATACTCCTGCTGCTCTACCTACTGCAGGGAAAGCTGAGGACCCAACATATTCCACAGCCAGACACTCGCTTCTCCCATTTTTACCACCTCAACTTGCCATGGCTGGTGAATTTCACTTCACCAGTCAGTGAGAAGCAGCATCCCTAAAGATGCTGAACTCCCCTAAACAAGGATGAGAAGGAGGGAGCTCCATTTTCAAGGCGGTGGGGCACAATACTGCAGGCAACCAGTGGGGGCGCTGCTGGAGCCTGCAGCAAAGCAAAGAGAGCAGCTGCTTTCCGTACTCCTGCCTAACACAGGCAGCTGCTGCAAAACTTTCAGAGGATCTGCATGGGAGACAGTGAACAGAGGTTGGTAGGCAGCACTACCTACTGTTACCCACATCTATGGGCCTCAAAAATAGCAGCTTAACTGTAGGACAGTTTTCCCCTCAAAGATATATTCTGTAGCCTGGTGTTTCCAAAGGGACTGAAGTACAAAGAGGAGGACAAATAACTTACAACTCTCTAAACAAATTGTAATTATACAAGTTTGCTGTGATGGTTGTTTCTCACAAAGGGTGAATAAGCTCACTCAGGATTTCATTTCAGACTCCAAGTCTGTCAGAAGCACAAATCAGAATCTGACTCATCGAAACCTCTATCAAAAATTCAATTTTAACATCTGTTTGTTCTTTCTCACTTGTCTGGCTGTTTCCTCTCCTCCTGGATAGTATTGATTGTCACTATCTGCAAGTCTAAAAAGCCATGGCTAAGGGAAATAAAAGAGCATGCCCGTATGTGGGGTGGGGATAGGTATGTAAATAGTAGGTGCTGTCTGGATGTAATTTTGCTTTATTCTGATTTTTCACTTCACTTTTGCTCCCATTCTGTGAATACCCTGAAAATACAGGGAAGTAGAATACAAAACAAAAAAACACTTGTTATAGCTATATTGGGATGTGAAGGCTTTCTCTGTCAAAAACTACCATTAACAGCATAAGGAACAGGTCGCTAGCTGCCTGTGGTACACTTGCTGTGAAAACTGAGATCTATGATTTTAGACTATGGAATAATCTCCCAAAGAGAAAAGTGGAAACCTAGTTGCTTGAACTGGACTGCACAAAGCATTACACAAAGTGTGCAGATTGGAACAATCCTGTACTGTGAGGAGGATAAACTGGGTCAATGTGGCTCAACAGGTGTGCTGCAACCTGGAAATGGTCACTAGGAGATATCCTGTGGGTTGCACCCCCCCGGCTAAAGGAAACAAAATCCCTGGAAAACTATGACCAATAGTGAAACTGGTCAGGGATAGGTTTGAAGTAGCTCTCTCCTTCCCCACTCCTTCTGGTTTGCTGCGTGTTGCTTCCCTCCACTCCTGCTTGTTTGCTGTGTGTCCTCTACTCAAACTGACAACAATTGCTCTGTTCCCCACCCCCGAATGCATACCCACAATGGCTTGGTTCTGGGACAGGTAAAGAAGTGCTCCAAGGAGGTGTAGTACAGGATTCCCAACCTGCAGAGCTCAGCACTGTGCAGGTAAGGAGGAGGAAAAAGTCCCATTCCACTCCATAGCACCAGCTCCCCATACCAGCAGTCTTACCAATCTTGGGAGACAACCCCCTTGATGCACATACATAAGCCCATCCCCACCGCCACATCATTTAAAAAAAAAAAAATCTACAGCTCATAAGGCCAAAAAGACTGTCCCGTGACCCAAAATCCCACTAGGACTGTGGAATATGGTCAGTCACTGGATGATATTTTTAGTCATTTTGCAGGTCACAGACCAAAAATGGACTGAAAACCACTGGACTAGATAGAGTTGGAAAACCTCTATTAGCCTAACTTCCATAATTCTATTAAAATTCCTGCATTAAATCAAATGAATGCCTTTGGGCATAACCATTAGGTTGCGCTAGCACAACTATTTTCAGTTCTTAACAACCAAAATCCATTCTTCAAAGCTCTATAGACATATTCACCTCTGTTACTACAGTTAAATCCATAGCAATACCATTTACTTCAGTTGAGTTACTCTGGATTTAATAAACATAATGACAGAATTTGGCTGTCTACAAGGAAAAGTAAAGTGGGACCTAAAAACATCAGGAGCCACCTGGGGAAAAAAAGTGGAAATGAAAATAAAATGCAATTCTAACAGTCTTTAAAGACTATTTCTACAGGGCCTCTACTACAGCTATGGCTGTTTATTTGTAGAATAATACAACTGATTCATTAGCATTTTATGTGGTGTTAAAAATCCCTTTTGCAAAACATTTTCTACCTCTGCTTGTGATCTTCATGTCCTCAGAAGTCAGTCCCATGCAACTTCCCCATGTGAATTGGGGAGAATGTCACAAAGCTAGTAGTCCTCTGGTGGGTACATGCATGGAGGGAGGAAGAGATCAAGGGAAGGAGGATGGGAAGGGGGCAAAGAGGACAAATAAAATTATGGAATAATTTCAAGCTCTTTTCACTTAAACCTCTATTTCCTGAGAAGTCGTTTTATTTTATTGACGAACAGCTGGAACTGAAAATGAGACACCTTCAATATATAGCCCAGAATACAAACATTAGTGTGTTCCATCAGAGGTAAAAGCTGAGAGTGTGAGGGTCACTAAACACAGCAAATGTTTCAGTGACAGGAACAATTTTGTTGTATAATTTTATGTCAATCCACTGTGTACATTTAGTAGTCAATTCTCAAGATCTCTCATTTCCCCCTGTGCTGATATAGTCCTGTTGGTGTACATTGACCTGCCATATAGAGCATGGGGGGAAAAAAAGTCTGAAGCACAGTCTAGTCCAGTGGTTCTCAACCAGGGATGTGTGTACCCCTGGGGGTACATAGAGGTCTTCCAAAAGGTACATCCACTCATCTAGATATTTGCCTAGTTTTATCATAGGCTACATAAAAAGCACTAGTGAAGTCAGTACAAACTAAAATTTCATACAGATAAAATGAGAGACTAAGCAATTTTTCAGTAATAGTGTGATGTGCCACTTTTGTATTTTTATGTCTGTTTTTGTAAGCAAGTCGTTTTTAAGTGAGGTGTAGCTTGGGGGTAAGCAAGACAAATCAGACTCCTGAAAGGGGTACAGTAGTCTGGAAAGGTTGAGAACCACTGGTCTAGTCGCTGACGTATAGGCCTAGGACTCAGGTGATCTGGGTTCAGTTCCCAGCTCTACCTCAACTTGCTGCGTGACCTCTGGCAAGCAGACATCTGTGTTTCAGTTTTTCCTAATGGCATAATTATATCCAGTTCAAAGCTTCTAAGCTTCTAAGTGTTCATTCATTAATAATAGCAAAGTGCTTGGTGATCATTGGATGGAAGGTCTCCAGAAGTGTTATTTTATGGAGTTTAACCTGACCACTCCTGAAATTATACAATTATCTGGATTTGTATTGATTGCACTGTATAAATAACTATTGATATGTTCCATTAAGTGGAAAGATGTGGGGGGGGGGAAAACACTTGTGAAGTGTTAGTCAAAAGAACAAAGTGCAAAACAGCTGAAAATAAGTAGGAAAGTCATATGGAAAAGTTAAATAATGGGATGCCTTTTAAGGGTTTAACTTTTCTTGGATGGCTAAAGATGTGTGTTATAAACAAATAATTTGGACAAATTATCAATACAGCTACCATCATTTTCTGCATTAAAAGGTCAAGTAATGGCGAATTTACAGTCACACCACTGTTAAGACAAGGTCAGCCAGCTAGGTAAGTAAATAAGTTTAATTAATTTATATTTATTTTGGTAGTGGTGGTGGTTGCAGTAAGATAGCTGCTATTCTGTTATCCTTATGAAGGATAATAGATTTAGTAATTACAGTACTTTTTCATTCTAAAATAGTTCTATGACGTTTTTGAAAAAAATAGTAAGGTTATAGCTACAAGAAGAACATTTTAGCAGTCTACAGGTTTTATGGCAATACATTTTATATTACAGTAGAACCCTGTTTATCTGACCCTCCATTATCCAGTTCTCCGTATTAACTGAACAACCAGCACATTCAGATCCAGAAGCAGAAGAAGGTGACCTCTCCTGTAGCTGCTAGATGGTGCTGCAGCCTCGCACTCTCCCATTGGCCAGATTATCCGATTTTTTGATTATCGGATATGGCCCCAGTCCCAATTAGAGCGGATAAACAGGGTTCTGCTGTACTAGTAGGTTGTTTATTTTGTAATTGATTTAGATCAAATCCTGATTAAACTGGCTTTGCTCTCATTCTATTAATGGTTTGGGGAGAATCATTCTTCTTCCACAGTGCAGAACAGCAAAGCAGCTGCTAACTCAGTTCATTGGAGTTAGTAGCAACGAAGGCCACCAAGCTCTAATGCACACAAAATTTCATTATTGGGTCAGCATAGATATATTCCCATTCACTATGCTCCTTGCCCACCTAGCCTCAAATTCCTACCCCTCTCCCGCATTTTCCATGCTGCCATGGAGTGGCCATTATTAAAAATATATAAACCATACCATGTTCTACCATCACCCAAATCACTGCAGCAGCAAGACTGTAAAATGTATCAATAGGTTTTTGAATCATTAATGATTTTTCTTTTTAATAAAGAAGCCACTCTAAAGCCACTCTGCGCAGGGTGTAGTCTCCTTGTGAGGCCTCTCTGCAGACATGGGACACCATACAGTGGAACCACATGATTCTGCTGTATTTAGGGTCTGCTGCACTGATGGAGGGTGTGGAGACAAGATTTGGCCTTTTGCGTGAAAGGCTTTGAATGCTACAGAACTGAGCAAGACCAATTACTTACTTGACAGGCATTATAAATCAACTGGTGTTCCAATTTTTTGATCCCTAGAATCTGTTGAAACATTTCATACAGCTGTTCTTTGCTCAGAATAAGTTCCGATACAGCACTTAACGCCATTCTATTGGGCTGTTTGCACAAGTCCTCTTCTCCCCTGCATATGGCATCATATTTGGCTATCCAAGAGCTTAACACTGTCTCTTTGCTTAATCCATCAATCTCTGGCAAACTTCGGACCCTTTTTTCTATGTTTTTCTTAAAAACATCTCTAAAGTCATTTGCAGAGCATCCTCCACTGTGAACCATTCTGGCAACTCGGTCACTCTTGAGAAAAACCTTTTAAAACAAAACAAAAACACACAGTTAGGTATGGGCATAAATATTGAATACCCTAGTGTACAGGAATTACAGACTAGTATTGTGCTACTATGAAATATGGCTTTATAATGTAAATTACACATGCAAAAATTGTTAAGTGTTTATCATAAAGAAATGTATTTTTTTTTTATAAGTTAATGGCTTAAATTAATAAAAGAACCAAACAACCTTATATGCAACTCTACATAGAATTACTATAGACAAATAAAATTCTTCTGAATGTGCAAAAAATTAATTTAAAATTAAGACTTCCTCTTTCCTCCATGGCCACAAGGGAAATCTAAAATGAACTGTAAATATTTATGAAAATACAGTCTCCCAACATCTTATCAATTCCTCCTGAAGATAAATATATTTTTAAGTGAGACTTTTTTTTTTTTTTTAAGTCCATTATTTTTTGAAACACCATTGGAGGAAAATGCAGCCCTCCGCAAATTTTGCAACAGTATAAACTCAATAGCAGGATTGAAGTGGAACAACAGTGTTATAAGAGTTGAGAATGAGTGGAGCAGGTGCTTCACAGAATCATAGAAATGTAGATTTGGCAGGGACTTCAAGAAATCACCAAGTGCAGCCCCCTGTGTAAACAAGACCATGCCTGATGGATGTTTGTCCAACCTGCTCTTAAAAACCTCCAATGATGGGGATCAACCACCCTTGGAAGCCTATTCCTGTACTTAACTATCCTTACAGTTAGAAAGCTTTTCCTAATATCTAACCTAAATCTCCCTTGCTACAGATTAAGCCTGTTATTTCTTGTCCTACCTTCAATGGACAAGGAAAACAACTGATCATTGTCCTGTTTACAATAGCCCTTAACATATCTGAAGACTAATCAGATCCCTCCTCAGTCTTCTTTTCTCAAGACCAAACATGAACAGTTTTTTTAACCTTTCCTCATAGGTCAAGTTTTTCTAAACCTTTTATCTCCTCTGGATTCTCTGCAATTTTTCCACATCTTTCCTAAAGTGGGGCACCCAGAATTGGAAACAGTTCTCTAGCTGAGACCTCACCAGCGCCAATAGAGCAGGACAATAACCTCCTGTGTCTTACATACAACATTCCTGTTAATATACCACAGAATGATATTAGCCTTTTTTGAAATTGCATCACACTGTCGACTCATCCTCAATTTGTACTCCACTACAACCCAGAGATCCTTTTCAGTAGTATTACCATCTAGCCAATTATTCCCCATTTTGTAGCTGTGCATCTGATTTTCCCTTCCTAAGTAAAGTACTTCGTAGTTATTATTGAATTCAGGCCAATTCTCCAATTTGTCAAGGTCATTTTGAATTCTAATCCTGTCCTCCAAAAGTGCTTCCAACACCTCTTGGCTTGGTGTCACCTACCAATTTTATAAGCATACTCTTCACTCTATTATCCAAGACACTAATGAAAATATTGAATAGTACCTGACCCAGGACAGACTCCTGCATGATCCCACTAGAGACGACCTCCCATTTGGCAATGAACCATTGATAATTATACTTAGTACAGTCTTTCAACCAGTTGTTCACCCACTTTACAGTAATTTAATCTAGACTGAATTCCCTAGGTTGCTTATGAGAACGTCATGTGGGATGTGTCTAAAATCAAGATCTATCATGTCTACTGCTTCCCCCCCATCCACTAGGTCAATAACCTGAGAAACAGGAAATTAGGTTGGTTTGGCATGATTTGTTCTTCACAGATCCATGCTGGTTATTCCTCATAAACCTGTTATCCTCTAGGTATTTACAAACTGATTGTTTAATAATTTGTTCCAGTATCTTCCCACGTAACAATAAGAAGTCCAAGGATCAGAGAAAACCATGAGGTGGGCAAGTAAAAATACTGAAGGGAATAAGATGATCAGTGCTAACACAGGATGGTTGGGAGTACCAGAAAAGAGAACAGTGGAGTTAGTGTTGCATAAACTTAGATGACATACTGCAAGATTCTCCGTTGAAAAGTACAACACATTAGAAGATCAAGGCCAATATTAGGTAACTGCAAAAACAAATATAAATAATTAATTTGTGAAGTTTTACAAGTGTTTTGTAAGTTTTTAAAATTTAAATAAACTGTATTCATACATTCCTTTAAGACACTCCTTTTGTATGGAATTAATCTGAATAGCTTCTTGTGTTCAGCTCTTTAGAAACTCTCTTCAAGACTTATTTCTACCACCATGTCTGCAAGAAATTGTCCCACTAATAACTGTAACAGACAGGAAGAGAGGCATTCCGACATAGCTGATATCTAAGAAAAAAAAAAAAGAAGTTGCATACATTTTGATTGTACCTCTCTCCTCCACCTTTTGAACATAGTTTGCCTATTTAGACTGGAAGCTCTTTAAGGGACAAATTGTCTTTCAGTGTGTTTGGACAGCACCTAGCACATTGTGGGCACTATCAGAATACAAATGAAAGATGACAACAATAAACAGGGTATGTCTACACTTCAAGCTGGGGTCGTAATTCCCAGCTCAAGTTAGTACACTAACAACAGAGTGAAACCACAGCAGCGCAAGTGGCAGGAAGGGCTAGCTGCCTCAAGTATGTACCCATCTGAGATGCCTGGAAGGTACTCCAGGCAGCAGGCCCCTCCTGCCACTCATGTTGCTCCAGCTACACTCTGGTAATTTTAGTATGCTAGCTCGATCAGAACTAGTGCAGGTATGTCTCCTTGTGCTGGGAATCACATCCCCAACTCAAAGTGTAGACATGCCCGCTGTTATTATAGATTCCACCTTCCTCCACGTGCATGAGGACAGTGCATCTAGCCAACAACTTAAAAACATTATTTCTAGGGCTATCAATTAATTGCAGTTAACTCATGCGATTAACTCAAACAAATAAACTGAGATTAAAAAAATTAATCGTGATTAATCGCACTGTTAAACAGTAGAATACCAAATGAAATTTATTAAATATTTTTGGATGTTTTTCTACATTTTCAAATATATTGATTTCTATTACAACACAGAATACAAAGTATACTCTGCTCACTTTATATTATTTTTGATTACAAATATTTGCACTGTAAAAATAACAAAAAAAACAGTATTTTTCAATTCACCTCATACAAGTACTGTAGTGCAATCTCTTTACCGTGAAGTGCAACTTACAAATGTAGATTTTTTTTTTGTTACGTAACTGCACTCAAAAACAAAACAATGTAAAACTTTAGAGCCTAAAAGTCCACTCAGTCCTACTTCTTGTTCAGCCAATTGGTAAGACAAACAAGTTTGTTTACATTTACAGGAGATACTGCTGACTGCTTCTTATTTACAGTGTCCCCTGAATGTGAGAACAGGCGTTCGCATGGCACTTTTGTAGCGGCATTGCAAGGTATTTATGTGCCAGATATGCTAAACATTCGTATGCCCCTTCATGCTTCGACCACCATTCCAGAGTACATGCTGATGATGCTCATTAAAAAAATAATGCATTAATTAAATTTGTGACTGAACTCCTTGGGGGAGAATTGTATGTCTCCCATTCTGTTTTACCCGCATTTTGCCAGATATATTTCATGTTATACTAGTCTCAGATGATGACCCAGCACATGTTCATTTTAAGAACACTTTCACAGCAGCTTTCACAAAACGCAAAGAAGGTACCAATGTGAGATTTCTAAGTATAGATACAGCACTCGTCCCAAGGTTTAAGAATCTGAATTCCAAAATCTGAGAGGGACGAGGTGTGGAGAATGCTTTCAGATGTCTTAAAAAAGCAACACTCCGATGCAGAAACTACAGAACCTAAACCACCAAAAAAAGAAAATCAACCTTCTGCTGGTGGCATCTGACTCAGATGATGAAAATGAACATGTGTCAGTCCTCTCTGGTTTGGATCATCATTGAGCAGAACCCATCATCAGCATGGATGCATGTCTTCTGGAAGGGTGGTTGAAGCATTTGAATCTTTAGCACATCTGGCATGTAATATCTTGAGTTGCTGGCTACAACAGTGCCATGCGAACGCCTGGTCTCACTTTGTAAAGGTGACATTGTAAACAAGACGTGAGCAGCATTATCTCCTGCAAATTGTAACCAAATTTGTTTGTCTGAGCGATTGGCTGAAGTAGGACTGAGTGGACTTGTAGGTTCTAAAGTTTTACATTGTTTTATTTTTGAATGCAGTTATTTTTGTACATAATTCTACATTTCTAAGTTCAACTGTCATGATAAAGAGATTGCACTACAGTACTTGTATTAGATGAATTAAAATAAACTATTTTTTATTTTTTACAGTACAAATATTTGTAATCAAAAATAAATATAAAGTGAGCACTGTACACTTTGTATTGTGTTGTAACAAATTAATATATTTGAAAATGTAGAAAACATTAAAAAATTAAATAAATGGTATTCTGTTATTGTTTAACAGTGCGATTAATCGTGATTAATTTTTTTAATCGCTCGACAGCAAAAGAAAGAGAGAAGGCCAAGCAGGATGTGTTAGGGAGGTGTTGATGCTCAGTGATTCAAGCAACCTCTATAATATATTTTAAAGATTAATGTAATGATTTAATCTTCCAAATGTCATAATGACCCTTACTGTCTTGTAACCTGTAGATTATCTGGGACCAAAAGAGCCATGATCAAAGCTTGGGTTAAAAGATTTTTTTCCTATACCTAAGGGTTACATTTTTCATTAAACATGTTCTCTGTTTAATCACTTCTTTTATAGATATCGATATATCAGATGTGTTTCCTTGTGCATTAAACTAGGAGCTGGCATGATTACAGAAGACTTACTAGTTTAATTTCCTCAACACATTGTTCAAAAGAAAAATTAGAATCTAATTTCAGAACAAAACATATGGTCAGAAATTCCCTGGTGCATTGAACTTTACTAACACAAATTGGTGCAAGTGCATTCTGTTTTCTTGTTGAAATACATAGTTTTAATTGCAAAGTAATTTATTTCTTACAGCATCATCAGTGAAAACAAAGTTGTAAAGTGATTATTTAAGAATCTAAGAAGGGCTCATGTCGCTTATGCTCCACTTTCTCTCCTTTGTATTCTGTATCACAATAGATCTTCCACCACACTAGCATGCAGGCCTTACAAAATAGATTCAGATACACATGGACTAGTGACATAACATTAATCAATCTTATCAAACGTTTCACATCATTGTTTACTTTCAATACAGCTAATTACAACTAATGAAAAAAACTGGTAGATCATCATACTCTTCACTCTATCCCCTCCTTTGTCTGTCTTGTCTACTTAGAACCTAAGCTCTTTGGGGCAGGAACTATCTCCTTCTCCTCTCTTTAGACTCAATAGAGCCCCTAGGAATAACAAGAAGGAACAGAAAGGAAAAAAAAAGCTTTGTGCAAAATATTTTACTGTAGGGTTACCATACGTCCTCTTTTTCCCGGACATGTCCGGCTTTTCGGCACTCAAACCCCCGTCCGGGGGGAATTGCCAAAAAGCCGAACATGTCCGGGAAAATGGCGGCTCTGCTCCTCCCCTGACTCTTCGGCTCTGTTTAAGAGCCGAGCGCGACGGGCTTTGGGCAGCCCCCATACCTCCGGACCCTGCGCCGCCGGAGCCCGGGAGGGGAAGTGCCCGGCTGGGGGCGCAGGATCCGGAGGCATGGGGGCTGCCCGAAGCCCAAGCGCTACCGGCTTCACCGTTTGCCAGGCAGCCTCCAGACCCTGCGCCCCCGGCTAGGCGCTTCCCCTCCCGGGCTCCAGCTGCGCTGGGCAAGCGCCGGCCCGGGACGCAGGGTCTGGGGGCTGCCCGGCAAACCGTGAAGCCGGTAGCACTCGGGCAGCCCTTTCCCCGTGGCTGGGAGTGGGAGGGAGCGGAGTTAGGGCGGGGAAGGGGCGGGGCTGGGAGGGTGGGGAAATGGGCGGGGCCAGGGCCCGTGGAGGGTCCTCTTTTTTATTTTGTAGATATGGTAACCCTATTTTACTGTGTTGTTCCATACAATTTCATAACCCCAATGTTTTGTTTTATTGTGACATTTTGAGATGACATTTTCTGAAGCATTTGAAAAATCAAATAGCACCTTTTTGCTCAAATATTAGCTTGCAAATTTGCAATATATGTCTGCTGTTTCTAGAAGCGTCATAGGCTGGTAAATGAATCAGGAACTTCCAAATTCTATTCTCATTTCTGTCACTGAGTGGCCTTAATTATGCACACTAATTCACTGTAGTACTTTGCAAATGTTATTAGTAATGCCTCACGTTTGTTATGCTGTGTGTTGTATGAAATTGAGGAGCAGTTAAGCTCCTTTTCGAGTAAGATAGACAAGTAAGAGCCACGACCCAAACCACATGCAAAGTGGGTCAGACACTGAGCTATTTGGGTGTAGGGGGTTTGCTGAGTATTGTTTGATGGAACTGTGTGAGAGACAGAGAAGTAGCAGAAACACCACAGAAGCAGACAGAAAGCCAACAACAACCAGCAAAACATTTGTAACATGACACAGAGAAAGATAAGAGAGAGAGCACGCACTCCTTGGGTAGAGTGTGGTTTGGAAAAAGAGGCTTGGAATATTGAGCAAGGAATCCATCTCGTGTTTGATTCCTACTGTGTTCAGGGAAACAGGACTCGGTACGTTCTTATAAATAAACACGATTATCTCAAAGAAATACATGACTATTATCAATTTCTCCTCCTAATTAAAATAGCCCAACAGACTCCAAATCCTGGATAACTGTTTGGGTCAAAAGTAGTAGCAGTATCACTGCCCACATTTTGCAGCTAGGAAATTGATGATCAGAGAAGTTAAGTGACTTGTCTAAAATCACACAGCAAGTCAGTCTTGGAACCAGCATTAGAACCCAGATTTCCTGACTCCAAGTCTCAAATTTAATTACCTAGCCAAGTGGGCTAATTCGGAGGGAATCTGTCTTTACAACTCATGAATCCTGTTCGATATTATGAAGTTATTATGAAAACAGATGCATCATGAAGCCCTTTTGTCAGTGTGTATCCACCATGAGCAGGAAGGGTTGCATCACGTCTCTGCCAAACCAGGGACAAGGCAGGGGGCAGAAATTGAATACTTAGAACTCAATAACCATCTTTTCAAGGTAAAGTACCTCGAGACAGTGGGGCTGCTTGAGTTTGGAGAAGATACTTCCTCTTGCTGCCTGAAGGGAGGGTGAGAATGGAGAGCAGTGGAAAGTTATCACAACAGGACAAGGACAGGCGAGCAAAGCAAAAGGTTATAAAAGGACTCACAGAGGAACACAATGGAAGTTTGATCAGGAGTGAGGAAGTGGACGGACTGGCTAAGGTTAGACCTAGGGAGAGAGGCTCCATGTGTCGGAAGGGAAGTAATGTAGCTGCAGGGGAAGGATCCTCCATCTCAAAGACCACCCAGACCCCAGCCCAAAGAACACTCTGCAATGCTGAGGAAATGTGCATAGGGGTAATTACTTTTGTATAGATCTGTGTACATCTTCCTTGATTAAGTGAAGAGCAATAATATGTTAGAATTCTGTGCAGTGTCTGTGTTATACAGTTCTCCTACCACATGGCTCCTTGAAGAGGTAAACCAAAAAGTTTGGGTGGAGTTCTGGGAGAAGATATATTTAAACTACAAGGGAATTCTGAGGGGCCAGCACTGAGCCCAGGGGCTAGTCAGCTTGGCCACAAGGTTATAGCTCTGAGAAGGGAGAGCTAGACAGAAAATGTGACTTGGGTCCACAAAACATGGACAGTCCCGGGCTGAGTTCAGACTCCAGAGGCCTAAAACACATGGAATCTAGTGGCTCGGTCCCCTCCCAGCAGTCTGGTGAACCACTGGCAGCAGGGAGCCTGACAAGATCTATGACACCAAGTCACTTGGAGACAATGAGAAGGTAAGTGACTTGCCTAAGGTCACTGACATACTGGACTAAGCAAAGACCTGGAAGTCAGGAGATCTGAATTCTAATCCTGGTTTTGAGACTTACATTCTGTTGTACTTTGTGCAAGATACACGGGGTGTGATTTTCAAAAGATGGTATGTACCTACACCTCCCACTGACTTCAGCAGAATTTGCGGGTACTCAGCAGGTTTGTAAATCAGGCCATTAGCCTCTTGCTTCCAGTTGCTCTATCTGCAAAAGGAGATACTACTACTCCTTAGCTACCTCAGAAGTATACTGTAAAGATTAATGCTTGCATAAATGTTTGTATAGTACTTTGAGTTTATGAAGCACCTTGGAAATTTTATTATCAGATGCCCCGTAAAGTCTGGAGGAGAAAAGAGCAATTGCAGAGGAAAAAGCAAACATCTCTCCCTTTAATCTAGCTTTGATGTCTTCCACAGAGCCCAGGGCTCTCCCAATCAGCAGATCAAAGGTAAACCTTTGGCTAGACTAGGGTTCTCAAGCATGCAGCCGACGGAGCTATTTCCTGCAGCCCACCATAGGCGCCGCCTCCCCCCCCCCCCCCCCTCCCCCCCCCCCCCCCCCCCACCCAGCGCACTGCGTCCCCGTTCCTCCACCTACCTCCCAGTGCTTCCCGCTGCCAAACAGCTGTTTGGTGTTGCTTAGGACTTTCCAGGAGGGCGGGGGGAGGAGCAAGGACGCGGTGCACTCAGGGGAGGAGGTGAAGAAGAGGCGGGGCCAGGGCGGGGATGGGGAGCATGAGTTGTATGCTATTCTGGCTTATGCATCAACAGAACTTTTGACTATGAGTCTAGTCAAACCCTCATTGAAGTCAATGACATTCTTTCCATTGATTTCAATGGGAGTTAGACAAGACTAAATTCCAGTTGCAGAATATAGTACTGTTGAAGAAGCATAAGTGAGAAAGAACACTGCTGGACTGAAATTAGAAGGTACATTTGCAGACCTGCATCCACTCACTGCAGGAGCACCTCCTTGTGGATGCTCCACCCTCTTAGGCCTCTTGTAAGAATCCCTAATGCAGGACAGAACCACAGGGTTTACTCTCCTCCTTGTCTCTAGCCAACTCCCTTTCCCTCTAGGGAGTGGTTGCAGACCTCCACCCTACAGCCTCCTTCCTGCTGTCACTTCCTGGCTTTATCATCCTAGCCCAGGTCTTCCCCCCACTGGGCTTCATCTTCCATTAGTTCTTATCAATCCCTGGCTTCCCTCCAGGTACAACATATAAGGTTAATTGGCCCTTTCTGGCCCACATTTACCCACTCAGGGCCTGTGTGGGATGGACACCCCATCACAGGCTGACAGAATTTTTTTTTAACTCATACAATTAACAAATTAACGCTGCCAGCTAAGTGGCCAAAAATGAAATGACGGTCAAAATTAGCACTGACTTTTCACATTACAGTTTTTAAAAAGTTAATACATTGACTTTTAATAGCATACTATATTACTCTTCATTTTTTATTATACTTTTGTATCATTGTATGAAAAGGTTTCAGGGCCAATGTACTAGTCCTCATGTGGCCCTCGTGATTTAAGTTTGAGATCTCTGGTCTAGACAAAGATGACAATCCTCCACTGTTCACAACATATGGGGCATATGATTTGAGGCCATGATTTCAGGTTAAATAAAGGAGCTGGTCTACAATTGATGTAGCACTTTCCTTGGCTTCTGCAACAGACTATATTTTTTTCTATCTGTAAACTTCCAGAACTGTTTGTAAATCCTGGATTCTCTAGCAGACTGTTGGAATGCTCTGCTGTGACCTTCACTTATTGGAGCTACTTGAGATTGGAGCAATAGTGCAATTCATGGTGACTGCACCATCATTCAGCAAGATTTTGTCACGTTCATGTTGTGTGAAACAGCAAGCAGTTGTGATAAAAAAAAACAAAAAAAAACCCCCACTGTTTTTAAATCATATGATACAACGTAAGTTTTCAGCAACAGAGTGCATTTTATACTCCTGAGGGCATTCTGTGCCAAAAGAAAAATCCTGCACACAATATTTTAAAATTCTGCAAATTTTATTTGTCAAATAAATGTGGAGGCTCCAGTATGGCATTGGGGAGCACAAGCCACTGGCTGCACAGAGGTGGGAGATCACTGTGCAGCTCCCCCCTGGGACACGGACTCAGCGGTGAGGCTGCACTCAACCCTGACACAGTGCAAGGACCAGACCTGCCCCTGAAACACCCCTGGGCCCTGCCCCTCCATGCCAGGTGCACTAGGTGTGGGCAGGCAGGCTCAGCAAGGCAGGATCCAAGTGTGGAGGGGGTTAGTGTGGGGGGATCCATGTGTGGGTTGAGAGGGTTCTGTGTGTGGCAAACTGGGTGCGGGCAGCTCAGGGGGGGTCCGGGTGCGGGGGGATCTAGATGCACAAGGGCTTCTGGGTGCAATGGTATGGGACTCTGCAGGGTGGTCCAGGTGAAGGTGATGGGGGTTCAGCAGGAGAGGGTCTGGATGTGGGAGGGATATAGCTCAGCAGGAGGTCTGGGTGTGAGGGGCTTAGTGTGGTGGGGATCCAGGTGCAGCTGGTTGCAGCTCGGTGGGGTGGGGATCCGAGTGCAGGTGGCTCGTGCGGATGGTCCGGGTGCAGGAGGAGTGGGGCTCATATGGGGGGGTTCTCAGTGTAGGGGTTGAGGCTCAGCGGGAGGGTCTGGGTATGAGGGGGTCTGGATGCACGGCGGTTGGGCGGATGGGGGAGCAGGTCTCTGTACAGGGATCCCTCCCCCTGCAGCTGAGGAGCAATGGGTGCAGGAAATGGCACGGGGAGTTTGCAGAGCTTCCTGCAGCCAAAGGAGAAATCTGGGGGTGAGTCTAACCCAGCCCCAGATGCGGTGTAAGCGAAGAGGAAGTCCCGTCCTCCCCAGCCCAGCTGGAGACTAGCAGCTGAGCACGCCACAGGGTAGGAGCCACCAGCTGGGTCTTCTCCAGTTCCACCCCCTGATCCACATTGATTTACCTCTCTGCCGGCTGCCCTGGGCACCAGAAACATATTGTTGAGAGGGTCGCATGACCTCTCCTGTGGCTTCCATTTGCTTCCCTTTCAGAAAGTCATTTTTCTGTGGGGAAGCAAAGAAATCTGTGGGGGACATAAATTCTGTGCATGTGCAGTGGCACAGAATTCCCCCAGGAGTAAAATTTTTAGTAGTATTACAACACAAATATTTCAAGGTATTTAATTCAACAAATACATGACACATTATTAGAGTGGATTACAAAGATGTTACATAGATACGAAATTTCAGGGTACAATTTGCACACCATAGAGAGCTCATACATATCTACTGGGAATGATCTGATCTGACTTCTTTAATGCTTCTATCCAGCCTCAGGATAGACTCTTAATGAATGGTAATTTCCTTATAGAAGTCATTGAAAATAAATAAATCACAACATCCTTAATATAACAGCTTATCACATACTTTAGAGAAAACTATCTTAAGATAAAAATAAATAAAAATCCAGGAACATTCATGCATAAAGGCTATATTTACAAAATATTATGTTTGTGACAGAAAACCACAAAGGAAGTGAATTTCACTGTTAAGAGTGAAATATACCATATGTGCTACAAATATGACACAATACAATGCATTAAAAAGTCATTAAGACATTCTTGTTCCTTGTACTGAAGGGATATGATTCATTTCACTTTAAATGCAAAATTCCATGCTTTCTATTGTGTTTGTTGCGGTTTTTCTCCTGAAACTTAAAGCTCCTGTTAAGTTTTTGTGCCTGAATTGCCTTGCTTAAAAAAAGTTTAATGAAAGTTTATAGTAAACCCCACTGTCTGAAGGATGATGTGCTGCAGGGAAGTCAGACAGCACTGGCATTGCAGCTGGAATGGTTCCATTACTCCGTCTACCACCATTCCACAGTACACAAGCCACTCTTCAGGGAGCCTCTCTGGCTGAATTTCTGCACTCCCATGGTCTGGGGTCATACTTTACAGAATGCCTCATCTCTACAAGGTACACACTTTAGCTCTCATTGCATACACTTTCTTGCCAGCACCCATTTCCATAGCCATTGTTATAAGCACCCCAATAAAGTCTATCCCCCCAGTCCTTCACTTCCATTCCTCCAGAGTAGGGCATACACAAAACCCAATCCTCTCCCTGAGTCAGGTTGTTCATTTTGATAATTAGTGCATTGGTTTAAAGTATGTGTTTAGTAGTAAGTTTACAGAAGATTTTTCCCCCCTATTGTTCTTGTATTTGAAACTAAGCTTAGTCCTAACTAGCTAAACTACATAACCTAGCCTCAGCAAGGTAGCTACCGGGGCTTGGAGATAAACACATTCATGGATTAAACTAAGTGGAAAATGGAAACCTCAGTGGGAGTGCTTTACCAGTATGCTATACCAGTATACCAGCTAGTGCTCCTAATATGGATGCAGCTACACCAGCAAAGCTGTACCAATACAGTAAAGCCACCCTCCACGAGCAATGGGTGAGGACAAAGGATCAGTTTATTTCTATGGAACACTGCACTAGGTGGGTCAGCCAGCAGCCTTTTGAGATACCTTCTGCCTGTTCAGGTTGGGTCATAGATCTTTCTTGTGAAAGATTTCCTGTTCTATACCAAAAAAAAAAAAAAAAATCACTTTCCCAGAACAATCCCAGTCTACCATATTTATCCACTCAGCATATAAGCTGTCAGACTGAGGTACCCAACACTGATGCTATCATCAGTCAGACCGAAGTCAGTGGGACAGTGTAGACCTAAACATGGACCTCATCCACAGACGTCAAAACCCCACATGACCGCTGGTGTCAAAGCACCTGATGCTGGCGAGGTCAGATTGGCTGGCATATAGGATGCAATCAGGACAGACTGATGGCAAGAGGCCAACTTCCTTTCCTGAGGAGCTCTCCTGACTTTGCTACAATCCATAAATCACCTAAATATATAAGCATTGAAATAGATCACCAATCTCAACCCTGGAAACGGCTCCTGGGTCAACACACAAACTTAGACAATAACCTTCTATTGATACAATACTCCTTTTCATATCATCTTCACTAAATGACATGCGTTCAAGCATGGGCTTAACCTAACTATCATAAAAATGGCCACAAGTGCATCCTCTGTTACAGCTGCAGTAATTATTACCATTTTTTATTTTATCTATTGAAATAATTTACTTTAAAAGGTTTCCTTTAGCCTAATCATTGTGAATAAACTGGATTAATCTTACTGCTATGATAGGCTTGGAACACTTCACTGTAGTTTTATACCACCGGATCAATTATTCTTATCAATTATCCTTCAAAGAAAATCTAATAATTCACTTTTTGAATAAAAAAAAATAATGGAATAATGAGTAAACAGCTTATAAGAATGGAGCTGTGTAACACATTTATCTTTTAAGTAACATTTCTGTGGACTAAGAAAAGCTAGCATTGAAAAATGTAAAATACATACCTAAACAAGTGGGGGGAGGGGTTGGGGGGAGAGTGGGGAGTTGTGGGTTTTTTTTTTTTACTGGACCTAGGACTTGCCACTCAAAACTGAAAACATTGTAGTATTCACTAAACATAATACTGAATGTAATGAAGTCCACATGGCTGTGCATGCACATTAAGAGATTTTGATGACAAAAATCTACTTTTTTCTACTTAAAAGATTAGAAAGCCAATTTACTAAACAATTTAATTTACATTATCTCAATTTCAGCAACTGTAATTTCAATCATATTTAACCAGTTTGTAAGATACAAAAACCCATTAGACCACAATATCATGTAAATTTATAATTTAAGTTTTCTTTTCACTTTAAAAAAAACTCACTACTTCAATTTTGTATTATTGTGGCCTCCCTCCCGCAAGCTTCTGTACATCTAGCCCCTATTAATGATAAATATCTATAATGATAACTACTTACCTATTGTATCTACAAAATACCAATATTTACTAGTTTCCTCAGATCAGGGTATTACTAAAGTATTACAGCTGATAAATTGTAATACTGCTACATTTATGACTTAAAACATCTTCTTTGGTCTCCCTTACCCAAATGTCAATTCACTTAGTGAGCCAAATCACCTAATAAGCCAAATTCAGCTCTGGCCAATTGGTGTTGCACCCACTTATGCAAACATTTGAAATTGGTCCCATGTGTTTTACAAACTCCTCCTTATTCACAGGTTAAAAAAACCCCTGCAATAAAGTTTGAGAAAGTGAACTTGCAAACCACACTGGAACCATTCTCTCATTACTATAGGACTGTGCAAAACAAACCCAAATGTTTATTGTTTGTGTTACCTTAAATATCTTTGATATTATTTTAAGCATCTTGTTCAATTATGTAAGATTAGATTGTCTGCCATCCAGCTGAAGTTATTTTTCCCCTTACTTTATGTTTTTTCCCTTATTTATGGTTTTTGTTGGTTTGTTTGTTTGAAAAGGTCCCATTTTCTATTTCCAGCAGCTGCCTTCACTTTCTGGTTGAATAATTGTGGCACGGAAGACAGACTAAAAAGAGTGGGATTGTTTATCATGGAAAGGAGACAAATAAGAGGGAATATGTTAAAAGAAAAGAATGAATAGTGTAGAGAAGTTACATTGGGAACATCTGTTCTCCCTATCTCATAACACAGCAACAAGACAATATTTAATGAAACTAAAAGGTGGCAAATTCAAAGCCAATAAACAGAACAGCTTTTTAAAAAAATGTGCAATTAGACTTTGGAAGTTATTCCCAAACAAACCATTGAGACCAAGAATTTAGCAAGATTGAAAAAGGAATAGTACATGTCTATGGATAAAGAAGATCCAGTTATAATTAGTAACACAACATTTTAGAAAGGATATCAACCTCATGCTTCTTGGTTTAAACTAATCTCAATTTAGATATTAGGATGAAATGTAATGTGTGTGTGAGCGGGGAGCGTGGGGGGCAGATTATCCCACATTTGCCTGCTGCAGCATCCTTACACTTTCCTCCATTGTCAGAGACTGCATACTGGATTAGATGGACCTCTGGTCTCCTCCAGTATGGTGATTTTTATTTTCCTATGCAGTTGCTTGTCCCTTTTCTCCACCACATGTGTCTAGGTGAAAAAAGCAGGTGAGGAACCAGTAAGTGTATTATGCTAGTGCTGTAGCCATAGGAAAAAGATGTGGAAGAAGCTGGGGAATTAAAGGCTCCTTCCTCTAATCCTCCTGTACTCTTTAAGAAATGACAAGATGGCAGCATAATTCTCATTATTTATTCTTTGTACTGTAATGCCGACAGACTCGTCATCAGCATCAAACCTGGGACCTCTGAAGCTTGGTGTACAAGCCTCTACTGCACAAGCTAAAAGCCACATGACTCTTAGCCAAGGCGGTAGCAGACTCATCAATCTCTAGCTGGGTTAGGTGCCACTAGAGCAGGACAGAGCACCACACCAACCAGGTAGCACATAGAAATCACCATCACATCAGGGCTCCATGGGTCTACTGTGCTAGCAGGCTCTGTACAAACGTAAGAAATGACAGTCCATGCCCCCCAAAAGCTTAAAGTCTATTCTAAGAGACAAGAAAATATGTAACTGATAGGGACACAAACACGTGGGCATGGGAGGGAGGACAAGGAAACAACATATTGTATTAGTACACTGGTAGATCAGCTGTGTGGTCAATTTACATATGTAGTAAGTAAATCAGTATCAACAATCAGTTTCTCTCTGTCTCCTGAGTCTTTGAAGGATAAGAGTTGTGGGGGGGAGCGGGGAAGAGAAAAAGGGAAGAAGTGTTCCTTAAACCTAGGAAGACTCCCAGCAGAAACTATAACTCTGCCCAATGCTGCCTCAATGCTTCTCTGGTCTCCCATGTCATCTGAGCAGGGCCGCCCAGAGGATTCAGGGGGCCTGGGGCAAAGCAATTTCGTGGGACCCTTCCATAAAAAAAAGTTGCAATACTATAGAATACTATATTCTCGTGGGGGCCCTGCGGCAAATTGCCCCACTTGCCCCCGCCTCAGGGCGGCCCTGCATCTGAGCAGTGCCCTCCAAACCCCTGCCTCAACAAACAAACAAAAAAGACTGAGAATAGGAAATACAATTTAAATCAAAAGTAGCAGACATAAAAAAAAAACCTAACTGATTTTAAAATCATGTGTTTTACTTAGCTAGGAAGGTGTAATTTAACCAAAAGGATGTGATTGCATTTTAATATATGGATAAGTTGTATATCTTTGCCACACCCGGCTACTGCACAAAAACACACAGATGTGTTCTATTCCATACAGTAAAGTGAAGGCTGAAATTTTTCATATATAATAAGTTACAGAGCCAATTTAATTCTTTTTCAGGGCAAAGTTTTCCAAACTATTTTTATACAGAAAGTGTAAACTGTGACATTTAAGTTACCAAAAAGTGTTACATAAAAAATACTCATTATCATAGAAATACTTGCCAAGTTCATTCACGTTCATCCGTTCCACATTTCAGAGCATTATTGAAATTAGCAAAAAGTTCAAAATTTATGCTGACAGAATTTCGGAATTTATTTCAAGAATGTAAGTTTAATTTTGACCTTTACAAACTAGGTGATCAAGGTGAAGCAACATGAAGGACCAGAGAAATGGTTTGATTATCCATCTGTGAAGAAGAAAGTTATTCATCCACAGATGGTCTCTCTGCACCTTGTACTAACACATATTCATTATGATTATATTCTTCACTAAGGAAAGTGGTGTTAGGAGCTTCATTTGGCACTACAGCTTGTGAAGACTCTGCTTCATTTTTGACAGGCAGCTCAGTTTCCCTAGCTTTGAGGATGTCACATTTGCACACTGGGCATGTTCTGTGTTTCAGCAGCCAAGGGTCAATGCACTTCCTATGGAAAATATGGCTGCATCTTAAAAGACGCACTACGTCTTTGGGCATGTATACTTCCAGACACACTACACAGTTCTCTCCATCTGTATCAGCTTCCTTGTCACCCTCTTTTAATATGCGAAGCTCAAGTTGACCAATAGCTTTCTTGACATCTGTTAATTGTCGGCATCTCCTGATCTGAGTTCTTGCTATCCTTAGCCTTCCAGCACAGTAAAAGGTAAAATAGGCCACCGTGACCAGTGTGCAGACGAGAAGGGACCCCCAATAATGATTCATCCAGAAACCATAGTGTTTTCCTACTTCTATTGCTATTATTACTTGGATGCCATTCTGTATCAAGTGTAAAATGTCCACGCCTTTCAGATTGCCAATCATAATTGCAACAATATCTTCTGAACCCAGGTAAATCATAGGAAATACTCCATTGCCTGTGCCTGCATGGTTATAGATAATCACGCCAACTGCTCCCCTCTCTGCTGCCACAGTTATTTTCTTTGTGAAGGTACAGTGTCCCCTCATAATGAGGGCTATCCAGGTCTCAGAGTTTACAGGCCTGCTGAAGTTTGTTAAGGGGTTGCAGGCAATTTGGTTCAGTCCTTCTGGTGGTACCACCACTCCAGACACCTTCTTCAATGGGGAGTTTTTTCCAAATACTCCATTGTCAGCCCGCTCCCATACCGTCTGGTTCCCTATTTGAAACGATATGTTCAGATGAGCAACCCAAAAGGCATTGGCTCGGGAGACATGCAGACTCAGCACCAGAAAGAAACCAAGACACAGCAACCAGGACAATTTGTCCCCTCTTCTCCAAGCACTAGTCCCAAGCAACTTCATTCCTTTCTCAGCCAAACAATTACATAACTAGTAAAACAAAACAAAATGATCATACTTAAGAACAGTTAACTAAAGAGAATAAAACATTAAACGCCTGTAAAAACAGAATAAGTTCCACTGGTCTCCTGCATTCTGATAGCCTGCCAGTGTGTTTCTTACAAACAGAAGAAAAATATAGCTTTAAAAAAAAGTTAAAAGGCTGATTTCAAAATAGTCATAAACAGCTCATTGTTGGGTAATGGGATTGTGACATCACATGCTCATGAGCCAATGTATTAACAAGGACTAACTTATTTGCATACCCGTAATTGTACTTGCTAAAAACACTAAAGTACTGACTTCGTTTTCTCTATATTACTCTATGAAAAACGTACTTTCACAGCCAGCATTCTGTGGTGGAGAACTAAACCCTCTGCTTCAGCACACAAACCAATGTAAGCAGACTTTTGATATCCCCAAAACAACCATACTAAGTGTGAAACAATCTTATTTTTGCTAGTTGGAATTGGAATTTTTGCCATCTAGATTCATTACATTACAATACAGGGTTATACTTTGTAATCAATATACTATTGTATATGCATACTGTTGATGTGCTATTGCCCTTTTTTTTTAAACTGACAAAATAAAACTCTTACAACCTTGAGCACTGATGTACCAACAAGAAAGGTTTAAAGCTGTTTTTCATCTTGTACTTTTTCCTTCCAAAATCTTCAATGAGCAAGTTTCACAGTAAACTACACCCCCTGCGTGCAGCTCCAGGCCTCCAGGCCCCAGTGCTCCAGCTGGCGGGCAGCGCATGGCCCCAGCCTCCCCAGCCCTGGCGCGCAGAAGGGAGGGTGGCCACAGCCCCCCCAGCCCCGAAGCGCCAGGAAGGCTGGTGGCTGCAGCCTCCCCAGCCCCAGCTGGAGCACTGGGGGCTGGAGCTGCACGCAGAGGGTGGGGCCACGCCTGGCTGTTTGGGGGGGCATAGCCTCCCCCAGCCTATGCGACCTGCTGCCCATTGGTGTGAGCGAGAAATCTACATTTTGGCAAAGGAACACCTCACAATCCCATCCTCACAAACTTCTGTCTCCTGAACCTTAGTCAGAGATTATTTTCAAAGAAAAAGAGTACGACAAGAAAAAGGAAGAGACCTCCCTCTTAGGAATGTGTTTACGTAGTTACTTAAGAGGTCTGCTAGTTGCTCTACCAACCTCTCATGTGAGGAATGTGCTTACTTGGTAAGATGATATTTAGTGTTAGTATTCTGACAAGGCCTACTTTGGTTCTCAGCCTTACTTTGATTCATACTGTTAGCCATGCCTAGGATTACAGCAAGCTCTACAGTTGTAGGCCACTAACTAGATTCTAACAGTGAAATAGAAGTATATTTCCCTAGCTGGAGGTGGGTATCAACTTAATCCAGTAACAGGAACAAGGTGAGCTTTTCTTGAAATGAGACAGACCTATGTTTATGCAATGGGTTTATACAGCTCTTAGTTGAGATAAAAAATTGTATGTGGGCTTGTCATAACTATAAAGGGAAGGGTAACAGCTCTCCTGTGTACAGTACTAAAATCCCTCCTGGCCAGAGACTCCAAAATCCTTTTACCTGTAAAGGGTTAAGAAGCTCGGGTAACCTGGCTGACACCTGACCCAAAGGACCAATAAGGGGACAAGATACTTTCAAATCTTGGAGGGGGGAAAGGCTTTTGTGTGTGCTCTTTGTTTTAAGGGGTTGTTCGCTCTTGGGACTGAGAGGGACCAGACATCAATCCAGGTTCTCCCCATCTTTCTAAACAAGTCTCTCTTATTTCAAACTTGTAAGTAAAAAGCCAGGCAAGGCATCTTAGTTTTCCTTTGTTTTCTCAACTTGTAAATGTACCTTTTACTAGAGTGTTTATCTTTGTTTGCTGTACTTTGAACCTAAGACAGAGGGGGGTCCTCTGAGCTCTTCAAGTTTGATTACCCTGTAAAGTTATTTTCCATACTGATTTTACAGAGGTGATTTTTACCTTTTTCTTTAATTAAAAGCCTTCTTTTTAAGAACCAGATTGATTTCTCCTTGTTTTAAGATCCAAGGGGGTTTGGATCTGTATTCACCAGGAGTTGGTGAAAGGAAGGAGGGGGGAAGGGTCAATTTCTCCTTGTTTAAGATCCAAGGAGTTTGGATCTGTATTCACCAGGAAATTGGTGAGAGGTTTCTCAAGGCTTCCCAGGGAGGGAATCCATTGGGAATGGTTGCAGCGGGACCAGAGCTAAGCTGGTAGTTAAGCTTAGAAGTTTTCATGCAGGCCCCTACATTTGTACCCTAAAGTTCAAAGTGGGGATACAGCCTTGACAGGGCTAAATAAAAAAAATCTAGTACATTACTACAGGTCCTTTAAAATTCAACTAAAAACGTATCTACTTTAACTGAAATACATTTCCAATAGGGACCTCCAATGTAGACCAAGAGGAGACTAAAATTTATCTGAGCATTTCAAATGTAAATGTTCTTTTAATAACTGCAGGAGGGTGGAGAAGAACAAAAGTGTATCTGTATTATGAGAGTTCAGCTTAATATTTTGAAATCACGTAGTTTCTCCTGTGTAATAAATTGCTTAGAAGATTTTTTTTTAAATAGCAAAACTAACAATGTTTCATAATGACCCAACCCTACAAACACTATTATTCAGGTGATTTCAAAGGCCCTACTCAAGAGAGTTAAGAGCTTCTTACCCAAGTAAGGGTTTTCAGGACTGGATCCGTAATGCTACAGAAAAGATAATACCTTTTTAATTTTAGAGAGGTTAAATTAAAAAATCAGCATTTCCACAAGTTGCACACTTCATTCACAATTTTGTTAATTGTGCATAGACCCAAAATTAAGTGAAGAAAATTAAACTATGGCTGGCAGATTTCTAAACACAAAAAACTGTGTGGTTAAATAAAATCCCAAACTTTTCTGAACAAACATGAGTTTTAAATCCTCTCCTTCAAAAGTTGCATTGTAAAGGTTATGAAAGATATCCAAAGTCACAGAAATGGATCATAATTCTCTAAAGAAGCATGTTTTTAGTCCACAAATTTATCTGGCTTCTTACTAGAGCATATTTAAAATGGCTATTGTATTCTCATCAAGAATAGCAGTGCTATGAGTCTTTCAAAATTAGAGATTTTAAAGGCTTAATTCATTTCCTTCAATTCACTTTTAAGATGTCACAGTTCCACTCTGGGCATGTTTTATGCTTTGACAGCCAGAATTCAAAGCATCTCTTGTGGAATAACTGCTTGCAAGTTAAACTATGAACTCTCTCTCTGGGCTTGTGTGCTTCTAAGCATACAACACAGCTCTCTCCCTCTGAATCAACGTCCATGTTTCCCTTTTTAAAATCTGTGCAACTGAAGATGTCCCTTAGCTATGTAACTGAAAAAAGTACATACAAAAAATACTTAACCCAGGAGTGCTTTGTTCCCACTTCTCAGTTACCTGGATACCCTTGTGAATCAAGTATAACATTTGTTTTCCTTTCAGTCATCAGATTGCCAATCATGATCGCAACAGTATCTTCTGCACTCTGATGAGACATATTAAACACTCTGTTGCTTATGCCTGAATTATTGTAGGTGGCACCATTCTCCACAGTCACCTTTATTTTGTCTTTAACAGCACAAACTTCCTGCACAAGGAAGGCTAACTGGGAGCCAGAATTTACTAGCTTTCTAAAATCCATCCAGCAGCTGCACGTCTTGGCATTTTTTCCTTCTGGTGGTACCCAGCATTCTAGTCACTTTTTCCAAAGGGGAGTTCTCTGCAAACAAAGCCTGTTGTAAAATCTGACAGTCCAATTCCCCTCCAGAAATGTTATGTTCATGCAGGCAACAGAAGTTCTAGTGGCTTGAGGACCAAGCTGGCTAAACAGCAGGAAAAATCATTTAATGCCAGCCAGGATGATGCATTCTCTCTTCCCCAAATACCACTCACAAGCAGCTTCATTCCTTCCTCTACCAAGTAACTACAGAACTGACCAAATAAAAAATAGAAAATAAAAAACAAACAAAAATCAGTCTTGCATATCAGGGAGAAAAGAGCTGATAAAAATAAAGGAAAGAGGCCACAGGAAGCCAGTGGGAATAGTGTCTCTACATTTAGATATTTTGTGAGGTTCCAGTTCTTAAAGAGAAAAAGAAACAAGAAAAATTGAGATCAGCATAATTTTTTTTTAAATCTGAAAAGTTTAATATTTGGAGGTAGGATTGTGACATCTCAGGCTACAATGCCAAACAGTGGGCTAATTCATTGCATATTCCAATCCTATTGGCTAACAGTATAGAAATATTTTATGGCTTTTAACACAATAAATGAAGTCTGATTTCATAGCTACACAGTCCACAAATAATTACCATTTAGCCATGAAAAGAAAGGCTACTTAAAAGTAACTAAAGATCTGAGTAACTTGGCAGTACACGTCCATGCTTTTCTATCTAACAATTGCCTCTTGCTATCAGAGTTGTATTATCTATGCAGGTACTTACAAAGGTTCAAATTTGGGGTGAAAGATTTGGCTATATAAAGCAAATCTAGAGAGCTAGAAGCACTGCAGTGTTGCCAGATCCAAAAGACGTGAATACTAAAAGCACCTAGCCCAATTTGGAGCGCCTAGCAGTAGTTATTTTCTGTCCTATTTTAATGAGGTTACTCACCCTGTGCAGTAACTGAGATTCTTCAAGATGGTTTTTCCTGTGGGTGCTCCACTTTAGCTGTCTTGGCGCCCAGCGCTTATAATCGGAGATTTGTAGTAGCAGTGTGCTCCAAGCGGCTACCTAGCATGCACAGCCAACCGGCTCCCAGTTCCTTCTCTATCCAAGAGGATCAGCATGGAACTCCAAAGTAGAGGGGATGGGGGGCAGTGGAGCACCCACAGGGACAACCATCTCGAAGAACCTCAGTTACTGCACAGGGTGAGTAACCTCTTCTTCTTCGAGTGTCCCTGTGGGTGCTCCACTTTAGGTGACTATGGAGCAGTACCCCGCAATGGAGGGGGGGCTTTGGAGTTGGTTTATTGACGGTGGTTAGCACTGAGAGTCCAAACTGTGCGTCTGCAGCTGACTGCTGCTCGAGAGAGCAGTGCTTAGTAAAAGTGGGGGCAGAGGCCCAGGTAGATGCTTTGCTAATGTCCGCGATGGAGATGTCATTGAGAAATGCTACTGATGTTGGTAACGCTCTAGTGGAGTGTGTGCGAACTCCTGGTGGAGGAAGGAGGTTGTTCTGCTGGTAACAAATGGATACAGCCCAAGATCCATTTACATCATCTCTAAACAGAGACTGTCTGACCCTTCGATCATTCTATTATGGAGAGAAAGAGACGAGACGATTTTCTAAAAGTTTTTGTTCTTTCTAGGTAAAAGGCTAGTGCTCTGCTGATGTCGAGTGGGTGAAGAGAAGCCTCCCTCTTGCTGGCATGTGGTTTTGGGAAAAACACAGGTAAGTATATTGGTTGATTTAGATGAAAGGGCGAGGCTTCCCTGGGTATGAATTTGGGGTGCGGTCATAGGACCACTTTGTCTTTTATAGAGTGTGGTATGAGGTGAGTGTGCCATTAAAGCACCTAGCTCTCCTACCCTTCTCGCCGATGTGATGGCAATCAGGAAGGCCACTTTCATAGAAAGATGTAGCAATGAACAAGTTGCGAAGGGTTCAAATGGTTTCTCCATTTTCTCCATGAGGCTACGAAGGACGAGATTAAGATCCCACATGGGTGTAGGATTTTTTAGCGTTGGGGTAGGTATTCATCATGCCTTTTAGAAAATGCTTAGTCATTGGATGAGCAAAGATAGTGGCTCCATCCACGTTATCATGGAACAAGGTGATTGCAGTGAAGTGTACTCTAATGGAGCTGCTGGATAGCCCCGATTTTTTAAGACCCAGTATATATTCGAGGACCTTGGAGAAATATGGTTAGTCTTGCACCAGGTGCGAAATCGTGTCCACTTGTGTATACGTTTTTCATGTGTTTAGTCTGCAGCTGTTCAAGAGTATGTCTTTAAATTCGTCGGAATTGTCTGTGTCGATACCTGTTAGCCACGGAGAAACCAGGCCTTGAGATGGAGAAGAGCTAGGTTGGGGTGATTGCAGGGGTGAAAGTAACTTAAAGGACTTACCGGTACGCCAGAGTCCTGAGCAGGGCATGGCCTCAACCAGAAGAGGCGTGGCCTCAACAGGAAGAGGCGGGACCTTTCAAGATTTAAAATCACTGGGGCTCCAGCTGTGGCTGGGAGCCCCAGGGCCTTCAAATCACCCCAGAGCTACCAGCTGCAGAGGCAGCTGGGAGCCCTGGGGCTCAGGGGCGAATTAAAGGTCCCAGGACTCCAGGCAGCAGGGCTCGGGCAGCGACAGCAGGGCTCTGGAGGCAATTTAAATGGCCCGGGGCTCCCCGCAGGGACCAGAGCTCCGGGACCTTTAAATCCCTGCCTGAGCCCGGCTGCCGGAGCTCCGTGGGTGATTTAAAGGGCTCGGGGGCTCCCTGCAGCGGCTGGGGCCCTAGGCCCTTAAAATCACTGCCGGAGAAGCTGGTCCAGTCCGGCACGCCATACCAGACCGTACCGGCTTACTTTCAACCCTGGGTGATTGACACATCCTGAGTCCTGTGTCAGAAGGTGAGGTATTAAAGGGAGGGTTCGAGGTGGTTTCACTGCCGTTTGTCTCAGGAATGGAAACCGTGTTTGTCTGGGCCATGTAGGGGCAATGAAAATGACCCTGGACTTGTCTTGCCTGATCTTGTGTATAACCCGACTCAGAAGTGGAATTTGAGGGAACACATACGTTAGCGGCGCCTGCCATTTCATGAGGAGGGCGTCGCCCAGGGAGTGGCATTGCAGTCCCGCTTGAGAGCAGTATTGAGGGCACTTTGCGTTGTGAGCTGTGGCAAATAGGTCAATAGCGGGGAACCCCCGTAAGTTGAAAATGGTGGTGAGGGTTGCATAGTCCATCTCCCACTCATGGGTTTGTGAGAAGTTTCTACTCAGTTGGTCCGCCATTGTGTTCTGGTGTCCTGGCAGGTAGGATGCCGAGATGTCTACATTGTGGGAAATGCACCAATTCCAGAGTTGTATTGCCTCCATGCACAGAGGGTATGATTGGGCTCCCCCTTGGCAGTTTATTTAGAACATGCATACTGTGTTGTCAGTAAGGACTTTGATAGTAGTGTTGTGGATTAGAGGAAGGAAATGCTGGCATGTGTTTCTGAGTGCTCTTAGTTCTAGTATGTTTATATGCAAGTTGGCTTCCGCGGCCCACCAATGACCCTGGATCGCGTTGTTCTCCAGGTGAGCTTCCCATCCCATGAGAGAGGCATCCCTGGTGATCGTTATTGTAGAAGCTTTCGGTAGGAATGGGACACCTGAGCAGATGTTTTGTGGGTTGTCCACTACTCGAGGGAATCCTTTACCTTGTGGGGCATGGTGAGCCACCTGCTGAGGGAGTGCTTGTGTGGTATATAGCAAGTGCGAAGCCAGGCTTGTAAGCATCTCATAGGTAGTCTGGCATGTTTGACGATGAAAGACGTAGCGGCCATGTGCCCCAAAAGTTGTAGGCACGTCCTGGCAGATGTTTGTGGGCTGAGCGTGACTGTAGTAATCAGAGTGGTTAAGTTGAGGAAGCGTTGTTGAGGTAACCTCGTTGTTGCTGTGAGGCAGTCGAGATAGGCCCCTATAAATTCCAAGTGTTGGACAGGGACGAAAGTGGACTTCTGAAGATTTGAGTCCGAAGTTCATAAAGAGGGCCATTGTGGTCTGTGTGGCCTCTCGTGCTGCCCGCTGAGTTGGTGCTCGTAATAAGCAGTCATCTAGTTATTGAAAAATCATGACCCCTAGTCTGCGAAGGTGAGCTGCAGCAACAGCAAGGATCATGGAAAAGACCCTTGGGGCGGTTGACAGGCCGAAGGGTAGCACTTTGCATCGGTAATGTTGATGTCCTAGGGTGAACCGCAAGAATTTTCTGTGCGCTGGGTGAATGGTGACATGAAAGTATGCGTCTTGTAGGTCGAGGGACGAGAGCCAATCTCCTTTCTCTAATGCCGGAATTATCGTTGATAGGGTCAGCATTTTGAATCGCTGTGTTCTCACAAACTTGTTGAGTTTGCATAAATCCAGAATGGGTCTCCATCCGCCATTTTTTCTGAGTAAGGAAATAATGGGAATAAAATCCTCTTCCCCTGCATTGAGGTGGTACTGGTTCCACGGTCCCTAATTGCAGGAGATGGTTTATTTCCTGTGAGAGGGGTCCCTGAAGAGGGATGGGGAAGGAGGGTGGGTAGGTTGGATAGAAATAAATGGGATGGAATAACCCTGCTAGATAATTTCCAGGACCCATCTGTCTGTAGTGATCTTGTTCCAGACTGGGTAATATGGAGACAGGCAGCCCCCGAATGGTGTTAAGGTGGGGTTGAGTTCCAAAGTGAGAGTATAGAGGTTTGTGCCCTTGACCAGACCTTCAAAACGATTGCCTGGAGGTAGAAGGTGGAAGGCTGGTCTTGATTCTGTCTTCGTTCCATCTACCTCTGTTTGCAGCATTGTGTATAGTGTCTTTGGGGCTGGGAGTATGCTGCAGCCCGGAATTTTTGGTTGTAAAACCTGCCTTGCTTTTTCTTGATTCCAGGGACATAGATGCCCAGAGTCATTAAGGTGGCCCAGGAGTCCTTTAAAGTATGTAAGGACGCATCTGTGGATTCTGCAAACAGTTTCTGAGCCTCAAAGGGCAGGTCTTCCATAGTAACCTGCACTTCCCTCGGGAATCCAGATAGATGTAGCCATGATGCCCAACGCATGACGATGGAAGTCGCGATGGAGCGTGCTGCTGTGTCCACGGAATTGAGAGAGGTTTGGAGGGCCGTCTTTGCAATGAGAGAGCCTTCAGCGATATTGGACTTATGCGCTTCTCTCTTGTTCTCGAAGAGATGTTCATTAAAAGATGACATTATAGAAAATAGGTTGTGTGTATATCTTGCGAGCAATGCAGAGTAATTTGTGATACAGAATTGCAGGGTGGCAGAAGAATAGACTCTTTGTGCCCAAAGAGTCTAGCCTCTTCCAGTCCTTGTCGTAAGGGGCGGATCTGGACTGTTGCTGTTTGCCCCTGATTTACTGTCTCCACAAACAGTGAATTAGGAGTGGGATGAGTAAACAGAAAGTCAGCCCCTTTTGCCGGCACGTAATATTTTTTGTCTGACCTTTTGCAGGAAGGAGGGGCCATGGCTGGCATCTGCCAGATGATTTTGGCAGGGTCCATTATGGCAGCGTTAATCGGCAGTGCTATTTTTGCCGTCATCCCCCAATGTGGGGGTGGTGGCATGATCGTTTCATCTGGAGACGAAGATGAGATATGCACAGGTGGCAAGGTGTCTCCTTCAGGTCCGCCCTGCTGCTCTTCAGTCTCCTCATCCTGGGTCTCTGAAGGTGCTGGTCCATTGGTGAGGGAGGGCAGGGTGTTCTGGAGACCGGTGGGATAGGCGATCTAATGTTCTGGATCCTATAAATGGCCCCTGGGTCCCAATATGGCCAGTTGGGTGGGAGAGCCATAGGAGGTGGCAGCCAGGATTCCAGGATTGGGGCTGGGCTACCAAGCTCGTGTGTCTACCAGTGGCTGGTGATGTGAGGGTCCAGCTTTAGGAGAGGAGTGGTGAGGGGTATACAGTCCCGGGTCATCCTCTTCATCATCATCATTACTGGAGAGAGGTGGCGCCGAAGCCCCTGGGGTGATGGTCTAGCTTGGTCCAGGCCTCATTGGGTACCATCGGTACCGAATAGTGGGGTTCCTGGTGTAGAAGAAACTGCCAGGTATGCCTGTCTAGTGAAAAGTTGCAGTATCGGGAAGCTCAGTGCTGGGAATGGCACTGCAGTCTGAGAGGAGAGGGTCAGAACTGTCAGTCCGAGGTCTTACTTAGCTGTGTACGTGCAGCAGGTGGCGCCATTACAGTGGTCAGTGCCAGGACGGTCTTCGGCAAGGTTAGTACCGAGCTAAGGAGCTTGGCTTTAGATCGCACACCTTACTGAGAGCCTGTGTAGCAGGGTGGTTACCCCACTCCTGGGATAAAAGGAATGAGAGCAGCTGAGGGAGGCTGGCTGAGTAGCTGGCCACAGGTGTGGGCAGCTCAATCAGGGCACAGCTGGCCCTGATAAGAGAGCTGAGAGTCAGGAGCCGGGTCAGTCTCACTCTAGGTTGGAGTGGGAAGGGCCTGGCTGCCTGGGAGAGACAGGGTACCTTCGACAGAGCAGTGCTGGGGAAGTGGTAGGCTGAGCTGGGGAGCTCAGGCCTGGCTACCTCCCAGGCAGAGGGCCTGGCAGGAAGGCCTAAGGAGGTACTGGGGCTGCAGGGAGACAGCTGGGGCTAGAAAAGGCAGCAGGTCAAACCCCCTTGCCAATGATGAGTGGCCATTACAGACTGCCGTTGCCCCAGAGATGACGACGACTGGCAGTAGCCACTGAGGCAAGGTGGGCATAGGGGGAGGGGGAGACCCAGAGCTTGGGGACCTGAAGTACAATGGTGGGGATTGACAAGGAAGCAGGTAGGGAGATACCGGGCAGCAGGAGGCACTCCAAGGCTGGACTGAGCTAATTCCCAGACTGACCAGCAGGAGGCGCCATAGCCTGCCCGTACCGGGTCCTTGGCTCCTCGGGAAGTCTGGGTACCGGACGTTCACTGTGACTCTTGGTCAGAGGATCTCGGTGCCGTTGGTACCAGGGCTGATTTTTCGCCAGGAGACTGTTTCTTTTTAGGCGGGTCTCACTCTGGCGGGGACTGAGACTGGTGTTTGGTCGCCTTTTTACGGACAGGGTCCTTAGAAACGGTCTTGGTAGTTGTTCCCTTGTCTCAGGCTGCTACTGGCGACCGTTGCCCAGGAGGTATCCTGGAATCTGGATCGGAGGCTGGCGTGAGGGATTTCTCCATCATGAGTAATATTGGAGGTCCCTGGCCTTTAGTGTCCTGGAAGTCAGTTTTTTACAATAAGGACACTTTTGAGGAATATGGGTCTCTCCGAGAGAGCGGATGCACTGAGCATGGCTATCTGAAACAGGTATGGATAGCCTACAGGTCAGGCAACGTTTAAATCCAGGGGAACCAGTCATGCCTGAGGAAGGTCCAGCTCTGGAGAGAAATGGGGCAGCCCGTGTCTAAGCAGTTGTTGCCGGCGGAGGCCAGCTGGGGGCAGGAGGGGAAAAACTACCCTAATTTTTTTTTTTTTTTTTTTTTTTTTTAAGTATGGAAGAAATTAAAAGTAATGGTAACCAAAGTTAACTAGAAGAGAGGATAAAAGAAAAAGGAAGGAATATAAACTTTCTACGAAGTTGAAGGGGTGCTGCTGTTGCTCCGACTCAAGCCAAGGGCAGTAGAGAAGGAACTGGGGGTCGGTTGGCTGCTCATGCTAGGTAGCCGCTTGGAGTGGGGCAAGACGGCTGCTGCGCATGCGCAGCCAACCAGGGCAGTGCTACTACAAATCTCCAATTATAAGCACAGGGCACCAAGACATCTAAATGTGGAGCAACCACAGGGACACTCCTCGAAGAAGAACTTTGCAGTTACCCTGGAACTCCACTGGTATCAGAGGAAATGCAGATACAAATCCTTTGGTAAAGTCTAATAAGAAGCCAGTCAAGGAATAGGGTTGCCAGGTGTCTGGTTTTCGACCGGAATACCCGGTGGAAAAGGGTTCCTGGCAGCTCTGGTCAGCACCGCTAACTGGGCTGATTGGCGGGGCTGGCAGGCTCCCTATCTGGCTCCACGCAGCTTCCCAGAAGCGGCGACAAGTCCCTTGGCTCCTAGGCAGAGGCTAAAGGGGCTCCGCACAATGCCCCTGACCCAAGCGCCAGCTCCGCAGCTCCCATTGGCTGGGAAACGCGGTCAATGGGAGCTGTGGGGGCAGCGCCTGCAGGCAGAGGCAGCATGCAGAGCCATCTGGCCATGCCTGTGCCTAGGAGCCGAGGGACATGTCGTCACTCTCGGGGAGCTCCCCGAGGTAAGCGCCACCCAGAGCCTGCATCCGTCACCCCCTCCCACACACCAACCCCCTACCCCAGCCCTGAGTCCCCTCCCACACCCAAACTCCCTCCCAGAGCCCGCACCCCAACCTCCTGCCCCAGCCCAGAACCCCTCCCGCACCCTGAACCCCTCATTTCTGCCCTCACCCCGGAGCCTGCAGCTCCAGCCCAGAGCCCGTACCCCCTTCCACATCCCAACCCCCTGCCTCAGCCCAGAGCCAACTCCCATACTCCGAACCCCTCGGCTCCATTCCACAGCCCGGAACCCTCTCCTATACCCCAAAACCCACATGCCTGGCCTACCCCAGAGCCTGCACCCCAACCCCCTGCCCCAGCTGTATTCCCTGTAAGCTGTGCACTTGGCCATGCAGGAGAAATTTAAGTGCTGCCCAGCTGATTAGCTGAGTGTGCAGCCAGCAGCATGTGTTCAGGTGCCTCTCCCCCCTCGTTGCAATGTCCTGCAGCTGCTCCTGGGACCCTCCTGCTGGCTATGCAGAGAAGGGGGTGGGGGAGGGAGGAGGGTGCTGATGTCAGGGTGTCCCCCTCCCACCACCCCTGAACCCCATTTCCACAGAGCAGAGAAGAGGGGACACTGCCTGTCTCAGGAGGACTCGGAGCTGCTGTGGTCTGAGGTCTGAATGGTGAGTGGCTGAGTGCCTTTCTTAAAGAGACAGTGCACTGTTTCTGAGATTTCCCCAGCAGCCAGCTCACACAGTCTCTCTCCCCCTGCCCATATACCTCATCTCTGCAGAGCAGGGGAGGGGAGACAACAGGGCTCAGGACTGGGGAGCAGGAGAGCTTTCAGTGAGTGTCTGAAAGAGACAGCGCAAGGCTTTCCCCAGCAGCCAGCATACACACAGTCTCTGTGTGTGTCTCTCTCTCTCACACACACACACACACACACACACAGTCAGTCTCTTTCACACTCACCTCCCAACACATACTTGTTGTATCGTTGTCGGTACTTCTTGGTACTTCCTGCAATGCACATATATTCTCTGTAATTTTATTCTTTCAAAGTGTGTTATTTTAATGTTTTGACCGGTCTATGCATTTCATAATTTTTATTTCTCTTACACTTAAATTTAATTCTTTGAGTAGTGAGTTCTAAAATGCCTAACCTGTCCTGGCTGGAGTAATTATCCACATGGTAACTTTTTAAAAATACACCTCTACCCTGATATAACGCAGTCCTCGGGAGCCAAACAATCTTACCGCGTTATAGGTGAAACCGCGTGTGACGGGTTGGATCACAGAAACCCCCTTGGGAGCTGCCACCCGATGTGCAAAGACTACCCCTGCTTCTGTTTTCCCTGCCAGCTCAGGACTCCAGCACCCTGTCTTGCTGAGCGAGACACTCCAGTCTGCTCCAACACAGACCCAGGGTCTGAATCACTTGTCCCAAAGCTGCAAGTTTACCTGAAAACAGCTCACAGAGGTGTGCTTGTCTTTAGCACTCAGATGCCCAACTCCCAATGGGGTCTAAACGCAAATAAATCCGTTTTACTCATAAATTGTTCGCCCTCTATAACACTGATAGAGAGATATGCACAGTTGTTTGCTCCCCCAGGTATTAATACATACTCTGAGTAAATTACTAAATAAAAAGTGATTTTATTAAATACAGAAAATAGGATTTAAGTGGTTCCAAGTAGTAACAGACAGAACAAAGTAAGTCACCAAGCAAAATAAAATAAAATGCGCAAATCTATGTCTAATCAAACTAAATACGGATAATCTCACCCTCAGAGATGCTTCAGTAAGTTTTTCTCAGACTGGACACCTTCCAGGCCTGGGCACAATTCTTTCCCCTGGTACAGCTCTTGTTCCAGCTCAGGTGGTAGCTAGGGGATTCTTCATGATGGCTCCTCTCTCCCCTTTGTTCTGTTCCACCCCTTTATATATCTTTTGCATAAGGCGGGAACCCTTTGTCCCTCTGGGTTTCCACCCCCCCTCACTGGAAAAGCACCAGGTTAAAGATGGATTCCAGTTCAGGTGACATGATCACATGTCACTACAAGACTTCATTGCCCACTTGCCAGCACACACATATACAGGAAGACTAACAGGTAAACACAACCATCTGCAGACAATGGTCCTGGTTAATGGGAGTCATCAAGATTCCAAACCATCATTAATGGCCCACACTTTACATAATTACAATAGGCCCTCATTTTATATTTTACATTTTATATTTCTAGTTTTAGATACAAGAGTGGTACATTTATACAAATCAGATGATCATACTCAGTAGATTATAAGCTTTGTAATGATACCTTACAAGAGACCTTTTGCATGAAGCATATCCCAGTTACGTTATATTCACTTATTACCATATTTTCTCTAAAACTATCCCAGTTACATTATATTGACTTATTATCAAGTTTTTATAAAACCATATAGACTGCACAACGTCACACCGCATTATATCGAACTTGCTTTGATCCACCGGAGTGCGCAGCCCCACCCCCCTGGAGCACTGCTTTACTGCGTTATATCCGAATTCGTGTTATATCGAGTCGCGTTATATCGGGGTAGAGGTGTATATATTATATCTAGGTTTTTTGTTTCTACTGGTGGCGCACATAGGCACATACCTTGGTGCACATAACAAAATTTATTCCGCACATGGATGGAAAAAATTAGAGGGAACATGCCCCAGCCTGGTGAAAATGAGCAAGGGTTGAGGAGAGTGAGAGACAGAGAAAGGATGGATTGAGTGAGTGGGGGGTGGGGCCTCAGAAAAGGGGTAGTGCAAGGCCTAGGGCCAGGGGCAGGGTAAAGGTGTTCGGTTTTGTGCAATTAGAAAGTTGGCAACCCTATCAAGGAACCAAAACTACTTCCACCTCCAGAGCAAAACTGTAGAAATGCTTGTTGCCCTCCAATAAGATACAATTGCATCTATTTGGGAAAAGGAACATTTGCAAAAGTGTGCTTGGATTAAGTCTTTCACAGGACATTCCCTTAGCTAGAGAGAGAGAGAGAGAGAGAGAGAGAGAGAGCGCTCTGAATGCCAGATAAACTGCTCTTAAGTAGCCTCGTTTCTACTGCTGACCACAAGCTGTGGATCTCTCTGCATTCCTCACCATGCTTTGAAGGCACAGAACATCAGGGAATGAAGTGGGGACACCCTTCACTGTGTGATTTGGTTTAAATGATTTCCATTAGTTTTTGCACAGCTCCCACATTCCCTCATGGAAACTACCATGCTACACCCTGATTTCTCTACTCTGTCTCCGGAAGATCTGGAAATCTATTACTTAACTCAAGAGTGCTTAGCAACACTGAAGGCAAAGAACTCAACAGGAAAGCTATTGGGTTCTACCACTGGCAACGGAATGACAAGTGAACATCTCTCCTCTGTGGGACCAGCCCTCCTCTATGTGTAGGCAAAAATCCCTCCCCATCAGTCATCAGCTTTATGATGGTCTCTTCAATTCCTCTGTGTGCTACTCTGACCTCTAAAGTCTGCCTGCCAACTTCCTTTAGTAGTGCTGTCTCAGGGCTGGTCTACGCCGTGGGGGGATCGATCTAAGATACGCAACTTCAGCTACGTGAATAGCATAGCTGAAGTCGAAGTATCTTAGATCGATTTACCTTGAGTCCTCACGGCGCGGGATCGACGGCCGCGGCTCCCCCGTCGACTCCACTACCACCGCTCGCTCCAGTGGAGTTCCGGAGTCAACAGGGAGCACATTCGGGGATCGATATATCGCGTGCGATATATCGATCCCCAATAAATCGATCGCTACCCGCCGATACGGCGGATAGTCTGGACGTACCCTCAGACTGACTAAAAGATAGAGCCAGGAAGTGAACTGAGATAGAGCTGGGGGAGAAGGCAACAGGGAGGTCAAAGGACCTTGAAAGGGCCATGGAAAATATTACCTTCCCCCGACCCCCTCCAACCAGACAAGGAAATTGGATGTAAAAGGAAGCAAATAAACAAGGGAAGATGCACCAAAGGGTACAGAAAGAGATAATGGGGAAAGCAGGTCTGCAAAGAGACATGGGAAAAATGGGGGTCCAGATTAGTATGAGAGGGGGAAAGAGGGCAAGATGAGGGATTCACACATTGAGTGAAGGGGTCCCAATAAAATTAAAAGGGAAGGGGGGGAAATAAAAATGAGAGACCAAAAAAGGAAGAAAAAGGAGAAGGAATTTGAAAAAGAGAAAAACTTCAAAAGGAAAAGAGAATCACAAGACAAAGATATCTAGAGAGAGACCAGGAGAAAGCAATTAGAGAAAAATAAATATGAGAAAATAAAAAGAGAGAAACAGGAAATCAAGGAGTGCTTTTTTGAGTGCACTGGCAGTTTGCTGTTAGTTTTACATACGCTACTCCCCAGATTGAACATTCCCGTTGCTGCTGACAAGACATATGGTTTTCCATTCTAATTTTGTAATACTTGTTCTTAATGTAATTTATGAAAAGAGGTGCCAGTTTATGAGATCTGAATAAAATAATGTGGAACATTCCACAGAAAGGCTATTTAGAGGAATGTTATTCTGGCTTTCTAATCTACCCCCACCAGTGTTATGGCTGGTATTTGAAACAAGAATAAGATGAGGGAGCTCTAGTACAGTGGTTTTCAAACTTTTTCTGGGGACCCAGTTGAAGAAAATTGTTGATACCTGTGACCCAACAGAGCTGGGGATGAGGGGTTTGGGAGGGGCTCAGGGCTGGGGCACAGGGGTGAGGGCTGCGAGGTGGGGCTGGGAATGAGGGGTTCAGGGTGTGGGAGGGGGCTCTTGGCTGGAGCAGGGGGTTGGGGTGTGGGAGGGGGTCAGGGCTGTGGGTGCCGGAGGGGCTCCGGGCTGGGACGGGGGGTGAGATGCGGGAGGGGGGTCAGAGCTATGGGCGTAGGCTCTGGGATGGGGCCGGGGATGAGGGGTTTGGGGTGCAGGAAGGGTTTCCAGGTTTGGGGGGAGCTCAGGGCTGGGGCAGGGGATTGGGGCGCAGGGTTACCTCCAGCGGCTCCCAGTCAGTGGTGCAGCGGGGGTGCAGAGGCAGGCTTCCTGCCTGTCCTGGCACTGCGGACCGCGCCCCAAAAGTGGCCAGCAGCTCCAGCTCCTAGGCATGAAAGCGGCTCCGCGGGGCTCTTGCCCACAGGCACTGCCCCCTGAACCGGCAATGGGAGTGTGGAGCTGGTGCTCGGGATGGGGGCAGTGTGCGGAGCCCCTTGGCCCCCCTGCCTAGAAGCCAGACCCGCTGCTGCCCGCTTCCGGGGCACAGCGCGGTGTCGGAACCGGTAGGCAGTAGCCTGCCTTAGCTAGGCAGTACCACTGACAGGACTTTTAATGTCCCAGGTGGAGGTGCTGACCAGAACCGCTAGGGTTCCTGGGTGCTGAGCAAGGCGACCTAGTGCCTTATATGCCACGACCCAGTATTGGGTCGTGACCCAAACTTTGAAAAACACTGCTCTAGTATGGCCTAGAGGATAGAGCACCAGACAGGCTCAGAAGCCTGGGGTTCTATTCCCAGCTCTGTGATCGGTCTGCTGGATGACCATAGGCAAGTCATTTCAACTCCCTGTGCCTCAGTTTTCCCATCTGTAAAATGGGTAATGCAACTGACCTCCCTTTGTAAAGTGCTTTGAAATCTACTGAATAAAACAGAGCTGGAGAGCTATGAAAATTAAGAAGCACATGTGTTATTACTGCCCCAGGTCACTGCCTCTCGGCTGGTGCCCACAGCTTTCCCAAGTTGACAAGAATCAGGTCTATTTCCAAGTTATTCAGTGAGCTAAAAATCAGCAATGACGACGACCAGAATCTTATTAAATGCTATAAGTCCATACTTGTGAAAGTGATGAGCAGCAAACGCACTGAAACTGTATCTGGAAGATTCAGGAAGAATGCATTACACCCAGACACTACAAAAGGCAATTTTTTCCAATCACAGATAATTGGAAAGAATTGTTTTTTTAAAACAAAAATTGTTTGTTTAAAACCAATAGGGAGGATTTCCATTCCACTTGCAAGGGAGTTTCTTAATTGCCATATGATTCTTTGTTAAAAATTAGTGTTTTATACTCTGATCTCCCAGGATAGGCCATCCCTGGATGTGGGACCCAAATTTTACAGTTGTTTACCGAACAAAACCACAGTTAAGTTTGTGGTAGGTGAAAAGATTATTCCTCTTCATTAAATGTTTCCCTAGAGTGACTTCTAATTTTTGCTCCACTTGAGTGTAAAATGGAAACCATGAAAGTCTCAGCACATTTGTCATTGGTGTCATACAGGGTTAATTTTGCTTGAAATATAAAGATCCTTTCGCTGCAAGTATGTCTTTTCGTTGTCATTAAAGTTCTCTTGCAGTAGCTATTTTCCGCCAATGTGGGTTAGTAGCAATTAGTCTGAAAAAAACACCCTATTGTATCTCTATTTTGAAATCAAACATTTGGATGTTTCAGGACCAAAAGAGGTCTACATTTTCAAAACATTATTCAGAGGGTTTTTGCACATGTAAATTATATAGCCTGTGTATATGAGTGCTCAAAAAACATGCAGGCAAAGAGAAACAGAGTGAAGCCCCGTTAAAAATTTAATCCATAATATCATCTCTCCTCATACCAGTAAAAAAGGTTCAGTAAACCCCTGAAATATTAATACATGTTCTAAGTTATGCTGTGTTTCTGCTGCACAACTCTCATTAGGCTTAATGAAAACTATGTAGGTAAAAACCCCGACCCAGTACTTTGAAAATATATGTTGTTTATTAGGGAGGGAGTGGAGAGAAAAAGGTGTGTCTTTTTTCCCCAGTTAATTTAGTATCCCTGGAAAGTGCCAAATTAAAAGCCTTGGAGACTTAATTCCATTATTTACGTTACCATGAACCCCAGTGTAATCTTCCCCACACTGCCCTACCAATATACCTTCAACCTTAGTAATTCCTTTGGAGAAGAGAAGAAATTTCTTATTTTTTGTTAAAAATGAGTTTGTAGAACTATCTCATGCTTATGAAGAAAGCTGTAAAGTTTAATAGCAGTATCATAGAAGAATCTGGAAATTCTGTTAAGGTTGTTTGTAAGTACAAGTGCTCTGTAATAGTCTCAATTATGCACTGCAGCCTAAAGCGAACAGCACTGTTGTTTATAGCAAAAAGGAACCCAAAGAGCATATAAAGGATGCGTTAACATTTCTCCACACAAAGCAGTATGCACTTACGGTAAGTATTTGGGTGTATATAGTAGTATGTGCATATGTGAGCCCACACTGTGGTTGCTTCCTTCCATTCTCCACAGCCCAATGAAGGGCATTAACCTCCTGAGACAGAAGTAGTATTATAGGCCCACTACTCACATTTTCCTGACAAACGCTGGAAACAGAGAGGATGAAATCCCAGTTTGCCATTGACTTTAATGGGGCTATACACTTCATCCACCTAAACACTTAAAACAATGGAAATTCATTCCTTGCCACCTTCATACTGCCTACAACACTGTCAACAGCACACTCCAGTGTTCCATAAGGCTTTCATCTCCAATAGATGCCCAAAAGCAACACATATACTGGGTTTATCAAACCTGAACTCCAATGCAAAATATTAACAGTGATCTCATATGCTTTTGTATCAATTATATCAACAGACCAGCACATCTGACTGTCACACATTCAATATATATAGGAAGTTATTTTGCCTTAACATCATGGAGGTCACTATTAAGATTTTGTATTAAAGTGCAATTCTGATATAGTTGGGGTACGTATTACTCTTAGGTTTCTGCTGGAGATGAAAGTGAAAGCCTTCTTGAGCACTGGAGTGGCCATAACTTTTGCACCACAACAGATTTGTTTAACAAATTAGAATTCGGCATGCTTGCTGTAGAAAATATATTTCTGTTAAGGCTAAAAAGTTACAAAATACTCTAGGGACAAACAATACCAACGCATAACTGATATTCTAGGAAGCAACACGTGAAGAGCACCAATATGGCCAAAGGACAGATCCTGGTGTGTTTCAGATTACTTGCAAAAGGGATACAAAGAATAGTGACAATCCAATGAAAAAAATTTCCTGAAAGGTCAAAAATTATTATTCTTTCTGCATCAGTTTTTTATTATTATTATTATTTTAATCCAACCAACATTAACAATTCCAACAGTACTCCAAAGTTCATATTCTGTGGTTTGCTTTTGCCACTTCAATAAGTGCTAGAAACTTCACAGAATATACAGAAGAACATGGTCCTTGTCTCAGAGACTTTACAGTCGTATGAATGATTTGCTCATGGACATACCAGATGTAATTGGCAGACTCTGGATTAGAACTAACACCCTGAAATCCACTACTAGACTATGCTGCCTCTCACTTTTCACTGTAATATATTATCACTTCTACCATAATCCTCAGGATGGAGATGAGGGGGGAAAGAGGAGAGAGAGAGAGAGAGAGAGAGAGAGAGAGAGAGAGAGAAAGAATGAATTTGGGTTGGGGGAGGCCAGAACAGTCAAAGAAAAAAGGATACTTCCCCTTCCTGACCAAAGAAGAATTTTTTTTTATTCCAAGAAACACGATCATTGTGTTTTTTGGTTTGGGGTTCTTTTGGGGAGGAAGGGTTGGATGGGGGTGTTTGTGGGAGAGAGGAAGAAAGATCCACAGAGGAAGGCCAAGGATAGAAGATTCCCCATGCCAAGGAAAAAAGAAATTACTTTCCTATCCACCATTAGGGTTACCATATGTCCGGTTTTTCCCGGACACGTCCGGCTTTTTGATAATCAAACCCCCGTCTGGGGGGAATTTCCAAAAAGCAGAACATATCCGGGAAAAATACTCCCTGCTTTGCCGGCATCCCTGGCTTACCTTAGAGCCGGCTCCGGCGACTGCTGCTGCTCTCTGACTCCTCAGCTCTGTAAGAGCCGAGCTGCCCGAGCGCTACCGGCTTCGGGCAGCCCCCATGCCTCCGGACCCTGCGCCCCTGGCCGGGCACTTCCCCTCCCGGGCTCCGGCTGCGCTGGGGAAGCACCCGGCCGGGGGCACGGTGGGTCTGGAGGCTGCCCGGCAAACTGTGAAGCCGGTAGCGCTCGGGCAGCTGTTTCGCGTGGCTGGGAGGGAGGAGGGGGAATGCGGGGCGCTCAGGGGAGGAGGCGGAGACTTTGGGGCGGGGCGGAGTTGGGGCGGGGCCGGGCAAGGGGCGGGGACAGGGCCCCGCGGAGTGTCCTCTTTTTTTAAAACCTTAAGTATGGTAACCCTACCCACCATTCCCCACTGTTGGTCTGAGGGACAGTGTCTAGATGACACATGAAGACCACACTTCCAGCCAAGGAGGGGAATTTGTAGACGATGAGGACCGAAGTGGAAGGTGGCGGAGGACAGGAGAGCAGTAAAATGGTTGTGGAAGGGGAAAATAGACTAAGTGGATAGGGAAATAGGGAAAGGCTGACAAAGAAAAGAGACACAAAGAAGATAAACACAGAAACATAAAAGTCAAATAAGGAAAGAGTGTTTTAATTATTATCGTCTATCTGCACACACCCTTTTTAGAAGAAAACTACCATTTAAAAAGGAAAATAGTCTCTAAAATGGTAAAACAGTTCAATAGGTTAGAGGGGAAAAGACGACTGAAGATCTAGCAAGCTGATCTGAGTTTATAATCAATAACATATCATTAGAAAGTTTGATTAGTACTATTTGTCTAGTGCCAACAGTGTGCTTGGTGCTGTAGAAAATACAGATACACCTCTACCCAGATATAACGCTGTCCTTGGGAGCCAAAAAAATCTTACCGCGTTATAGGTGAAACCCCGTTATATCGAACTTGCTTTGATCCACCGGAGTGCGCAACCCCCCCCCCTCCCCCCCGAGCAATGCTTTACTGCGTTATATTCAAATTCGTGTTATATCGGGTCACGTTATATCAGGGTAGAAGTGTACATAGACAGCCCCTACCTTAAAGAGCTTAAAATCTAAAAGACACACAGACTGCACTGGAAAATACAGGAGGAAGGAACAAGAAGTCTTGAATCAATAGTGGCTTGGTTAAGATTACATAAAAAAAATGAAAATATATCCCTGTCCTTTTTTTCCTGGGCTGGGCTGCCACTCTCTCCTTGAACCCCATCTCCTTCCTACTAGGGCAGTCTATTAATCACAGTTAATATATGCAATTAACGCAAAACAAGTTAATTATATTAAAATAGTCACAATCACAGTTTTAATCACTTTAAATAATAATAGAAAACCAATTTAAATTATAAATATTTTTGTTTTTCTACATCTTCAAATATACTGATTTCATTTACAACAGAATACAAAGTGTACAGTGCTCACTTTATATTACTTTTAAATTACATATATTTGCGCTGTAAAAATGATAAAAGAAATAGTATTTTTTCAATTCACCTCATACAAATACTGTAGTGCAATTTCTATCGTGACAGTGCAACTTACAAATGTCGATTTTTTTTAAACTTAACTGCACTCAAAAACAAAACAGTGTAAAATTTTACAGCCTACAAGTTCACTCAGTCCTATTTCTTGTTCAGCCAATCGCTAAGACAAACATTTACATTTATGGTAGATAATACTGCCCATTTCTTATTTACAAGGTCACCTGAAAGTGAGAACAGCAGTTCGCATGGCACTATTGTAGTCAGCGTTGCAAGGTATTTACGTGCCAGATATGCTACACATTTGTATGTCCCTTCATGCTTTGATTTGTAGGCTCTAAAGTGTGATTAAAACTGCAATTAATCATGACTAATTGTAATTAATCATGAGTTTAAAAAAATGTTTTAAATCGTTTACAGTCCTACTTCCTACAGCTAATTTTCACTATAGAAAGCATGGATAAGGTTATTCCAACATAACTTCCTCAAAATGTGAACTTTTTATCATAAACAAACACAACCCTTATCTCCCCCAGTTCTAAAAAGTAATCTTCATGTGTGAAAAAGCAACGCCACATTTTCCTTGATTGATTTTTCACAAGGGTGATCAATTCAAAAAGATGGTGGAAAAGTTATAATATACATAATATGTTCAAAATGCATTCTGAATCTTAAATCTTTCTTCAGATTTAATAATAACCCATCTGCACTTCAGACAGCAATGCTTCAATGGGAAGATTAATGAACATTTGGACTGCAGTTTAATCCCTCTAGCGTTTAGTATGCAAAGTGCAAACTTTTATAAATTAGACTATTTTTCTGCATTCCAATTATGTGTCAAGGTTCATATAGCTTTAATAGTAATTTTGAGACTTCTTAGTCATAGTTCGCTCTCCCTTTAGAGCTGTTAAATTTTTAGAAAACATTAAAAATTCACTGAACTACAGTAACTTCTAGACCTTTGAAAATTACTTTTTAATGCATCATTCCAAAACAAATATATTTCTGCAATTATATTTTCCTGCCATTATATTTTCTCCCATAAATTTAACTGCACCAAGACAGTGGCAAACATACAAATGGCATGGATGATAACTTTAATGCAGACTTCCCTATAGCTAAGCTATACAGTAACAGTTTCGATCCATCATGTCATGATAGTTTGAAGCATGCCTACCAATAAAACTAATTTTTCAGTCCTTTCATGTTGTACATTCAAGCAGATTTTGAAATAAAAGGGTCTGGAAGTGGAACAATATGAAGGCAGGCTGAGATAAGGAGGTAGCTGAAGGCAGTGGGTGCAATGCTGCTTTTGCAAAGTGTCTGTAGAGAAAGGGCCTTCTAACAGATCCAAGCCAATGCCCTAGACCTGTTTCCTTTCCTCTGCCAGCAAGAACTGCAAATTCTGCTTCCCCATTTCTCTTACCAAATGGGTCACTCAACTCTCAACAGCAAAAGATGTCCTTGCTGGGGAACCTGCTGTGGACTAGGGGAGCAATTGCCAACAGAACAAAGGAGGTGGTTCCTAGGGTTACCATATTTTAATAAAACAGAAGGAGGACACTCCACGGGGCCCTGGCCCCGCTTCAACTCTGCCCCTTCCCCGCCCCGCCCCCACCCCTACGTTCCCCCCCCCTCCCCGGTCCGCCCCCCCGCTTCTCCCCCTTCCCTGCCCCCCGCGCCTCAAATGTTCGCGGGAAGCCTGAAACGGGGGGAGAAGGGGGGAGGGGGGGGGCGGGGGGGGGGGGGGGAGCGCGCGAGGAGGCGCGGCCCAGTCCGGTCCCCCCAGCTGAGCGGCTCCCTCCGGCCGCCGGCCCCGGCCAAGAGGCTCTGGCCCCGGCATCTCCGGCCCGGGCCCCGGCCCCGGCCGAGCACCCCCAGCCCGGCTCGGGCCCCAGGGCACCGGCCCCGGCCGAGCACCCCCAGCCCTCGTCTCGGCGGCTCCGGCCCAGCTCGGCTCGGGCCCTGGTTCCAGCCGAGTGGCTCCAGCCAGGCCCCGGCCAGCGGCCGAGGGGCGCCGGCCCCAGCGGCTCCGGCCCCGGCCCCAGCGGCTCCAGCCCAGACCCAAAGCCCATGACCCCTTCCTATTTTCCCGGACATGTCCGGCTTTTTGGAATTTCCTCCCGGACGGGAAAATCCGGACGTATGGTAACCCTAATGGTTCCTAGTTAGATGACTAGATTTTTTTTTTTTTTTTAAAGTGAAAAGCCGGCAAGTTTGTACTGTGGAGATAAAGTTAATGGGGTCAGTTTGGGGTGAAGTTAGAGAGTTGTGCGCAGGAAGGACTCCGTGTCTCCACTCCTTCCCCTTATAATTATTCTTTTGCCTTTCCACTCCCCACTATCTCCTCTGCTCATTCCTCTGTCACCACATCCTCTAATCTTCTTCCCCTTTCCTCTTCCCACACCAGCTTGCATCTCTTGCTTCTGACTCCCTTTGAGAGACCTATTATCTTTATCACATTCACTCTGAAGTCTTAACTCTCCCTGCTTGCTGTCTTGCGTTCACACTGCCTCACAGACCCGCCACCATCCAGTGCTCGTGAGCACACACAAGGAGGAGAACAGAAGGCAGGATGCTAGCCCTGGCTACAGGCTTCCCATCCACAGCAATGACCAAAGTCTAACTCCACACAGAACCAAGCAGATACTGAGAAAAGGGCTGATTTGAAAGAGTTATTCACTGGAGGCGTCATAGTGGGCATGTTCCCACATATGGCAGGCAAGATGGTGATGTGCACAGGTGCTCACCCTCACCTGCTCACAATGTCTCCACATGGCCAGTCTGAGATTTATAAACGCTGACAAAACACTGCTTTTTATTTTGTAAAACCAACAGGGAGAGGCTAAGAACCCTGAAAATATGGACAAAGTCCTTTTTCAGGGAGACAGTCACCTTATTCCTAGGGCTTTCCCCAAATTAAACTATGCAAAAGCAGCTCTCGCATTTGCCATCTAGTGCTCTCTCCTTGTCTCAGTCTTAGCTTAACGCCCCGCACTCTTGCCCAGCAGCAGCAGCAGTCTGATGCTTCCCCCGTGCTCCACAAAAATGACTTCTTAGAAGAGAAGGCAAGAGAGGGGGAACATTAATACAAAACAACATCATCACTTGCACAGGAAGCACTAATATGTGGGACTCTGCCCTTTTGCTCCCTTTTTCTGATGATCCTGAAATCAAAGCAACACGGACAGCCTCTGCCTCCAACGAGTCAGAAGAAATCTCAAGGGAATGAAGCAAGTCATTGCCCCACTCACCCAAAGATGAGGGCTACTGTTTTTGCAGCATTCATAGATTTGCAGGACAGTAGAAGAAAGAACTTTAAAAAAAGAGATACCTGTAGTTTACATGGTATGTCTTCACCCATAACATACATTAACACACAGTGGTACCCCAGGCTCCTAGATGCACCGAAAGAGAATGTTTCTCACAAGTACTTTCTGGGATTTTCACTATTAAAAATGTAAAACACTATCACAATGGGGTCCTCATCCTCACTATACCCCAGTCCCTAAGCAGAAATTTTCTTTCACAGACATTAGGATAGATGAGCAACCAAAGGTTTCCCTATACTTGCATCCTTGCTTTTTCCCCCTTTTACTTCCTAGTTTCTCACTTTCTATAGTGCTTTACTCCCAGATATGAGGACGGACAAGAGGATCCTTCAGCTGAAATTCCACTATGTTTGGTAGGTGCTGTGGAGTAACAGAGTCTGTTTCTCTGCCCTTGCACATTTAGTAGATACTTCTGTAAATGCCCTCAGATTATTAAAGGCTGTAATGCAAGATTAACTATTTGTTGTTATACAGAATCACCATGATTCAACAGATTCAACAGAATTTGTCAAAGACTTTTGCCAAATTTATGCTGATACATAGTGCTGCTTTCAACATAGTGCTCAGTTTCTTGGAAAATCATTTACATAATAAGAGAGGCTATCACCAGGTACCATCTCAAGAGCAAAAATCTTCTGTAAATTTAAAATATGCTTCCACTGGCCTCGGAAATTACCAAACCACTGCAACTATTTTGAATAAACCTGTCAAAAATTGCATCTTCATCTAAAATCACTAATACTTCTAGACACATTTTCAGAAGTTGATAGCCTGGAATCATTGGAATCCCGTATTTTCCCCCAAAACCTTCAGTTGCCACTCTAGCTACTTTTCTGAAATTCTTCTACAGGAGAATTCCATAGTGAAGGATTGTGCCTGTGCCACTGTTCCTGCCCACAGAAGTCCAGTTTTTGCAAAACTGATACAATCCCCATTAACTTCATATTCTGTGGCAAACAGGACCCGTATGAAACTTATGAAATTAAGGATCATGTCAAATTTCATCATCCTGTTCCTGGATGCTTCTTGGAGGAAAGTACTATGAGCAGCAACAGCAGAATAGACATGATGGGTGCAGGGGAGAGAATGATGGTGCAAGAGATTTAATACATTTTCCTGCTCCCCTCCCCCATCAATAGGTGTGCATGCTCGCTATGTGCCCTGGTGCCGGAAGTTTTTCCCCTAGCAATACCTGTAGGGGAGTACCCCAGCAACCCCTGGAATGGCGCCTCCATGGCGTGGTATAAGGGGCGCTGCGTGCTCCCCCCACCCTCAGTTCCTTCTTGCCAGACAACTCCGACAGAGGGGAAGGAGGGCAGGATGTGAAATAAACATGAGCAATACATCTCGAAGAACACCAGTTACAGAAAAGGTAACTATCTTTTCTTCTTTGAGTGATTGCTCATGTGTATTCCACAATAGGTGATTCCAAGCTATACCTGTTGGAGGTGGGAAGGAGTTCACAAATTCTCGGGACGGAGTACAGCCCTGACGAACCCGGCGTCATCCCTGGTCTGGGAGACGATCGCATAATGCAAGGTGAACGTGTGAACTGAAGACCATGTGGCAGCCCTACAAATGTTCTAAATGGGGATGTGGGCCAAAAAGGCAGCCGACAAGGCTTGTGCCTGAGTCAAGCGCGCCTTCACAATTGGTGGCGGAGGGATTCCCGCCAGGTCATAACAGGTACGGATGCACAAAGTGATCCACTTGGAGAGCCGCTGAGTGGAGATCGGCCGACCTTTCATGCGCTCAGCCGAGGCGATGAACAGTTGTGAGGACTTTCTGAACAGCTTAGTCCGCTCCAGGTAGAAAGCCAGAGCCTCTCTCACATCCAGCGTGTGGAGATGGCGCTCCTCACTGGACACATGGGACTTGGGGCAGAGGACCGGCAGAAAAATGTCCTGACCACCTTCAGGAGGAACGAAGGGTGTGGGTGTGGGTGGAGCTGGACCTTATCCTTATGAAACACTGTGGGGCTCGGAGGTCAGGGCCTGGCCGACTTGATTGCAACCAGGAAGGCCACCTTTAAACAGAGATCACTTCTCTATTTGATGCCTTGAAAAGCCAAAATAATCCTCCTGAGATTTTTTTGGTCACAATTTTGACACAACCAGAGGCCTCCTTATTATCACAGTCCCTTATAAATCAAAATGGCTCTCTCTCTCTCTTTTCCATTATAGCTACACGGAATATAACAGGACGATACTTGAGCATATATTACAATGTGCACGGTACATTGTAATCTATGCTTCTGTAATTAAATAATTAGGCTATTTAGCAAACAGCAGCAAGATATTTGTAACCGATGTTGCTGACAGTGCACAGAGCTTACAGATGGAGTCAGCATTGCCACTTCAGAAAGTAATCTAAAGAGCTCATCACACTCAGGTCATTAGAAATCAAGATGTAAATCAGGGAATAAACAAAGGAAGGAAGTGAAGTTGCTCCTCAGCCAATAGAATCTAAGAAGAAAGACTGAGACAAGGAACATGTTCCAGAATAATAATTGGAAGCAAGGAATTAGAATAAGGTAAGGTGAGTCAGGTACTTGCTGCAGTCACAAGGGAAGTCTGGTATAAGGTTGCCCAACATGGAAGAAAAGATCTGGAAAATTATTATGTTTATTATGGTAGTGCATAAGGACAAACCAAGAACAGGGCCCCCACTGTGCTAGGCACCGCACAAACACAATAGTAGACAGTCCCTGCCACAAAGAGCTAACAATCCAAATAGACAAGACAGACACCGAACCAGGGAAGGGATGTAACACACCAGCAGAATGAACAATGTGATGGGTGCAAACATGTTATTTGCACAATTTTATTTTTTGGGAGGGTTTATCTAAGGGGATAAGCTACATGGAACAAAAAGTGAAGGCAGAGAGGACACTGAAGGGAAGGGGTGAAGAGAAACAAAGCAAGAGAGAAGAGGGAAAGAGGGTAGAGTTGCTAACTTTCCAATTTCTCAAAACTGGACACTACTACTGGAGTGCCGGAACCTCCCGCTCCTCCGCTCTTGACCCACCCCCTACTCGTTCCTCTCTCATCTCCCCCTTCCCCGTCACGCTATCCTCTCCACCCCCACTAACTGAGCTCTCTCTGCCCGGAAGAGGACTACTCACCTACTGCCCTCAGAGCTGGGGCTGGAAGCTGCAGCCTAAGCAGAGTCTGCCTGCCTACCCACGAGACGCAGGTAGGAGGCAGGCTTGGCTAAGCAGGTTGATAACCTAGCTCCCCCCAGCCCGCTCACCCTTCAGGAAGGTAAAAGGTGGGAGGGCATGGCCCTTGGCCCTCCCATTCCAGCGCCCCTGAACTACAGCTATGGTCAAAATTGCCTAGGCCGCTCAGCTTCCCACAGGGATCCTCCCCGACCCAGCAGCCAGTAAGGGGCCAGGCCATGCTCTCTTCCCCCAGCAGCAGCTCATCCGTGCCTGTGGCAGAAGCAGAGTCAGCCCCGCTCAGGGGCCAGAGCAAAGTAGAACCCAAAGCATCTCCACCCCTTGCAGGAGCTGCTCTGCTCTGATCCCGCTGTGGGTTGGGGGGGGATGACGCCTCTGGACCCAATCCTGCACCACCCCATTTTTGCACCTCCCCCACCAGCTCTGTGGCCAGGGCAGCTGCCCCTCGCGCACTGCCCTAGTTACGGCCCTGGAAAATTGCGGCAACCGGACTTTTGGGGTCCGGTCCATACTACTGACCAGAGACTGTACAGAAAGTTCCCAGAATGTCCAAAGGTCCCTACTTGGGCTGCTTCTGCAGCTACTCCTGCCCTCTGGAGTTTTCAGTTGATTCCTACCTGCAGTTTTTTTAATCTGCCATACTAAAATGGTGATGTTAGAGTAGCTGCCTCTTGTGAAGCACAAGAAGGAGGATTCTTATTCCATTACATCCAAAATACAAATGATGGTATGCTGTAATAAAGCAGTATGACAGGACAATATAGTCCCAGAACACATACTAGGATTTAGCAAAACAACCACAATTAGAACATAAGACTCAGGCTTGCTACAGCAGCTAGAGGATATTGCCCCTATTTTAGCTGGCGTTGCCAATATTCTATTCACTCAGTGCATCCAATTGGTTTTGGCAGATATTTATTCACACACTGACAGTGCCAAGCTCAATATTTAACCTCCAAAATAATGTATTTTTGGAAGATCTCATTTGGAACCTTTCGGCATCATAATTATATCAAAGCCTTGGAGTTATTGGATGCAGTAACAACAGACAACAATCTTGTATATAGGAAGCAACTCAAGCTGTAATTTAAAAAAAACAGTGTTAAAAATAACATAGGAGAGAGGCTGTTCATAATGGTGAGCTCAAAGTGGCTCAAAGTTTCATTATCCAACTTGACTTTTGAATGACTTATGAACTCCATAATTTAGGCACCAAAATAAGATGAAAACCAACTCACCGACCATCATCAGGTATGACTAAATCGCAAGATGAATCTTAGCAAAAGTAGGGAAAAACTGACTGTAGCAGAAGTGAGACAGGATACTTATCCAAACAAAATACATTTGATTTCAGTTTGAATCAAATTTTTAGCTCAGGTATCAGCAATTCCTCCCTTCTCCTTAACCTTAGTAGGAATAAGCTGCTATTTGCATTAGTACATGGTGATTTACTTAAGCCATTTATAGTTTCTTTATCAAATACAGTTTAAAAAATGTACATGATTTCCTTGCATCATCTAGTAAGTGCATGAAATAGACTTCAGTTTTGTAAAATATGACCACTGGTTTTCACCAGGTTAAATTTTTTTAATGAAAAACAGCTTATGTAAGTTTGGTTTATTAAAATTCTGTATGCAATAAATGATTGTTCCATTATATTTAATCTACTCCTATTAAAAAACGTTTAGCCTCAACTCTCTAGCATCTGCTTCATTTACACCATGTGTTACAAAATAAATAAAAAATAAAGCCTCAAATTATTAAATAATCCTATTTAGTGCAACAGTTTTATTATAAATGCAATAAAAACAATGCAAACGTTTTTCAAATCCAGGGCAAAAGAAGAAATCAGTGAAATCAAGGGTACCTGAACTGGAGCAGTGCTGGGGAATAGGGCAAGGGAGCTGGGGAGCTCCAGCCTGGTAAACCCCCAGACTGCAGGCCTTATGCAAGGATAGAGAAAGGTACTGGGGGTCAGGCAGAGTCAGCTGGTCCAAATCCCCTTTGCCAGTGGCGAGGGGTTTACAGACTGCAGTCTGCCCCAGTGAGCGGGGGCTAGGTGATGACTGGCAGTAGCCACTGAGGCAAGGTGGGGATAGGAGGTTGGGGGTTCCCCTGGGAGAGGAGACCCAGAGCGGGGATACTGTGGAGGGCAGAACCCCAGGGAAAGGGGCCCCTGGGTCTGGGAGGGACACTGGGCCAGCAGCAGGCGAGACACTGGCCTGCAGAGGGCGCACTGGGCTGGAAAAGAGCTAATTCCCAGGACGACCAGCAGGAGGCACCACACTGGTGAGTCGGCGCTTCGCTACAGGTGGGTGCAAATCTAGGTGAAATTATGTGTCTTGCAAGTCAAGAGTCACAAACCAGTCTTGAGTCTGAAGAGTTGGAATGATGGAGGCAAGTATAACCATCCTGAATCTGAGGCAGCATATGTATTTTTTCAATGAAATCAGATCTAGGACAGGATGAAAACCTTTTTTAATTTGGGAAAAGGAAATACTGAGAGTGGAAGTCTCTTCCCCTGTACTCCTAAGAAATCTCTTCTGTGCCTCTCAGTTGAAGCAACAAGGCCATTTTTTGCAACAGGTTTTTGTCAGAAGGGTTCCCAAAGAAGTACAGAGTAGGCCATAGAAATGAATGGGATAGCCATGGGCAGATATGTCCATGGTGACGTATCATACCAAGCCAAGGGAACAGGACAAGGCAGCTCCTGAAGATTGGCTCCTGATTATTTTCAATGTGGCTCCTGACACCTTTAGTCAAATCTGCTGTCTTGATGGGGTTGGGTGGGTGAGAGAGGCAAATGACAGGTATTTCCTGGAGTATCATGATAATTTTTGCAATGGGCACTCAGGGCTGCTTACCCTGAGACTATGGATGAGCCTACTGTTTCTATTGAGGCTAATACCTATAGAGCTTCTTGTAGAAGTTTGGTGTGCAGATCCCCAGTGATCGCAGGGTGAGCCTTGAGTCCTTTAAGGAGTGGAATGCTTAGTCCGTTCTTTTGCTGAAGAGCTCCATTTCCTTGAATGAGAGGTATGAATGATGTTCCGGACCTCCCTTGGTATTCCAGATGCTAACAGCTGGCAACTGTGTATGCCTGCAGGGCTGATCTGGCCCTCATTTGATCTTCTTAGACTGTGCCTTTCAATTTCTCCCTAGAGACCTGTAGTATTTTTTGCATGAAAGGGAGTCGCTCACTCGCACATCACTAAATTATATTCTGCAAACGCTTGATAATTTGCCCCCGGAGTTGCAGCGAGGTGGACAAGTAGGCCTTGCATCCAAAAATCAACAAAAAGCACACTCGTGGACAAAGACCATTTTGTTGTGCCTCTCTGACACTACTATTAAAAAAATTGATCTCACAGCGTGAAATGCATGCGCACCTACACTGGGATTCACACTTACATAACACCCACTACCTAGAGAGATTAGTAGGGTGAAGACTTCTCTCCCTGTCCTGCTCATTAGGGGTCCTCAGCACTTTGTGACTACTCAACCCTCTACCTGCCTGGTATGTTCATTGCTTCCCAAGTAATTCCTGTGCTCAGGTACTGGTTCTCCATTACCAGGCAGGAGGAAAGAGAGGAGTAAGCATCAAAATGAACTGTGTAGGAACTATCTGGGGAGGCAGTGAGAGTGCGAGGGGTCTTGAGACAAAAATCATATTAACAGGTTTATTTTCTGTAAGGCCTAAGTCCCAGGAAGGAAGAATAGAAGCCTCATACAATCAAGGTGTGGAGAAGGTACATGAACAGGGGAAATGGGGATACAAGGAAAGAGAAATGAAGGGAATGTGATTTTTAAATTCAATTATAACACCTCTCCATCTATAAAGTACTGAAGCATAACTGAGGGGATGGGAGGGAGGAGAAAGGTAACACCTACAATTAACAGAAATAAAATTAAAAACCTCAGATCCGGATTTTTTCCCCCCATCTTCTTTAAACAAGATTCCACACCGTAACAGCTGTGTAGATTATTTTAGAGACTAAGGCCCTGTTTTTTTTCCTCTAGATTGTCTTTTTACAGCTGAACATGTTTATACTTGTTAGAACAGAAGACCAGTGAGCACAAGAGAGATGTTTGTATTTTGTGTCACTTCTGCTCCCCCCACAGCATAAGTAAAATGCAGAGGCAGAAAAGAAGGCTAGTGACTGCAAATAACTCTGTTAAAGCAGCAAAAATGACATTTTAATTCTAAACCACAGTTTTCAGTTTAATTAAAACTCTCCTCCTCCCCACAGAGAAAAAACTCTGGAGATAAACTTCTGGACAAAGAAAAAACACACAGTATATACATTCTAATGCTAGAAGAAAATATTGAAAGAAGGTCAGCCCCTGCAAAAATTTACTGTACAGATATCTGAACATTGCTGTGTTCCTCTGTTATCTTTTAACAGATCGGTTTCATACTTACAATCACTTTATTCTGGTAATAGCCATCACAATGTAGTTAAGTTTAAGAAGGCAATTGTAGTTCATTTTACTGAGTCACAAGTACTCTCAACAACGTCCTTTTGTATGGGAATTTCACGGGTGTTTTATTCCAAAAATGAATAGTTTTTGTTTGGTTTGGATTTTTTTAGTAGCTTAAAGTAAGATATTGTCAGCTGTATTTGAGCTTAAGCAAGTATGACGTTTACTTGCTTTCCCTTAAAAAAATTGGTTAGTCCTTTTTTGCAATCAACTAAAAAGTGTTCAGGTGAATTCTGAAACTTGAAGCTAGGTGTAGGGTATAATCTCAGTTTGGAATAGATGCACTACTACACAGAGGTAGTTATTGCAAACACCATTTGAAAAAAAGAATCCTAGAGTAACAAAAAACAAGCATCTACAGTAAAGCCTGCATACATGGAACAGTATGTAAATCTCCGTACATTTTATTATTCTGTGCATGCCATAGTACATTCCAGCAATTGCAAGGATAGTACAACTATGAAGAACTGGACAGTTACATTAGTAAAAAGATTTAATATAGTACAAGATGTTTATAGAGCAAACGTAGGGAAAATTTTTCAAGTAATAAAGGTTGAATTGGATTCAGCGATGACTTGGAAAACAATGAAGTATGGGGGACAGTAATATGCAAAATACTTGCAATGTATTGCTACATGCAATGTAGCAAAATACTTCTTTTCCAGCATTCTGAAATGCCTGGAGCTAAAAAAGAGGGATGTAGGAAGACTATCAAAGAAGGAATTAAAATAGTTAAGACAAGAAGTGGTCAAGGCATGTTTAAAGGAAGAGCATAAAATATAGTAGGAAAGGCACTCAAAAATATCTAGGGGGTATTTTTAAAACAATCAGGAAGAAAGTGAGGTTTGAGAGAAAACTTAACTCCATAACAAAGAAAATGAACATACTTTACATAATTTGGAAGACCATGCAGACAAATCACTATCCAGTAGATGGTGAGTACAACATTTTATTTACTGTGAATATTTATCACAATGAAACTATGCTGAGTCAAACAATTTGAGAGCTTGGACAAATTTGAAGAGTCATCCCAATCAATAAAACAAGCACCAAATGGAAAAAAAATCAAGATACGTGTAATTTGAGAAAATAGATGCTAAAGCTGAAACAGATTTTAGAAAATCCAAATTACAAACTTAAAGCAATAAGAATAGAAAACTCATCCAATAATTAAAGTATCAAATAATTATAAACTCAAAAAAGGACTGGGCAGGCATGACAAGGCTGCCACCTATGTGAAAGTCCTGCAAGATGTGTGACACAGTAGCCCTGAGTACCTAAAAATAGTTGTAGGTGACCTGGCACTTTAGTATGAGAATACTGGCCTACATTTAGCCTACTCCATTGAGTGACAAGCCTTAAGCATTTTAAGTGTTAAGCCTTTTATGTGGTGACACCCTTATTAGCAAGAGTCTGGACTAGAAAGATGGTGTGTGGATGTAGAATAGGCATGGTTGAGGACATAAGGGAAATCTTCAGCATACAAATGGAGATGCATAGATACACACTCCCCTTTTTGGACATTCTTCTGTTACTAAACAGAAATAACAGAGTGAGACAGCAGCACTCTTTCATGCGGGATCAGGCTGCCATGCACATCTGACTCACCTGTCACTTTTTCCTTTTGGGGGGGGGCAGGAGGGGGAAGAGGACCTTTTGTTCAATCTACACAGTCTATAAGCAATGCTGTGCAGAATTAAGCTCTACATATTCAGGGTATGTCTACACTAGAAATGCTGCAGTTGTGCTGCTGTAGTGTTTCTAGTGTAGACATGTACTACAGCAACAGAAGAGGTTCTTCCATCACTGTAGTAAATTCACTTCTCCAAGAGGTGGCAGTTAGGTCAACGGAAGAACTCCTCTATCAACCTAGCAGTGTCTACACTGGGGCTTAGGCTGGCTTAATAACATTATACATGAAATTTTTCACAGCCTTGAGCAATGTAGTTAAGCCAACCTAACTTTGTAGTGTAGATGAGGCCCTAGTCCAAAGCAAACTAGGGTGTAGCTATACCCCATACCAATGGTTCATTTCAAGCGCACTAAGCAACGGTCAAAGCGCATCAGTAGGGTCCACATTGAAAGTTAGTGCACAGCAGGCCATTGTGGGATAGATTCACACCCCAGCTTGCCATGGACTGAGTGTTTGTGTAGACGAGACCTTAATACCAAAAGCAGTCTCTAGCACTATAGTATTTTGGTCCACTTAGAAATAACTTACTGTTCCAAAGGTCACACTGTACTTACGGCAATTCAGTACCCATACTGAACAGTCTCCTACTTGGGTTCTTTTTGTCACACAAATACTCCTGGGGGAATTCTGCACCAAAAAAATTAAAAATTCTGCACACAATATTTTAAAATTCTGCAAAATTCTGCATATTTGTCAAAATAACAATATAATTATACCAGTTTCAATTATTTTGGTAATTTATTTAAAAATATCTATCAGCATTTATGTCTAATGATACAGAAAACAAAAATATTGAGGAAATGTTTTTGACAAATAGATTTCTTACTAGGCATATTAATACAGAACTCTAAGTAATAATTCATTTAAACTACAATACAGAAATGTATATATTGCACCCTTCAGAAGCCACGCAAAAGCTTGGGGGAAACCAGGGATAACAGAGGAGCTGAAAGAGAGGGCAGTCATTGATGAGAAGGAGCCTGAGTGTGAACTTGGAGGGTTGTTGGATGTGGGTAGGAGAAATACGGAACAGAGGGGTTTTTTGGGCTGGGAGAGATTGTTAGGGAGCCTTCACCATGCAGACCCTGGCTGACCCCAGATAACCCTTAGCTTTTCTCAGATACATCTGCCCTTGTCCCCATGTGTCCTTGCACCCCCACTCTGCCACCCTTCCTTCCCTCTTCCCCATGCGTCCCTGCACTCCCTCCCTCCTTTCCCCATGTGTCCCTGCACCCCCATTCCCATTCAGCCTCTGCCTAGTCTGTCCCCCCTTCTGAACCCAAGTCTGTGATCCCCAGCAGCCCCACGTGCCCCACACTGTCCATCCCCCCATATCCCGTTCCTCCTAACCTGGCCCCACAGTGCTGTGAGGCAGGCAGCCTCTTTCTCTTCCCTATCCGCAACTCGGACTGCTCCTTCCCGGAAGCGGCTGCTCTCTTCTGGCACCACAGCGGTCCCTCGTGGACAAAAGGTGTAACTGTAGCACTTTTCCAGCAGAATGTATTTTTTTGTGGCAGAAAAAATTCTGTATGACCCATGAATTCTGTGCATGTGCAGTGGTGCAGAATTACCCCAGGAGCAATAAAAAATGCATATCCAATGTTTATATAGAGGGATCAACTACAGGATGAGAAGATATAATGCAACTCTATTGGTTAAAGTGTTAGAACCACATCAGTACTACTGTGCCATTTTAGAAACCTTCACTTGAGAGAGAGAGGAAAAAAATATATTAAGAGGTTCAAAAGAGGACAACCAAAATAATAAAAACTTGAGATTAATGATTTAGTAGGACAGGTTAATGGAACTTAATTTATTAAGCCTTTTTCATATGGTAAGTAGGCACATGATAGCCTCATATAAATACTTAAAGGGTAATAAAGTAAGGAAAGGAAATGTACTATTTACACAGAAAAATAATGAGCTAAGGAACAAGCTTCAGCTAATAAAGGAAAAGTTAAACTAGGAAATTAAAGAAAACTGTCTGATGGCAAGGGCTATCAGACAGTCAAACACTTTCCTTAATGAAGTAGCTATTGCTAACTAAATAGAGGTGATCTAAGCAATGGTATTTACAAACCTAAATAGGCTGGATAATTAATTTTCTCTTATTATGTTGTTTTAAGTTAGATCTCAACAAAAATCAAATTAAAGGAGCATGGACATTAGGCCTAGTTTTAGTAGTAAAGAAGGATCTTTCCTATTCAATGGATGTGGTAATAGCCTTTACAGAGAACATGAAATAGGAACAACCCTCTCTATAGCATTAGAATTGTTACTTCAGAGAATACAAACTGGTTAAGAATCTGATTTCCCAGTTTGCTCTTTACAGCAGAGTGATGGGAAATTTAAATGTAACAAAGTTTGAAAATAACCACAAAGAAAGTATTTACATAATTATCTACCACATTGAAACAGCTATCCTGATATAAGAATTTGTTCTCTGTTAAGGTTAATAATAGAAAACAAATAAAATTTGATCAAGAGAGATCAATGTGAATTTAAATACCTCACTTCACATTACTAGTGTCTGGATTTCAGCTATGAATTTGTGGACCTCTTTTATCCCTTACTGCCACATGCTGCATAGCTTGGTTTACTTAGGGATTATCAATTCGCTAGAAAAAAAATCTGTTTTTTCAAAGTTTACTTCAAAGTTTAAAAGAGGTTGACAGGTCACGTATCTCTAGGGATTTGAGAGGTAAAGCTTTCTATTCAAGTAAGATGTTATCATACAATTTCAACCAAAATATGTAAATGAACATTGTTTTCTCCCCCAAGTAGAAATCTATGACTGAATGAAATAACACTTAATAGTCCATTTTTTGTACTGGTATTTATCTTATCCAGTATGATGATACAGAAAAATCACCACCTTTCTTTTGTCAAGAAACTCCTTAGCTGTTATTTTACTTATCACCTTGGATGGTAAAGACTATTTTTAAAAAAAAAAATGTTTATCATAATAGCACAACAGTGGTTCCCTGAGGTATCCAGATGGGTTTCAGAATCCAAAGATCTGGGTTGATGGAAGTCCACAGCCTTCACAGAAATACTGGTTGCAAAGATCTGGATTCACTGAGTTTAACAACCACTTGCAGCTAATTCACAGAATGTCAGTGGGAATTTTCTCTTGTTCTTCTATTCTGAGGTAGTGCACTACTAGTTTGGTGCCACATGCTTTCTTCTGACTAGAATACAAAGCTAGCAAACTGCAGAAGGGACCAAATGTGCAGGTTGATGAAAGCAAGAAAGTTACTTACCATGTACAGTAACTAGAGTCCTTCGAGATGTACTGTCCATATACACATTCCACTGAAGGTGCACGGGTCTCATGTGGTGGACAGCAGAGTCTTTTTGGTCAGCAGTACCCATAGAGCACACATGGGCTCTCCAGTCCCCGTACTCCACTGAGAGGGCATATAAGGGCCAGGCATACTCATTACAATTCAGTTCTTTCTTACTGCAGAATCCCTTAGAAGAGGACTCCAAGGTAGAGGAGATGGCAGGGTCACCATGGAATCTGTATATGGACAACACATCCTGAAGAACTTTGAACACTAGGCACAGTATGTAACTTTCCTTTGTCCTTTGAGTGTCCATATGCCCATTCCGCTGATGGTATCTCCCAAACAGTTATCCTGTTAAGGAAGTGGGAGCTCTGTGTAACTTAATTAAACAGTGATTGAAGGACAGCTTTACCAAACACAGCATCAGATTGAAGGGATTTCCATCGAGATAATAATTTGGAGTAAACATGTAGATCGGTGCCCAAGTAGCTGCCTTACCAACATCTGATATTGGTAAGTTTGAGTGCTGATGCTTAACTGCTGGTGGAATGTGTCCTAATTGTGGCCAGTGCAGAGCTTTTCATTCTTTGCCCAATGGACACAAACACTCCTGGCAATGTTTTGAAAGGTTCTGTTCTATTCAGGTAGTAGGCCAAGGCTCTCCTCATATCCAAAGTATGTATCATTGCCTCAGATTTGGATGTAGGGTGTTTTGGGAAAATACCAGGTGGTGTATTGGTTGGTTAAGGAGAAATTCTATGACTACCTTCAGAAGGAATTTAGAATGTGTTCTCATTGATACCTTATTCAATATGGAAAGCTGTACATGATGGGTCAGACATTAATGCTTGAATCTCTCCTACTCTTCAGGCTGAAGTTATAGCTACCAAAAAGCCATTTTCATTCACCAGTACAGTAGGGAAGAGGTGGCCATGGGCACAACCTGAAGGTTGTGAGCACTAGGTTCAAGCCCTACGGGGGAGTTTCTTCTTTGATGGGTGGGAATACTTTATTAGGACTTTCAAGAATCTAGTCACCGTCAAGTGAGCAAAGACCATGAGATCCTCCACTGGTGGGAGGTGAACCAAGCACTTTGCAAGCTGAGAGACAGATTCTTCATTTTGGGGTTCTAGTAAATAGTAGGAAATATGCAGGATTGAGGAGTGAAGTGGGATTAACAATTTTCATTGGCACCAACTAGAAAACCTTGTCCATTTTGATGGGTAAGTTTGTCTTGTTGAGTCTCTTCTACTGTTTAACACGAGCTCCCTAACTGTGGAAGAGCAGGTCTGCTCTATCATCAACATTCATCCAGTTTCCATGCAGTGAGGCGCAGAGATGCTAGATTCTGGTATAGAATCTGTCCTTGATTCTATGTCAGTAGATCTGTTGACTCTAATCCTACTTCTAGAATGGTCTTGACCATGATGGAGAGATAAGGATCAGCTTGGCTGAGTCTTGTTTGAGTTCTGCTGGCCAAAAACTCCGATCTCCACCACTTGAGGCGCATGCGTACTATCAGTGGAATAGGCACATAGACAATCACTCAAAGGACAAAGTAGAGTGATGGTCCTCCTTCCTCCCCAGTATTTTTGGGGGCCTTTAGGATCGTCTAGACTCAAAATAAAGAGTATGAGATAGATGTGAGTATATTACCATACAAGTCATATTCAAAGCTCTTTGAAGAATTATTTCCAATCTGCAGACTCCACCTTCCCGAGGGGGGTAGGGGCAGTGTGGCGTTGACAGCAACCACCATTTTTCATATTGCCAAAATTCTTGTTGAGCAAGTTGAATATTTATTCTCCCTCCCTCTGCCTTTTCTGTGAGGAAAGGAATGATGTGGCCTTTGGCCATCCAGGGCTTCAGAATGATAATCTTTTCTGAGTTTGTGCAGTGCCTAGCACAATGGGGTTCCAATCCATGATGAGGGCTCCTAGGTGGAACATTAATACAATTAATAATAAAAAAATCAATCAGTACCTAGAATATTTCTGAAGCCTTGAGGATTTCTGCCCCAGTGATATTTTGTTAATATATTCCCATATCAGCATTGTGCTGGTTAAAATACAAGCTTATCAACTTTAATTGTCCAGAAAAATATTTAATAAAAATAACTGTGTGTATTCCAAGTGTCTCAGTGCAATTTGTTAACAGTGCAAAACCAAACTCCAGATAAATTGTTTTCTAGGGGGGAAAAAATCCACAACAAAACAGCATGGAGATTAGTAGAAAAATAATTAAAACCATGCAGATTAAGTCCACTGATGCACAACATTTTAAGCCATTCTTTGGTTTGTAACTGGTGAAGTCTGATTAGAAGACAAGCAGAATTAGTGTAATGAATAAGTGAGCAATTTAATCTATTGCTTACAAAGTAGTAAAGTATCTGACTACGCAAACTAATTACTTCCACACTATTGTGTCCGATTTGTGAGAGACTTCCTCATTCTGCCAGGGCAACTACCTTCACAAAAGGTGAGAAATAACAATTTAAACTACAAGCATTAGGAGAAATTGTTCATTTCATTCAGTAAGCAAGTTCTCCAGCTCTCTTCCAACAAGAGCACATCACTTGCAAATCCAGGGATAGATAAAATTATAGTGTAATAATGGGTTTATTTCAGACACTGTATTTAAAAGTTTGAAATAAGTGTGTTATGGTTATACCCATAATATGGATAAAGCAGCTGTATAACATTCTCAGTCAATTTAACAATGATAATAGAAAAATACCAATGCCAGAACAGACTGAACAGAAGGCATAGATTCAATAGCCTAGTGATCATATGCTGCACTACCATATAGCAAACTGATTTTGATTATCCAGCATGGTCTCCAATATCTTGGATCATCATGCATTTGAGTGAAGGTAGGATATTCAGCCCATGAACGCAAAAAAGAGTCCTGTTATCCTTAGCTAGTTATGATGTGTGGAAGATATAGGGGAATTCAGAGTTAACACCATTCCACAGAAAAAATCCATGAACAATGCAACAAGGTAATATAGCAACTGGAAGGAAAGTTGTACATAAATACTATGAGTTACTTGTTCTGTAGTCATAAATATACCTAAGATTCAATCTCAAGACTTTTCTCTGAATATTCTTTACCAAGTTGCCAAATTATATTATCTAAAGGAATAAAAAGAAAAAAAATCAATACAATCTGTGCTAAAATATTATTGAAACTTAGTAATGGAAAGAAAAGGAAGGAAATTTGAAGGTAAATAATTTTAGAAGTCCAGCCCCTCTCTCTCGCTTGCTCATGAAGGCTGCAAAAATCAAGCACTCAAAATTTAGGAAGTGGCAGAATTAAGCTTGCCTGTGCAACAGCAGAAGCAACACTGAGAGCATCTCCCTACTTTCAGTTCTGCTGCACAGTGGCCTGCAGCAGCTGGGGGCACCAGTTGTAGGAAAAGTCCTGCTCAGCCCCTGCAGCTCTAGGCTGAAGCATCCTCAGAATGCTTAAAGAATTTAGTTGCCAAACTCTAACCTGCCTCTACTGAGCTTGTGTGATCTGCATATAACTTGATTAAACTGTCCGTCCCCGCCGCGTCCCCTGCAGGAATAGCAAATGGATCACATATGACACCCCCCTTCCATTATCAAATTTCAAGTTCCTGTTCCAAATTTTGGAAGCACTACAACTTGTCAACAAAACTGGTTAAAAAAAATCATCAAACATGGGCAGAATAATGAATTTATCCCCTAATCTCATTCTCTGAAATGGATAAAACATTTTGCTGAAACTTAAAAAAAAAAACATGATCTAAGGCAGACACCAGGCATGAAAAATTTAAATCCGAATGGCTAACGGCTGATAAACTGATAAACTGAAAACAGAGACTTATAATGAGACGCATCGGACAACCTTAAGTACATGAGACACTATCACCTCCACCTATAATAGAACACACTTGTTGTTAGGAAGCTCACTCAAATTGGTAAATCCAAAACTATCCTAGTTAACATCTCAAAACACTGCTGAGTCAGCCTTTGCTTAGAAGAACAGATTAATAAAAACACCCATTCTAGTCTCATCTGGTATTGTTTTTCCAAGTACCAGATATTTCAGCTGTGCTAAACAATACCACTTTTGGCAGTGATCAGTTTACGCCCTGAAACATAATTATTGATTGCAATTTGTAATTTGTTCCCTCACAGAAGAGTTTAATTACATTTTGGTCTTATTGCTTTATTTGCCTCAATAAGATCACGAGGCAGGGAGCTCCATCATTTAATTATACCATACATTGCATAAAGTAGTATTTCAAATAATTAAATGATTAATTAGAATAGATAATTAAGTGTTCATTTTATTCCTGTATTACTGATCAGATGTGGCTCTCTGTGACCTTCATTCATTTTATAAACTTCTAACATATTTCCTCTTACTCTTCTCTTTTCTAATCTAAATAATCCTAATCTTAATCTCTGCTAAATGATATTGGTCCCATGCCCTCAATTATTCCAGACGTAAATAGCCGATCAGAATGGTTTGTTCTTCATTCTATTGTATCTGCTTAGAACTTTAGAAAAAAAAAATCACAATTGGATAGCACTGTGTAAATTTAGGTAAAATCAACTTTAGTTACTCTTCTTGGGATTGTACCTATTTTGGCTGGAGTCTTCTTCTCCCTGAAGTCTGCTCTCTGCTCCAGCCCCTAGCTCTCTTCTTTGAAGCTGGAGCTGTACTTTGGGCCAGCTGTAGATCCTCGGCCAGCCTCTCCTCCAGCTGTCCCTTTTCCCCACTCAGTACTTTCAGTCTCAGGCTAAGAGAGTTCAGCAGGCAGACCTGCTCCTGTCTCCCTCATTCTGAGAGAAGAGACAGAATATATATAGTCTTCTTCCCAGCGCTTGTCCTGGTTGGCTGGGAGAGACAGGAGCCCTTCCCCACTCACTCTACAGGAGTCCTGGTCTCAGACCCTTAAAGAAACAGTAGCCTGGTTTCTCCCCAAGCCCTAATTATTCCCCATGAACCATCTTACTCTCTCCCAACACTTTGTTCTGCCTTCCGTAGGTCTTCATCCATTCTAGAAAGTCTCAGGAGCTAGAGGGACACACCACAGAAGGGGTGTTCACTGACCACTAGTTCTTATCTTTAACAGGACATTCACTCTGTTACATGCCATCTCCACTGAACATGCTCCAGCCCAGTGTGGAGCAAAACTTTTTGTGCAATTACTCTTTTTGGCTGATAGAGGCTGCTATGGTACCAGACAATGGAACTGTAAGGAGAAAGAACTCTCCTCCAGAATTTGAAATTGAACGCAGGAGTCTTGGAGATTATATAAACCAGTGGCAAAGTGTGTCCCATCGCCCTTTAGTGACTGGTCCACAGAGGATAACTGCTTACTACTGCTACCAGTTACCCCATTAATTCAAGTAATAGAGGTACCTGCTATTAATCTAAAAGCTCCCAACCCGGATGACGACCCATGTGAGGAAACAATATGGTTTTATGTGAGGGAATTTGTTTTTTTGGTTTAATTTTTTAACACTGAAGTAACTACATTACACTATGTTAAAAGAACATTATTAAGATTGCAAAATCAATTACTCAAAAGTTAAAGAATGCCAGAATTAATACTGCCTGTGCAACCTTAATTCAGCCCACTTTGCATATGCATTGTGATACAGTCTGTTATTATAGGATCATGTACTTCTGTCCCATAGGACCCTCCCTCATTCAGTGCACAGGATGTCAGGGAGGATTCAGGGTTTTGCGTAATGAAGAAGCGTGTTGCCTATAGGACCCTTGCCTTATTTATTGCAGAAGTTGCAAGGTGTGTGATGAATGAGTCAGGGGAGTGCAGGAAGAAAAAGGGTGGTCTTGTGATTAAGGTAGATGAAAGCCCCATTGTAGTACTGGATTCTACCCCTGCTCTGCCAGGCAAATCACTTAAATCAAATTTTTCCCAGGTGGCTACTGTGAACTCCTGGATTTTCTGGATTACCAACATGAGAGCTGTAGATGTGCTGAGCACTCACAACAGTAACTTCAACCAGTAGGCGTTATCTGAACATATAAAGTGCTATAAAAATGCTAAGTACTCTGAAAAAAGTCCAGAATTCTGTATTCAGTGGATGGTTTATATGGTGCATAGTAAATAAAGCCTGAGGGCACATACTGAAAAATGAGGATAAAAACTATTATTAAGTAGCTGCTCAGTGTGCACTATCCATCCTGTGCACTGAATGAGGCAAGCATCCTCTGGGAATAATACATGATCACGTCACAAAAGACTATCATAATGCATTATACCAAGGGCTCAAATTGAAGTTGCACAGGTAACTATAATTCTAGTATTTCCTAATTTTTGAGTTCTTGACTTTGCAACCTGAACGATCTTTTAATATAGGGTTATTATACAATATGAACAAATATTAATTAAAAAGGAAGGAAGGAAAGATGTAAGGAAGAAATTGAACTAACGTGTACATCTGCAATTATCCTCATCACTTTGATTCAAAGTTTTCTCTCTCTCACACACACACACACACACTTACACTTTAAAAAAAAACAAAACCCAAAACACTGTCTACTCTTCAGAGCAAATTTTCTCTTATTATTTGTTGATACAATCCTAAAGCCTGACTGCACCCATTCGGCTCCTAAACTACTGACGTAAAATGTTAGACTTGATTACTGATGTTTTTATTTCTAAGAAAAAGAAAATGATTGCTAGAAAACATAATTCTAATAAATAACGATAAACGGTGTCAAGTTTATTTGCACTGCCAATTTTAAAGACTAATTCTTAGAACACAAAATTTACCCTTGTACAGTGGGTCAGCATGACTTGTGTACTACTTAAACCCACTTATGCCATCTCTCTCTCTCACACACACACACACACACACACACACACACAGAGTGAAGTATGTGTTCAATATCTCACTGGGTGAACATGTATATGAAAAAAAACTTGAAATTTTGACGCTTAGATTCAACAATTCTGTATGTGCTAAGATCAAATAGCAATAAATTAGTGCACTTTGACAATTTGAGACAAAATTTCTAAGCTTTCTGGCATCATAAGGATATGCACCTAAAGTTAACAATACAATGGTCAAAAACAATTGTGCTCAATAATTGATATCCAGGGCCAAATTCAGACTTTATGCAAACAAATGCAACTCTAGTGATGTTCCACCAATTCTGAATTTGACTCCAAGCCTTAAAACAATTGTATGACTGAGTTATTTCATAATGGTAAATTTTTAAATAAAAATATTAACAAGATCATCTCTAAGTTCCAACATATTAAACTCTGGTAATTTAGTACTGAATCTTTTAAACGAACCATCTCATACAGGAGGAAAATTCTCATTCTCTAATAATTCCTTGCAGAGTTTAGCTTTGTGATTACACAGAAATTTTAGAGTAAGTTCTGACAACGATTTCCCATTAAATTTCCTTGCATTCTTGCTGCCAGAGAATGTAAAATTAATACATACATTCTCCTTTTTGTGCACACATAAGAAGAGATCAACTCAAATGATCAGTTTCATAAGACTGATATAGATTTCTTCACCTTGTTGGAAAAAAATAATGGAACTGTGGCATTCATTTTTCAGACTCGTAATGATTTCGTCCACACACGTGGTAAGTGATTTAATAGATGAATTCAAGCCATCAACCTTTTTTGCCTTAAGATTTTTCAGCATATCTATACAAATTCCTATAATGAATTATAAAAACCTTTGCTGTCATTTATTTTACTGCATCTGTTATAGATTTTTTACTAGACAGTTACAAAGACTAAAATCACACCAGCTTATACATAGATTCATGGATTTTAAGGCCTTAAGTGACCACTGTGATTATCTAGTCTAACCTTTTGTATAATACACGCCATAGAATATCACCAAGTGATTCTTGGCATCAAGCTCATAACTTCTGTTTGAGATATAGCATAGCTTTTAGAAAGATATCTAATCTTAAAACACTTCAAGTGATAGAGAATCTACCATGTCCCTAGATTAGTTATTCCCATGGTTATTTATCTTCCATGTTAAAACAAAATTGCACTTTATTTCTAGTCTGAATTTGTCTAGCTTCAGCTTCCAACTACTGAATCTTGTTATAACTTCTTCTGATAAATTAAAGAGCTTTTTACTATCAGAAATTTCTACCCCATTTTAGGAACTTGTACACAGATCAAGTCACCTCTTAGGCCTGGTCTACACTAACACCCCAATTCGATCTAAGGTACGCAACTTCAGCTACGTGAATAACGTAGCTGAAGTCGACATACCTTAGTTCGAATTTACCGCGGTCCACACGCGGCAGGCAGGCTCCCCCGTCGACTCCGCGGTACTCCTCTCGCTGAGGTGGAGTACCGCAGTCGACGGCGAGCACTTCCTGGTTCGAATTATCGCGTCCAGACCAGACGCGATAAATCGAACCCGGAAGTTCGATTGCCAGCCGTCGAACTACCGCGGTAGTGTAGACATACCCTTAATCATCTCTTGGATAAACTACATATACTGTACTTCTTCAGGCTCATTATAAGGCATGTTTCCCAGATCTTTACTCATTCTTGTAGCTCTTCTCTGAATCCTTTTCAATCTGTCACCAGCCTTTTTTGAAGTGTGGACACCAGAAAGGGACACGCTATATTCCACTATGGACACTATAAGAGGACACATTATTCCAATAAATGGTCTCACTAATGCCGTGCACAGAAAAAACACCACTTCCCTATTCCTACTTGATAGTACTCTGCTTATACATCCAAGGATCACATTAACCCTCTTAGCTACAGCACCACATTGTTGTTTTACTACCATTAACATTTAGGGCTCCAGACTTTAAAAAATAGCAAAAGGCTATTTTAAAGGAATACAAACAAAAAAACAGCCAGTACAAACTATGCCTTTTAAAAATTCTTAGCTACTGCTAAGGACATTCCAAGTCATTTGTTTTTACATCTGTCCAGGCAATGTTTGAAAACATCATTAATAATACAAACCTGTGGTTGTAGTAAACCTTGCATCTCTACAACATCTACAGTAGTTCTTACTGCAATCCAGAACTTCTGAATAACCAGTTAGTTACAGAAAATATGAATCAAGTCACCAATCTCAATGTCACATTTCAGACATTCTTGTCACCTACTTAAGTATTCTTTCTGAGATTAAACACAACCAAGAGTAAAAAACAACTCCTGCGCAGAACGCTAGCACAAGGCTTATATGGATCACTTAAATTCCACTTAAGTTTTCAAAATATGGCTTAAGTGGTACATATTGGTTCTTGTGCTGGACATCTGAATACAGGTCTTTTGCTGGATGCTTTCCACCCACCATGTCTGAAATTCAAGAGCATGAATCTGTGCCTACTATTTTACTGAGTTGGTTTTTGTCTGAACTAACTGGACTAAAATATGCATAAATCACTTTCCCACTTAAATTTTACTCTTAGTGTGTTCAATATAATTACTCATAATAAATTGCCATATGATTGAATTTTTCTTTTTATCTAAAATCACCAACAACTGATGTTCTAAGCAGATTAGAAGTTGGGCTCAATGAATGTAATGGAATTTTCCATAAAAATTCTACTATAGCCCTGAGAGTAATCTCACACACACGGGGAGGGGCGGGGAAGACAGCCACATTTTTTTCTATCCAACGATATATTAAGTATGGAAGTGATAAAATCAGATCAAGCTTCTAATGAAGCCCCGGATACAATTTTAATTATGCAAAGACCAAGACATAAAAGATTCACAATTTCATAGAGCAGGGTTAGAAGAAAGGGGAAAACAAAGGTAGAGTCGTGGGATAAATAAAATGAAAAACTGAATTAATGCATTTCCTAACAATTCCTCTCCTATGAGGTTTTCAAGGTAACTTAAAAAGGATCCCAAGAGTAATAGTAAGAATCGGGGGAGGGATGGATCAGTGGTTTGAGCATTGGCCTGCTAAACCCAAAGTTGAGAGTTCAGTCCTTGAGGGGGCCATTTAGGGATCTGGGGCAAAAAATCGGTCTGGGGATTGGTCCTGCTTTGAGCAGGGGGTTGGACTAGATGACCTCCTTAGATCCCTTCCAACCCTGATATTCTATGATTCTAAGAATCTTTTTAAAAAAAATAAATCACTAAAACAGACATCATGGCAGAGACAAACTGACAAAAAGTGATCACTATAAACTCCCAAATAATGCAGGCACAGGATCATGACTGGTTCTAACTGACTGAAATTATTACATAGATATACTTTACAAAAGTAAATTGCTGCTCCACCATAACCCTTTTAAGAAAAATAAATAGACAACAGGACAATGACAGGATCCTCCTATAGCAAGAGAAAAACTGAGTTATGAAGTAGCCACATCACTCGAGTTAACTTGGAACAGCACAAATCATCAATACATTTATGATTGGAATCATACAGTAAAAAACAGACTTTTCATTTTACTGAAGGAACTAATATTGAACAGATTAGCTTACTGCTTATGACTCACATGCAAAACAGCCATTTCAAGAGCCTTTTTATTCAACATATGTGAAAGGTAAAGTAGCCTGGCTTTGAAGAGCTTATGTCACAAAATCCTTGCATAGAATCAAGGAGGAACTGATAGAAATAATTTTCAGAGTGAAAAATTGCTAGATAGATCACATTGTTGTATGCAGCGTAGTTGTAGTCGTGTCAGTTTCAGGATATGAGACACCAAAGGTGGGTGAGAATATCTTTTAGTGGACTAACTTCTGTTGGTGAAAGAGACAAGCTTTTGAGCCACAGAGGAGCTGCTCTTCGGATCTGGGAAGGTACTCTGAGCATCACAGCTAAATGCAAGATGGAACAGATTGTTGAGCATAAGTAGCTAACACATTCTAAGGGACCATTCAAGGTAGAGTGGCCCATTAGCACCGCTGCAATCATGGGACAAAAAGGGGGGGTTAGTGGGTTACAGATTGGTGCAACAAGCCATAAATCTAGTCGTTCTGTTCAGTCCATGATCTTTAGTGTCTAGCAAAGTTATGAATTTAAGCTCCCAGGCTTTTGAAAGTGTTGTGCAGGTTTCCTTTAAGGATGAGGACTGATAGGTCAGATATAGAGTGATCGCTTTGTGAAAAAAGTGTTCACCCACAGGTGGTAGGGTGTTTTCGTCTTATTTTCCTGTAAGAGTTCATTCGAGAGCGTAGTGATTGTCTAGTTTCACACATAATTGTTATTGGGGTATTTAGTGCACTGGATGAGGTACACTTCATGTTGTGACAGGGATGTGTAGGATCCATGGATCTTGAAAGGTGTGTTGTGGTGGGGGGGGGTGATGATCAGTGTAGTAGTAGAGATCTCTGCAGGTTTTGCATCTGTGGTTCTGCCAGGGTCTGTTGCTGCTTTGAGTTGGTGTCTTGGTCTGTGGGAAGCTTGCTTCTGATGATGAGCTTGGAGAGGTTTGGGGTTGTTTGAAGCCAGAAGTGGGGTTTCAGGAAAGATTTCTTTCAGGATGTGGTTCCCATCAAGTATGGGTTGTAGTTGTTTGATGATACTCCATATGGGGTCCAGTGTGGGATGGTAGGTGAAAACTAGGGTGTGTGGGGTAAAGGGGGTTTTATTTGTGTATTGAAGCAGGTTCTCTTGGGGTATTTGGGTGGCCAATTCCATGATGAGATCTACTTCTCTGGTGGAGTGTCCTTGTTTGGCGACGGCGCTTTTGAGTGTGTTAAGGTTTATATTCTGGGCTTTCTCCTCGGAGCATATTTTGTGGTATAGGAGTGCCTGGCTTAGATAACAGATTTATTGGTATGTTTGGGATGGTTACTGGATCTATGAAGGTAGGTGTGGTGATGCGTGGGTTTCTTGTGTATGCTTATCTGTAGAGCTCCATTATTGAAATGGATTGTGGTGTCCAAGAAGTTGATGTGCAAGCATTCCAGAGCGAGTTTAATGGATGGATGGTGATTGTTGAAGTTGTGGTGGAAATCTATGAGGGAATTTAAGCCGTCTGTCCAGATGACGATAATCTCATCGATGTATCTCAGGTATATCATTGGTTCTGTGGTGCATTTTTCCAGAAATTCTTTTTCAGGGTGACCCAGGAAGAGGTTGGCATATTGGGGAGCCATCCTAGTACACATGGCTTTTCCCCTAATTTGGACAAAGTGTTTGTGATTGAATGTAAAATTCTTATGGGTAAGGATGAAATGAACGAGTTTGGCGATGTTTGGGATCCTCCTCCTCAAAGGAAACTTGCACAATACTTTCAAAAAACGAGCTTGGGAGCTTAAATTCATAACTCTGCTAGACAGTAGAAATCACGGACTGAACACACACACTGGATTTATGCCTTATGACACTAATCTGTAACCCACCACCCCCCTTTTTGTCCTATGACTGCAGAGGAGTTAACGGGCCATTCTACCTTGAATGGTCCCTTAGAATATGTGTTAGCTACTTATGCTCAACAATTTGTTCCATCTTGCATTTAGCTGTGATGCTTAGAGTACCTTTCCCATCTGTGAAGAGCTCTGTGTGGCTTGAAAGCTTGTCTCTCTCACCAACAGAAGTTGGTCAAATACAAGATATTGCCTCACCCACCCTGTCGGACTAGACAGATCACATGTCTGTTTGCTTCTATGGTTGAGTCTTTAACTAGTTCATGTGGGAAGTAGAGGCTTGCAAAAAACCCAACCCGAACCAAACAGGACCCGACTACAAGCATCTTCAAAAAGGACTAGATCAAAAAGCACTAACCAACTGTTAACACTGGTCAGTAAGGTCTACATGGACAGTTAGCTAGTGCTGGGTAGAGCAGCACAACAGCTTGCCACAAACTAAATGTTGATGTACACAAGCTCTGAGTTTAACAGATGCAGGGTCCGATTACAGTGCTATTCTTTGCAACTGTAAGCCAAGAAGTCTTTCCTTACTTTTTCATTTTTTCTTCATTGTGCACTGCCACATGGCATTGTCACGTTGTTCCAGAGACCTCATCCAACTTCCTTTTTGTCTGTTAATCATCCCATGTGAGTGAAGCTTTACCCTAAGATATGCACAGTAAGTATCTTCAGATACTCCAGTGCAAGCAGCTGTCTTGTGTAGGTCATGTATTTTGCCCCCCCCCCCTTTTTTTTTTTAAACTAGCCACTCAGTGCCATTGCCCAGGCAATGACACTATAAGTGCCTAATTTTAAAAAAGTGTAAACACATGACCAACACAAGATAGAATGACTTCTCTGGCCTAAATGTAAACCATTTTGAATGCAATGAATGTGAAGTTAACTCCGAAGTGCGCAGACTAATCAAAGGAGGCAGACCCTGTAAAGCACGGCAACATTGACAATCTGCTTACAGCTGCCATAAAAGCACTAACTGACTTTGTTGAATGGGAGAATCTACATGATTGTGATAGACTAGAAGACGGTGAAGTGCAGCGGTATACACCAGACAGCCACAATGGAAAATGAACGGGATACACTGAACTAACTGGTGGAAGGAACACAGCGTTGACCATGTTGGCTAGAAATGTGCTATGTATGTCAGCCAGCAGCAGCAGCAAGACGAACTTCAGTGCATCTTGAAGGATGATTGCCCAATGGAGGACTGTCCTCAAGCCATCAACCAGCGACTCTATTCTTTTCTTAAATAACGTTTTGTAGAACAGCTTTATTAATGATTTTGGCTTCTGTTAAGAGGGATTTAATAACTTTACCTATCCAGTTTAACTTGACCAAGGCTAAAGTTACATTTATCACAAATCAGTAAAGACTTTTTGGATTACATATTATTGAAAGAAGATGGACACTGCATGATCCCTGGTTTACAGTAAGAAATCATATAGTTATTACAAGCTGCTGTCTTGGTTTAATATTTCTGTTGACCATGCACTTTGCTGTTTGAATGTTAAATGCAGCTCAATTTTTAATAAATGAGGAGTCTTGGGGACTCTTCATAGACTTTTTTTTTTTTAAACCTCAGTAAATATAAAGCTGAAGAAGAAAAAACTTGAGATGACTTATGATCAGGATATATTTGGTATTTTTCCATTGTCGTCGTTTATATCCATAGTCTGTACTGGTTGTTTTTTTTCCTATGAAAGGATGTTTCTAAAAGCTAAGAAATTTGCTTGTATAGCTAAGATGTGCCTTGGGGAGGGCCTTTCTTCTTGGAGTTGGAAGCCAAGAGGATAATATTGCCTTATTGTGGGCAACCCCATTATGACAGCACAGCTAATGAGTGTGTCCCCCGACCTCTCGTAATTATAATCTCAATCTAGCTATCAGAAGTGTGTTGCCACTCAGACCAGAAAGTGCACAGTACTGAGGTTGTTCAGAATGTGCCTTTCGGCTTGTCTACACAAACAACCAACTTCCAGCAAGCTCGGATGGCGTGTGAATCTCCCCACACTAGCCTGTTGCAGACTAACTATCCACACTGACCCTGCCGATGCTCATTAACTGTTCCTTAATGCACTTTGATCTAGTAGGCTTTGAAATGGGACTAGATCAAAGCACATTAATGAACTGTTAGTGTCCACGTGAGCAGGGTGCACAAGGAGTTAGACCACTGCAGACTAATGCAGGGTAGATTCACACCCCATCTTGCAATTAATCAATTGTTTGTGTAGACAAGCCCTTAATTTGAACCATGTATGTTTCGGATTATTTTATTTGGGGAGCTTTTCAGGTGAGGTCAGGTATGAAACAACTCTACATCCTCAGGATTGGGTGTAATCTATTGGGGTTCATGCCAGGCTTCAAAATTAGGTCCAAGACCACCCCTATAGGGAAGTCATTTGAAGTCCCAACGTTTGAGAAGGAGCATTGTGTACAAATATCCCAGCTATCCTACCAGAGCTAAGAGTGGATACTATGTAACACAGCTGAAGAACTGAGATCTTCCACTCCATACATGGCCTTATTTTTCTTAGGCCATGCTCCTCATTATATTAAACTGAGTTGTTGGAGAGGGCAGAGTAGCTTCTATATGAGTCAATATAGTCTGATGAACAAGTAAGTTTACTCAACTGACAAGATTTCCTAATTAGGTATTTGTATCACGATCCCCTTTCAGGTAATTTAGCACCTTGGAAAGTTAAAAAGCAATTAGGACATATAACATATTCTTGACTTTTGTTCTCTTCCTTCATCCCAGAAAAGGGTTTTAGTGAATGTTTTTCTTTAAATATTGTGTGGCGTGTGAAGACTTTGTCAAAGCAGCTCTGCATTAGTCTTGAAGGAGTTCAGATTCACGCTTACTGTGCATTCTTGCAAATGCTAATTCCACACTCATCGGTCAGCCACCCAAAAAACCCCATCTCTGGCATATGCAAGCCATATTTTGGAAGCAGACAATTCTAGTGTTCCTCAAGAGCATAGCTGTCATAGTGAAAGAGGCCCAGAAAAAGAAAATCTTTCAAGAGATGAAAAATGCCAGAAATGTATGGATACATGCAATTGTTTACCACTTTTGAGGATGCAATTATTGTAGTTGCTGGTTGAATACCGAAAATGTCTAGATGAGGAAGAATCCTTAAAATGAACAACTCTCTCCCTTGATTTTATCATTACAGTTTTAGCACAAGAAATCTGTCAGTTCATCATGCCTCTCTTTCTGGCCACCAGTAAGCTACTTCCTTGTGGCATTAAATCAGTCTGTCTAGAAGACTAGATAGTCCATGCCCAATGCTTTTCAGTTCTAATTCTTCTTAATCTGCTGCCTTCTATTTGGGGTTCTATGTTGGTGTATTCTTCTGGTTCTTTTCTTACCCAAATACTCCACCATATCCTTTTGAGGCGCCTTAGGTTAACACTTTGAACATATGAAGAGCTGAACAAATGGTAAGAACTGTACTATTAAATAATAAATCCTCTTCACTTCTACCCCACTCTTCCAACGTCCCCAAAGATTTTGTCCATGGCCCGCCCTTCTCTCTCTAAACCCTGCTATTGGGTGACTGGTTCAGCAATCACTTACACACAATTGCTCCTAAATCTTGCCTCCTTCACTTTTCCATCTATCCAGTATCGTATCTACTTTTTAGGCTTCAAATGCCTCCCCTTACCTATTTGCCTATCACTGTTAGCAAAATTTCAGGCTTCCCAATATCCACCTTGTCAACCAGGCTTCTAACCTTGAAAACTATGGCCTTCCCCTAACCTCTCCACAAATACAGGCTCTCTCTGTCTCTCCACTGCTAACACTCTGTCTTCTCCATGACTTGGTGCAAAGGAGAACCTCTCACCCTGAATCCTGACAATTTCCCAGCTTTGTAGCCAAGCTGCTTAATCTAAATTTGTTGTTCAGCACAAAATTTGACAGTCCATAACACTATTAGTAGATATAATTTTTTCTGCATCAAGGAATGTCTTAGCCAGGGCTGGCCTTATCATGAGGTGAACTGAGGCAGCGCCACTAGGACCCAGAGTGTAGAAAATTGTGTCTGCTGCTGGTGCATATGTATTCTCTCTGCTCTAGATCCACAGAGATGTTGGAGTGCTATGCTGGAGGAAGGAGGGCACAAGAGACATAAGAGGCAGGCAAGAGAAAAGGTGAGAGGGAATAACAGAAAGCAGCAGGAGCTGCATGGAGAGAGAGGAGGAGGAGCCTCTTATGTACCTCTCTAGCACCCCCCAGAGCCTGCACTGATTAACACCAGCTTCTCAGGGAGCTTCCTGTTTCTTGCTGCTTCCCTGAACCCACTTGAGGAGAACAGGCAGTCAACCGAAGTAGTAGGAGCCAGTTAGGCCCTTAAGACGCTGATATCTTCCCTCACTCAGGCCCTGCTACCAGCCTGCTTATTTGTCCCCTTCAACTGAGTGTTGAGAGCCACTATAGCTGGCACAGAACAGCAGTCATGAGTGAAAGAAGAAAACGCCCCTCTGGGGCAGCATTCAGAAAAAGAAAGAAAGCAAAGGAAGCTTTTCTATCTAAGCAGGAAGGAGCTCTCCTGAGATACATAAACACAAATGTTCACGGTGAGCCTTCTGGCCCCAGTGAGGATGTGAGTGGTGAGGAGATGCCTGATCGTCCAGTGAGTCAGAGTGCAGGTGACCTGGCAGCTACTGCAGCATCCATATCTCCATCTCAAATGGATGTAACCATGCACATTCCTGAAGAAAAGTGTAGATCAGAGAAGAGTGTGGTGGAGGCACAAGAAACAGCTGCTGCTGAGTTTAGTTCCTTAAGTCTAGATGATCCAGGACTGTGGACCCACTTGAGTAGTAGCCTGAAGGGCTTCCTTGTACTGCAAGGGCCACAGCAAGTGAAAAACTTCATGTTCCCCAAGGACAAGGAAAATAGAAGTTTCCATCCAACACATTACTGGCGTTAAATCCCCAATGGTGACAAAGTGGAGAGGCCATGGCTTATGTACTCAAAAACCCAGCATGCTGCATACTCTTTTTGTTGCAAACTCTTCCAGTCTAATGTTCCAGCCACATTGGGTTCTACAGGAACAAAGGACTGGAAAAATCTGGCTAGAAATCTAGCATGCCATGAGAAGACAGCAAATCACCAGAGAGCATTCCATAGGTGGAAAGAGCTTGAGAAGAGACTAAGGTTAAAGGCCACCATAGATTATCAGCATCAAGAGGAGACTGCATCAGAGTCTCTTTATTGGCAAAATGTTCTGAAAAGGCTCATTGCCATTGTGAAAATGCTTGCTACCCAAAACCTAGCACTGCGTGGCACTTCAGATCAGCTCTATGTGCCAAACACCAGAAACTTCCTTAAAATTGTAGAGCTGATGGCTGAGTTTGATGCTGTACTCCAGGAGCATCTAAGAAGAGTCACCACCCAAGAAATGTACACACACCACTACCTTGGAAAAAAACATTCAAAATGAGATCATACAGTTATTGGCAACAAAAGTCAAACAGAAGATTGTGGCAGATCTGAAGTCAGCAAGATATTACTCTGTTATTCTGGACTGCACACCTGACATCAGCCATATGGAACAAATGACTTTAATGGTGCGTTTTGTAACAACAGAACCTAGTGAAAATGTCCCTGCAATGGTGACTGTCACGGAGCATTTTCTGGAATTTATTGACATTGATGATACTACAGGAGCTGGTATGACAAATGTGTTTCTTAAAAAGCTGGAAGATATGGGAATTGCGATAGCTGACATGAGAGGTCAGGGCTACGATAATGGTGCCAACATGAGAGGAAAGAACAAAGGAGCGCAGACACGGATCCGAGAGTTAAACCCTCAAGCTTTTTTTGTCCCATGCAGTTCTCATTCATTGAGCTTGGTGGTCAGTGATGCAGCATCAGCTTCTAGTGAGGCAACTGAATTTTTTAATGTAATTCAAAGCATCTGTGTATTTTTCTCTGCATCAATTCATCGATGGCAAATTTTGAAGCAACATCTGGGAATATCCTCTCTGACACTGAAACCACTGAGTGCCACATGATGGGAAAGTCGAGTGGAGGCGATAAAGCCTATCAAACACCAAATTGGGAAGATAGAGGATTCCATAGTTGCCATTATGGAGGATAATGCTATGACAGGAACTGTTCGTGGGAGAACAGTGGCAGAGGGAAATGGAATCACCAGAAACATACATAACTTCAAATTTCTGTGTGGCTTAGTGTTGTGGCATGACACACTGTTTGAAATAAATGTTGTAAGCAAGAGACTCCAAGATGTTGACCTTGATATATCTGGAGCAATGGAACAAATGGACAAAGCAAAGCCATACCTACAGTCTTACCGGTCAGACGAGGGATTTCAAAACGTTCTGAAGAGTGCACAGAAGTTGGCAGAGGAACTTCACACTGAAGATATTTTCCCACCCATTCAAGAATACAGGAGTCACCGAAGAAGACGACATTTTGATTACGAGGCATGATTAATCCCATAAGAGACCCCAAACAAAGAATTTAACTTTGAATTGTTAACCAGGTGCTAGATTGTGCAATACAGTCAGTTGAAGAACATTTCATGCCGCTCAAGGAACACATCAGTATATTTGGGATGTTGTATGATATTCCAAAACTCCTCCCTATACCTGAAGAAGACCTACACCAGCAATGCAGGGCACTAGAGACAGTGTTGACACATGATGACATGCATGATATTGATGTGAGTGATTTAGGTGATGAACTGAAAGCCCTTTGAAGATACATTTCAGCAGGATCAACTCCAAAGGCTGTTCTGGAATACGTGTGCACAAATAAGATGACCACCCTCTTTACAAATGTTTTGGTTGTTCTGTGCATACTTCTAACACTTCCTGTAACAGCTGCCAGTGGAGAACACAGCTTCTCCAAGCTGAAGTTTATAAAAACACATCTACACTCCACAATGACACAGGAGAGGCTGGTTGGCCTTGCAACCATCTCAATAGAACATGAGCTGGCCCAGACTGTGGATCTTCAGGAAGTAGTTCAAATCTTTGCAACCAAGAAGGCACAGAAGGCACCACTTTGATTATTCAAACAGATAAAAATGCCAGTGTTTACTATGCAGACAAGAAAAGTTACATTTGCTGTTCAGGTGTTTGAAAGTTAAGATTTAACTTACTTAAAATTTTTGAACAAGGCATTTTAAGTTGTTAGTTCTCCTTTATTGGGGTAGGTAGCAAAGCAGTACCATGAGAGGAACAGAACAGGAAGAAGGCAGAACTGAGACCTTTCAAAGTTTTGGCCCAAGCAAGGGGGCATGGAGGTGTCATTTGAGCTCCCCGCCTCAGGTGCCAAAATGTTGTGGGCCGGCCCTGGTCTTAGCCCAATAAATGAAGTACATCAGTAGGAAATAAAAAGCAACAATATGCTAAAAGAAAATATGAGAGTAATTTGAAAAAGAACAAAGCAATACAGTGAAATTAGGAAGCAAACAACTCAAAGAAATAACTAAATCAAGTTTAAATGTGCAGCCTTGATGATACGCTGAGCAAATTTGAGCTTTTTTGTTATATAGATAAATGCTGTATTCACAGTGGCTGCTTTCTGCACAGTGTAAGAAATATATTCCCCAGTCATGCGTTACCTATGACATCAGAGGGACATTTTTATCTTCCCCAGAAAAGGGCATCTCCCTTAAGCAATTATAGAGCACATGTGAAAACTGGTGATGGCAGTGTTAACCACACAGAATCCCTTGGAAGTCACAAGCTGAATTCAAGAGACTTGGTATAGCTGCATTGGCAGCATTATTCCTTCTGGAAGAAAAAAGAGCAGTTTGTCCCTAAAATATTCTCTACTGTCCCTAAAAATTTAAAAGGCCAGGGGACATGTATCTCAAGGTGGTTATTTACAGCTGAAACCTTGATTAAAGCGGGTAATTTAGACACATGGAGATAAAGATAGCAGTACCCAGTTGTATCAATCATTGCCAGAAAGATTTTTAGCACCGGGGTTTTTTTTTGTTTTCTTTTGTTTTCCCAAAAGAAGTGGATATTTTCCAGTCCAGTTTATCTCTTACGCCCAGGCAGCGGATTTAAGAATTTTAAATTGCAAAGCGGTATAGAAAATGTTTTCAGGAGGTATGCAAGCTCACAGGCGTGGAACCTTACAATTTCTTCCATGTAAATAGATTATTTAAAAAGAACAGTCTTGTGAACTAATTTTTAAGCAGCACAGAAAACAGTGTGTTCAACTTGCCTCATAATAACTTCGCACTGCATTGCAAAATGCTTCATCTGCTACAATTTGTGTCTCTCCATTCAGGAAGGCCTGGAAACGCTCCTTAAGTATCTGTAATTGCTGTCTGTTGAGCTGTGGGAGAAAAAGGTAAATGCTATTAGTATCAATATCAAAACTTTTTCCAACATCAAACTAATGTCCTTTTGGGGGCAGGGATTGGAAAAGAAATGGGCTCGCTCAAAGTGCTGGCTCTTTAAAGTCCACGCAGAGCAGACGGGACTGATAGGAGAAATAGGCAAACTGCAGCAGCTCTCGGACATTCACTAAGTACAGAAGCAGAGACTTAGCATGATACCAGCGGCATTAGTGTATCCCCACTGGTGTATCCCTCACGTACTTGTAGTGATGCTGGTTGGTCACAAGGGGGGGGGGGAGAGAAGAGAGAATCTCCCCTTGTGGCAGTTCCCATAGTTCAGCAATAGCAACTCGACCCTCAGCATGGCAGTTGCCTCAGTGAACAACCATTGATTTACTCTCAGACTTCAAAGAAGGCTGAAAACTGAGTGACCTTTTGTGGCTCTTCGCAGTCTGCCTGGGACTTCACTATCTAGAGTAGTTTTGTATCATCTGCAAATTTTGCCACTTTAGATTCTTAAACCTTGGTTCTAGTGCTGTAGCGATCTTTAGAAATCTCACGTTGGTACCTTCTTTGTCAAATCTGCTGTGAAAATGTTCTTAAAATGAACAACGTGTGCTGGGTCATCATCCGAGAGAGCTATAACATGAAATATATGGCAGAATGTGGGGACAAAAGAGCAGGGGAGTTAGAATTCTCCCCAAGGAAGTTCAGTCTCAAATTTAATTAACGCTTTTTTTTTTTTTTTTTTAAGAGTCTTGAGCATGTATTCTGGAATGGTGGCCAAAGCATGAAGGGGCATACCAATGTTTAGCATATCTGGCACATAAATAACTTGCAATGCTGGCTACAAAAGTGCCATGCAAATGCCTATTCTCACTTTCAGGTGACATTGTAATTAAGAAGTGGGCAGCATTGAATAGCTCAGTGGTTTGAGCATTGGCCTACTAAACCCAGGGTTGTGAGTTCAATCCTTGTCTTAGCGATTGGCTGAACAAGGAGTATAACTGAGTGAACTTGTAGGCTCTGAAATTTTACATTGTTTTGGTTTTGAGTGTAGTTATGTAACAAAACAAAAAAATCTACATTTGTAAATTGCACTTTAACGACAAAGATTGCACAACAGTACTTGTATGAGGTGAACTGAAAAATACTATTTCTTTTATCATTTTCACAGTGCAAATATTTGTAATAAAAATAATATACACTTTAATTTCAATTACAACACAGAATACAATATACATGAAAATGTAGAAAAAATCCAAAATATTTAATAAATTTCAATTAGTATTCTATTAACAGTGCGATTAAAACAGCAATTAGTCGCGATTAACTTTCTACTTGAAGTTCATCATTAAAATATTCAAACTCTGTTGATTGAAAGGAAGTCAGCCTTTTGAAACTTGCTTTGTTAAGCAAGCATACAGCCATGGTGTGTTTTAAGTAACTAACACAAATACTTTGTAGTCCAAAAGATAATGCTTGCTGCTAATGGATGTACTGTGCAGTGTATCACACTTACACCATGCAGAATCATTTATTGCAAATGTTTTTTTTCTAATTATTGCCAACTTTTTGTTTAGCCAATACTGAAATATCCAAAACCTCATATGACAGTGCTAGAAATTGCTAAATAATGATGACTGGCAAAATACTCAGCAGGAAAAAAGGTTTCCATTTTGGACCACTTTTCTAAGAAGATAAAAAAATAATTTAGATTTTGCATGTTTCATTTAGGACTTGCCTTTAACTGCCAAAGTTAGCTTGAATTAGTACACTGGAGTTACTCCACTCAAGCTAGCCTACCTCAAGTGAGAGCAACCAACTGCAAAACATTGGAGCAACACAGAGTGATTTGATTAACACCCGATTAATTGCTGCATCACCACAGACTCACTAACTCCAGCATCCGCAGCAGTGTGGATGTTCACAAGCCAGGGTCCTGCAGATCCAGGTTTACAATGCAGTGTAGACATACCCATTGAGGTCACTGGAGTTGCATCATTGTAAATGAGAGAACCAAACTCTGCTCATCTTATTAATGTTGTGTATAACTTAAGGAATTTTACAAAGAACTGCTACCAGAGGTAGTACCCGTGAGAATTTTCAATTGCTTTACTGCAGATGAGGCTTAACAAGCTATAGCATGACAAGATTCCTCAAACATTTAAACAGCCACATGCCTCCATGACTTGTATGCTGAAACCTGCAGCAATTTTTGAATGGGACAAATCCTAAAAAAAAGAGTAGCGTGTATAGAAAAGAGGGAGGAGTCAATTCAAAGCTGAAGAACTATGCACACTATGCACAGTTATGGAACAGGTAACTGTCCTTTCTTCTTCGAGTGCTTGCTCATGTGTATTCCACAGTAGGTGATTGCAAGCTATGTCTGATGAAGGTGGGTAGGAGTTCACAGATTCCCTGGCTGAAGCACAGCTCTATCGAAACCAGCGTCATCCCTGGCATGGGAAACGATCGCGTAGTGCGACGTGAACGTGTGTACTGAGGACCAGGTAGCGGCTCTACAGATGTCCTGGATAGGGACATGGGCCACAAAGGCCGCCAACGAGGCCTGAGCCCTTGTCAAGTAAGCCCTTACGACAGGTGGTGCGGGAACCCCTGCTAGGTCGTAGCATGTGTGGATGCTCAATGTAATCCACCGGGAAAGCCTCTGGGTGGAGAACGGTTGACCCTTCATGCACTCAGCTGAAGCAACAAAGAGTTGCAAAGACCTGTGGAACAGCTTAGTCCGATCCAGATAAAAAGCCAGCGCTCTGCGCACATCGAGCGTATGGAGGCGACGTTCCTCATTAGAGGCATGAGGTTTGGGGCAGAGGATAGGCAGGAAGATGTCCTGGCCCATGTGAAAAGCAGAGACCACCTTAGGGAGGAATGCCAGGTGTGGGCAGAGCTGAAACTTGTCCTTGTGAAAAACTGTGTAAGGGGGGTCACAGGTCAGGGCCCTGAGCTCCGAGACCCGCCGGGCTGACATGATGGCCACGAGGAAGGCTACCTTCCATGAAAGGTGAGACCATGAGCATGTGGCCAGGGGTTCGAACGGGGGCTCCATAAGGCGGGAGAACACCAAATTTAGATCCCACCGAGGGACGGGGTTCTTGCATAAGGAAAGGACCAGTCTAGCCCTTTGAGGAAACGCCCAGTCATGGCATGGGAGAAAACTGAGCAGCCCTGGACCGGCGGATGGAACGCTGAAATAGCCACCAAGTGCACCCTGACGGAGGAAGGGGCCAGGACTTGAGTTCTAAGGTCAAGAAGGTAATAGAGGATAAATTGGAGTGGGGCAGACATTGGGGAAGTACCCCGCTCGCCCACCCACCTGAAGAACCTGGACCACTTCGCCAGGTAGGCTCGGCAGGTGGATAGCTTTCTACTTTCGACGAAGACACGCCTGACCCCTTCCAAACACCTTCTCTCCTCCGCATCTAGCCATTGATCAGCCACGCTGTCAAATGGAAGGTGGCCAGATTGGGGTGGAGGAGGCGGCCCTGGTCCTGGGAGAGTAGGTCCGGGCGGAGCGGCAATGGCCGCGGAGGGGCCATGAACAAGCCCAGGAGGGTCTCGTACCAATGTTGCTGGGACCAAGCTGGGACGATCAGGACGACACGCGCCTCGTCCGTTTTCACTTTCTCCAGGACCTTGCCAATGAGGGGAAACTGGGGAACGGCATAAAGGAGTTGACCCGACCATGACAGGAGGAAGACATCTGAGATCATGTTCCTTCCCCCCCCGGAACAGAACCTGTGGCAACGGCGGTTCTGTCGCGTCACAAACAGGTCTACTTGGGTAGTGCCCCACGCTCAGAAGAGCTGGTGAGTGACCTCCGAGTGGAGCGACCACTCGTGTTGGGAGGAGAAACCCCTGCTCAAGCAATCGGCCTGTGTGTTGACGACGCCTGGCAGGTGGAAAGCCTTCAGGGAGATGTCGTGGGCTATACCGAACTTCCATAGGCTGAGGGCTTCCAGGCAGAGGGCCGAGGACCTCGTCCCGCCTTGCCGGTTGATGTAAAAGATCGCGGCGGTGTTGTCCGTGAGTACTCTGACCACCTTGCCGTGCAGCTGTGAGCTGAACGCCACACAGGCTAAGCATATAGCCCTGAGTTCCCTGACGTTTATGTGAAGGGACAGCTCCACGGCTGACCACATCCTTCGGGTCTGTGAGTTCCCTATGTGGGCCCCCCAGCCCAGGTCCGACGCCTCGTACACTAGGTCTAGTGACGGGGTCGGGTCCCAGAAGAGAACTCCCTGGAGCATGCTGGCCGGGCAGGACCACCATTGTAGTGTGGCGATCACCCGCGCCGGTACTGAGAGGACCTTGTCCAGTTTGTCCCGGGCCTGGAAGAACTCTGAGGCCAACCAGAGCTGGAGGGGCCTCATCCAAAGCCTGGCGTGGCAGACCACGTACGTGCACGCCGCCATGTGGCCCAGGAGCTGCAGGTGACGGGGAACTCCGTGACCAAGGCTATAAGCCCCTTCAGGGTCTGGAACCTGTCCAGGGGAAGGAAGGCTGTGGCCTTGGAAGCATCCAGGAGAGAGCCTATGAATTCTATGCGCTGCACCGGAACCAACTTGGCCTCGTTTACTAGGAGGCCTAGGTTGGCACACGTAGCCAAGAGCAGGTCCACGTGGTTCTGTACCTGGGACAGCGAGCTGCCCTTGAGCAGTCAGTTGTCAAGGTAGGGGAATATCTGTACCCCTCGGCATCTGAGGTAGGCCGCCACTACCGCCATACACTTTGTGAATACCCTGGGCGCGGTGGACAGGCCAAATGGGAGGTAGTGGTCCTGTCCCACTAGGAAACGGAGGAAGCGTCTGTGCCCCTCGAATATATGGATATGGAAGTATGCATCCTGAAGGTCCAGGGCTGCATACCAATCGCCAGGGTCCAGAGCGGGTATGATACATGCCAGAGAGACCATGCGGAACTGGCATTTTGCCATGAACCGATTGAGGTCTCGCAGATCCAGTATGGGCCTGAGCCCCCATTTCGCTTTGGGGATCAGGAAGTAACGGGAGTAAAACCCTTTCCCCCGGAACTCCCATGGAACCTTCTCCACAGCTCCCAAGCTGAGGAGCTGACCCACTTCCTGCTGTAACAGGGGTAAATGCGACAGATCCCCCTTGCCGTCCGAGGGAGGGGGGTGGGAGGGTGGGGGTGAGACAAATTGTAGCATGTAACCCTGGGAAATGGTGTTGAGGACCCATTGGTCCGATGTTATTCGGGACCATTCCATAAGGAACGCACACAAGCGGTTGCTGAAGGCAAACTTTATTGGTAGGAGGGTCCTCTCGGGGGTCACCGGGGTACCCTCCTGCAACCAGTCAAAACTGCCTCTTGCCCTGCTGCTTGCCCCTGGAGGGCCCAGGCTGCAGGGCAGAGCGAGACTGCCTCTGAGGTCGCATCACAGACTGCGCCTCCGTGGAGAGCCCAGACAGCAGTAGCCATGATGCCCTGCGCATAGACACGGCCGAGGCCATGGACCGAGCAGCCGTGTCAGCTGCATCCGACGGCGCCGCCCTCCTCCACCAGCGCCTTAAAAATCCTTCCTTTCGCGCTCCGGAAGGGAGGGCTCGAATTTCGGCAGTGACCCCCATAAGTTAGTTAGGAGTTGGGGGCCAGGTGGGTATAAAGGTATTTCATGGGCACGAAGTATTTGCGCTCTGCCTTTTTCGATATGGGGGCGAGGGAGGCCAGCATTTGCCAGAGGGGATTGGAGATGTTAGTCACGCCTTCGTGCAGTGGGAGGGCCACTCTGCCTGGTACCGAGGATGAGAGCACGTTAAACAGTGAGTCTGAGGGTCCCTCCATCTCCTCAGCTTGGAGTTGGAGACTGGATGCTACTCGCTTTAGTAGCTCCTGATGAGCCCTGAAGTCCTCCTGCGGTGCGGAGGGGGGTGGGGCTGCAATTTTGTCATCCGGTGCGGGGGAGGGGGCCGGTACGGGGCTCCGCACATCGACCAAGGGGTGGATCCCATGGCACCGGCCAGACTCCTCGTGCGGTGCCAAGGATCCATCCCTCGGAGGTCTGGATAGTGCGGCTGAAGGAGCCTCCGATACTCCTGCTATTGACCGAGGGCCTTGCTAGGCGTGTACGGGGGGCCAAGGGGTCCACTGGCACCACTGGCCTTGCCACTGACTCTGGTGCAGCACCGGCGGCATCAGCTGGTCGAGTTGGCTCGGCTGAGTCATAGGGCGCCGCGTGGAGGTCGAGGTCGGGGTTACCAACGATCTATCGGTGCCGTGGGAGCGGTACGAGCGGTGGTACCGAGAGCGATGTCTGCCTCGGGACCTTGACTCCGACGTCGACAAACGGTGCTGCCTCGAACTGCTACTCCTCAAGACGCTTCGATGCCAGGATCTGCGACGACGGGGAGCTGGTGATCCCCGCCGGGAGCCGTGGGCACGGTGCCTCGAGGCAAGAGAGCTGGAGCGTGACCGGCGACGGCACCCGTGTCAGGAGCGACTTCGGTAGCTCCGCTGAGAATGGGAGCGTCTATGGCGTCTGCGCCTGTCCCGCCGATACTCTGTACTCGGCATGGAGCAGTGCCTGGAACTCCGCTCCGACGGCTCCCGACCAGACAACCTGTTGGGCAACGAAAGCGGAGGCTGGATGCTGTGTCCTGAAAGGACACTGAGCGGTGAGCAGGCCAGAGAGCGATCCCCTGACCGGGATCTGTGTCGGGTCGGTGTCGACTATCGAGAGCCCAGTGGCGGCTTGCCTCTAGAGCAGGGTCTGGGTGCCGGCGGTGCCCCGGGCACCTGCAGAATCATAATGTCTTTGCCTGCCTGCAGGGCCTCCGGCATCGACGCAACTGGGCTGCTCCACTCAAACTGAGTCAGAGCTCTAGAGCCCGGGGGGGAACTGGGGCTGCCCGTCGTGGGTCTAGCCTCACCCCTTGCTTTCTCTCGATGCCTCTGAGAGGACGGGGCCTCTCTCTGCTTCTTGGACGGGGAGCGGTGCCAGCCACCAGAAGGTACCAGGAGATCGCTGCACACCGAAGATGAAGTGCCTGGTGCCGATTCCGCTCGGCGCACCGGGGTTGGGGCCAGTGCCGACTCCATGAGAAGGGCCCAAAGACTAATGTCTCTTTTTTAGTTCTGGGTTTAAAGGACCTGCAGATCTTACAGCGGTTGCTGATGTCAGATTCGCCCAAGCAGAGGAGACAGTCGGCGTGCGTGTCACTTCTAGGCATCGAACGCCTGCAAGACTCACAGATTTAAACCCTGGGGCCCGGGGCATGCCCCGGCCCAAACACTAACTAACTAACTAAGCTGAAACTGTATTTAACTAGCTAACACAGAACTAACACTACTAACAATGAAACGAGTTCTGGGATGAGCTGCAGCAAAGCTAGAGCAAGTAGTTCCGATGCACCGTCACTGGCGGCAAGAAGGAACTGAGGGTGGGGGGAGCGCGCGCGGCTCCCCTTATAGCGCACTATAGAGGCACCACTCCAGGGGTCGCAGCAGCACTCCCCTTATGGGTACTGCTGAGGGAAAAACTTCTGGCACCGGTGCACGTGGCGAGCATGCACACCTATTGTGGAATGCACATGAGCAAGTACTTGAAGAAAAACTAACCATTTCCATAGTCAGAGAATGTAGCACTGCTAGAATATTCATCTGTCTGCTATTTCCTATTAGAATATGTGTGCTGTCTGCCAGAGCAATTATAAAAATGTTTTTCCTGCTTGCAGACTGTATTCTTTCTATGTGATTTACCTGTCTATTACTGACATATCAAACAGAAAAATTATGGATGAAATACTGCAACAAATTTGCAGCTCTAATGTTCCTAGTTTAAAATACTGGATTGCCTTTTAATTTTTTTAAGCAATGAATAGAAAAGCAACTTATAAATATTCTAGACAGTAGGGAGAGGGCAGAGTAGCATTTGAGGACTGTTAGATTGTTCTTAAATTACTTGCATTTCACTGTGGAATTTTGAGGTTTGAGGAAATTAAAAAAAAACTACCGTCAACGTGACAGAAAATAATTTCAAATGGAAAATTACAACAGACTGCATATAGCACTGAGAGAATGACAACATGTTAAGCATATTTTAATAGATCTAACTGGTTTGACTTGTAGAGATGCAATTGGGCCAGCTGCCAAAAAAAAAAAAAAAAACAGAAGAATTTTTATTGTCCCATACTATTGAAGGATTCTTCAGCCACAGTACACACCTCAGACTACTGAGTTTGCTGTATGCTCCCCCTCCCTCTCCTGTCTGTCTTTTCATTGTTGTTCATTTTGAAGACCCTCATTAGCATGTACTAATGAACATACGAGAAATATTTTTTAAAAAATCTAACAAAAAGAGGGGGATTGAGGAGAAGCACTCAGCAAAGGGGAGAGAGATAAATGAAAGGAACATAAAGTGAAAGCGAGATTCAGAAAAATTAAAGGTTTTATTGCTGTTTTTATTACATCCTTCCCCTCATTCAGGCACTGTAGAGATGCACTCTTAAACTTTTGCACTTTAATAAATGAAGGGCCTGATGCTTCTTTACATGTGTTATTTCTACATCAGTGCTTGGAACTTGTGGGGATTTCTTCCAGTTTCTGCCAGGGAAGTGAGGTTTCCTCCAACCATACGAGTGGCAGGATGTTTGACCCCCGCAAAACTGAAAATCTGGGGAAGATCTGCCAGAGGCACTGTGATCCTGCTCAGACTGTGCTGCTGCCCCAGGGAATAAAGGGGTTCCACATCAATCCAACGTTTAAGTGGCACAGAGGGGAGGAGAGCATGGGTGGAACTATGCAGCAAAGCGTGGCCATCCACCCTGTACGATTTTGAAGAGGTTACCATCTCTTCAAAATGCAGCTGTAAAAGTCATCCAACCACCTCTTCAATCCCCTTCTTTGGCTTCCTCTCACTTTCCACTGCAAATTTAAGCACCTCTGTCCTTTCTTTCAAGAATTTATACAAACTGGCCCAAAGATACCTTTCTGTTCTCCCTGTCTCCTTTACTCTGCACAAGCCGCATACCTACTCCTCTTCTTAGGGCACGTCTTCACTACCCGCCAGATCGGCGGGTAGCGATCGATCTATCAGGGATCGATTTATCGCGTCTAGTGTAGACGCGATAAATCAATCCCCGATCGCTCTGCCGTCGACTCCGGAACTCCACCGCAGCGAGAGGCGGAAGCAGAGTCGACGGGGGAGCGGCAATGGTCGACTAGCCGCCTTCCTCACAGCCAGGTAAGTCAACCTAAGATACGCAACTTCAGCTACGCTATTCGCGTAGCTAAAGTTGCGTATCTTAGGTCGACATCCCCCCCCATAGTGTAGACCTAGCCTTAGAGTCTTGCTCTCACATGTGGACCATCTCCTTATTACTTTTATTACTCCTTACTCTCCACCTTAAAACAGTTCTTTTTGAGTTCGTAGTTCCACTCAGAAGTACTAAGCTAGGTGATTGAAAAGTCTTTACTCCCACAACCCCAAACAAAAATCCAAGAATTAATGAGACATGCAATAAACTTCACAATCAGTCTCAGTGTTTTTGTCACATCCCACCCACCTGCTTCAGTTGTACATTGTCTGCTTGGATTTTAAGATCCTGAAAGAATGGACTGTCATACTTCTCTGTACAGTGCCCATACTGTAAATGTTACACATATAATAAACAATAGTAACCACTGCTTCATAGCTGAACAGAGCCAAATTCCAGCTATTCTGGGCTTCAGTTTATTTATTCTCCAAGAGGCAGAGTCAAGATAAGGGAGGAACAAATTTCCTGGAAAGAAGACTAACGATCTTGAAGTTTAATTCTTATTATATAAAGTTTTGCAGTAAAACTTGATACCCAGTAAATGAGCAATTTACTTTTTAAAAAATTATTAATTATTATTATTATTACTCCTCCTCCTCCTCCTCCTCTTTATACCTGGTCTTTTAGTCAGAAAATATCAAGGGAGAAAAACATCTTTAGAAAACGTAGCTGAACATCTCTCCATTTTTTTAATCCAAGTTACATTACTAATTTTATTTTGCGTCGACGAGTTAGTGCAAATATAGCTAGTTTCACTGCATAATATCTTCTATTTTAAAAAATGAATGTAAAAGAAGTTTTCAGCTACTACATTTTAAAAACTCTTTAATAAACTAAACTCCTTTACTAAAAATACAGTTTTATAAAGAAATTAAATAGATTTGTTTAAACGAATACTTTAATGTAGAATTCATTTTAAAACTACCCATCCCATTTCAAAGCCTTCACAATCTGTTCTAGAATCATTCTGTATCTGAAAACCTTAAAAAAAGAACAGGAGTACTTGTGGTGCCTTAGAGACTGGCCTGTCTCTTGCTTACAGACAGCCCCCAAACCTGAAGCAAATACTCACCAGCAACCCCACACCACACAACAAAAACACTAACCCAGGAACTTATCCTTGCAACAAAGCCCGTTGCCAACTCTGTCCACATATCTATTCAGGCGACACCATCATAGGACCTAATCACATCAGCCACACTATCAGAGGCTCGTTCACCTGCACATCTACCAATGTGATATGTGCCATCATGTGCCAGCAATGCCCCTCTGCCATGTACATTGGCCAAACCGGATAGTCTCTACGCAAAAGAATAAATGGACACAAATCAGACGTCAAGAATTATAACATTCAAAAACCAGTTGGAGAACACTTCAATCTCCCTGGTCACTCGATTACAGACCTAAAAGTCGCAATATTACAACAAAAAAACTTCAAAAACAGACTCCAACGAGAGACTGCTGAATTGGAATTAATTTGAAAATTGGACACCATTAAATTAGGCTTGAATAAAGACTGGGAGTGGATGGGCCATTACACAAAATAAAACTATTTCCCCATGTTTATTTCCCCCCCCCCTACGTTTTCTCACACCTTCTTGACAACTGCTGGAAATGGGCCATTTTGATTACCACCATTAAAAGTTCTCTCTCTCCTCTGCTGGTTATATCTCTTCCTACTGTATTTTCCACTGCATGCATCCGATGAAGTGGGTTTTAACCCACGAAAGCTTATGCTCAAATAAAGTTGTTAGTCTCTAAGGTGCCACAAGTACTCCTGTTCTTTTTGCGGATACAGACTAACACGGCTGCTACTCTGAAACCTGAAAACCTTAAGGCATTCCTACCTCATGCATCATGTCCAGTTACCAATGTCTGCCAACATTTTCACCAAATTACAAAGTAAGGCTTTGAGGGATCATACCTTAAGTTTATATCAACAATTCTTTTTGGACATTTTGATTTGGTTGTAATTGGCTGTATAGAAGGAGCAAATCAATACATCCCCCAAAAAATGCAGACGCTGCAGGTATCCAAAGGCATGAATCATAGCACAAAAAACTAATTGGCACAAAAGTAATAAGACTTCTGAATTTTAAAGGCTAGCCATCTCTCTCTCACACACACAAACACACACACAATTATATAGTATAAGCACATGCTATGGCTAATTCTGTACACCCGAAATTTTGAAAACCAAAGACCTGGCAAGGTAGTAATAATCCTCTGAAACACTGCCATCTTGTGGCAAATTTAGAAAGATATGTCAAAGAAAGAGCAATTATACTATACATGTGCAAGACTCAGAACTGCACTTAATAGAACTTGTAAGTGTCTATGAATTTGTGACCTGTATTATCACAACACAATATTACCTAATCTCCATTCCAAAACAAAAAGTAACAAAAAAATCAGAATATTTTCTCACCACTAGCACATGGATTTTTGCAAAAGAAAATAAATGGAAATGTGTGTTCTTGATCTATTTAGAGCTACAGAGAGTATTTCTTTTCAATTTTGACTGAAAAGAACAGCAAAAAGACGACTTTCCTCCATAGTTACAGTATGCATACTATTCTTGTAACATTTTAATATAGGTGGGGCTGGTAGCACCACCTAGTTATGTTCCTTGACACTTCCCACTTTTTCAGTTGCTTATAGATTGCTGTTTGGGCTGAAGTTGTCCATGCCAGGTGTCTGTCTCAGCCTGATTTTTTTTTTTCCAAAAATTTCAGCCAAAACAGTTCAGCCATTTCCAAGACCTAGAGTAGGAAAAAATACATTGTTTTGCCAGCTTTAAATTCTGATGACCTTTTATTTGAAAAGCTTTAGCATCCCCTGCTTTGGAGCCGGGACTTGAAATTTGGCAGTGTGTGACCTTTGTGTCAGGAATATGCCTTTTGCCAACCCTGTCGAAATCAACCCAAATTTAGCTAAGTTAGAAGCCTTTGGGGAAAAAAAACAAGACAGTTTACAGATGCGTAGAGACTTAGATTTTAGCAGCTAAATTCCGCAAAGATTCCCTCCATACTATGCATGCTCCAAACCTGGGGCTGAGCAGGACTTTCCTTGTAAGGGGACTTCTAGGTTGCTGTGGACCACGTCAGGTCCAGGCACCTGAACTGAGAGAAGGGAGACTGTCTCTCCTGTACTCTCAATGACACCCCCGCACACACTTCCCCAGGGAACCACAACAGGGTGAAGGAGGAACCTGCCTGATGTGAATGCAGAGGGGACAAGTGTTGGATCTGTGGAGGGATGTGGCAGAGTAGATTGGGACAAGAAGCTGGTGGGAGTGAAGGAACAGGTTGAGGTCAGAGGAGTGAGACTGACTGAGCAAGGAGATTGGGATCTGGGAGCCAGGGAAGGAAACAGGTCTCAGGGGGTGGGGGATATGAGATCAGATGAGGAGTCATGAAGGAGATTGGGACAAACTGGGCAATGAGACTAGAACTGAGATTCATTTGGGCTGGGGAAGAAGGCGAAGAGGAAAAGGAGACCTATCTGATGAGAAGCTGGGGGCAGTGGGAGAGAACAAGCAATGGCTGGGGAAAGAGACTAGGACAAGGAGTCAGGAGGGGTGGAGATTGGAGAAGGCGTCTGAGGAGGAAGATTATTACTGGGAGCCAGTGGGGATGAGGAATATTGGCAAAGTGGCTACTGTAGGGCAGACGAGGGGGCGGGGAAGAGGAGACACAGATTGAATGAGGAGCACGTAGTGTGAGGATGCACAGGGACTGGGAACGGCCGGACATTAAGACTGGGAGAGTGCTGAAGGAGAGGGAAGGCTGGGGCAGGGAATTTGAAGGCATGAGATTAGGAATTGCTGGGGAAGAAGACTGGGATGAGGAGTCTGAAGAGTGTAGATTGAGACCAGCTAGGTGAAGAAACCAGACTCAGACAGGAGGGTCAAGCTTGGGGTGAGTGGCCAGAAGAATCCGTCCTCTAGAATACATTCCCTTCCAGAGTCTAGAATGGAACCCAAGTCTCATGATTCCTTTGATATCAGCAAATATCTTTGAAGTCCACTGGCAAGGTCTCCCATTCTCCTCTAATGTGGGTCCACACAGAGGATGACAACCTACTATTGCCATCTGTTATTCCATTAACTCAAGGGGCAGAAGTTTGTATCAGGCATCTAAAGGGTCCAACCCAGGTGATGACCCACATCAGTGTCAATATGTTGCAACAAGATGGATTTTTTTTTCAGTTATTTGTACTACAATAGCTCCCAGGATTGGTCACAAACTAGGACCCCATTGTGCCAGGTGCTGTACAAACCCAGAACAAAAAATACAGTCCCTGAAAAACATAGGAAATTGTACACACAAAATCTACATTAAAAGAACATAGCAGCTGCAAAGTCAAGAGCTCAAAAGTTAAAAAATGCCAGAGTTAAGGTTGCTTGTGCACTCTTAATTTAGCCTCGTTGTCTGCAGTCTTTGGTTACATGATCACAAACTATTTTCTCCAACTTCAGTTTGTTTGGCTTTATTTTGTAAAGAATTAATTGATTCCAATTTAAAATCAAGGAATGGATGGACCCTGCTGCTGATTTTGAAAGGTGGGACAGGATAATGCTCCAGTAACAACCATTTTAAGGGGAATCCTGTATCTGGAATCTAATATTCCCTCTCCTGTATCAAATCAATATAGGGCCCATTGTCCCACACTTCCGCAGTGATCATACAAAGAATCAACTCTAATACTAATCATACTGTGACCTTTAAAAAAAATTCTGTCCTTTACTTTTTACGTTTTATTTATTTATTTATTTCCTTGAAATATCCTCCTAGAGTGCTAACAGAAGGATACAGACACACACAGAAACCAGTCGATTGATTACAGGAGGCATCACCTCAAGTTCAAGTAGTGAAGATTTCACTACAACTGGCTCCTACTGGCAATACCGTGCTTTCTGCCTGGCTTCTTTAGCTCTCTTTCACCTACTGCTCAGAGAACGAGACAGGAAACTCCACTCTCCCAGACAATTTCCTGAATCACCCCACTCATTCCATCATGGAGTTCCTGCCTTCAGGGCCGGTGCTACCATTTAGGCAAAGTAGGCAGTTGCCTATGGCGCCAAGATTTGGGGGCGCCAAAAAGCGGTGTCCCCAATTATTATTTTTTTTTACAGCATTCCTACGCCCCCTCCCCGAGCACGCGGTCGCCACTCCACTTCTCCCGCCTCCCAGGCTTGC
>NW_020664419.1:37052932-37063011 GCF_002925995.2 Terrapene triunguis | reverse complement strand
GAGCATGTCCGTTTGATCACGAAGCAGCCCCAGCGTTGCAGCCTGCCACCTCTCATCTCGAGCGTCCCTCAAGACCTCACGTTCACTGGCATCTTTCCTAAATTTAGATACTGTGTCCTTCCACTCATTCAAATGAGCTCTTTCATTGCGGGTGGATTCCATTATTTCTGTGAACATGTCGTCTTGCGTCCTCTTTCTACGACGCCTTATCTGAGATAGCCTTCGGGACGGAGGAGGGAGGCTTGAAAAATTTGCAGCTGCTGTAGGGAGGGTTGAAAGAAAGGAGTGAATTTTTTAAATTGATACATTTTACAGAACAATACTTATACTCTTTCATGGTAAAAAACACTATTCACATTACATAGCACATGTGATTTCAGTACAAGGTCGCATTTTCCATCTTACTATTGAGTGCCTGTGGCTTTGGTGTTAGAGATCACAGACGCAGGTCCGGGCAACAGAATTCAGCTTGCAGGCAGCCATGGTAAGCCATTGTCTTTCGGCTTCTGCGCCCTCCTTTCCCACATACCAAGCAAAGCCTGTTGACTGCTGCGGTTTTCCTGTTAACCTTCAGCAGCAGAAAACAAACTAACCCCCCCACCATCCAATTCTCTGGGATGATCGCTGTATCCCTCCCCCCACCGCGTGGCAAGTATCAGGGAAGATCCCTGCAGAAACCAAACTAACCCCCCCACTCCCTCTCTCCCGCTATGAATTCCCTGGGATGATCAATGTACCCCTCCCCCGACCGGGTGGCTGGTATCAGGGAAGATCCCTGCTAGCCAAACGCGAAAAGCTCTGGGCCAATTCCCCCCCCCCGCGCTTGGCTAACTGCAGGGAAGGATTTCTTATCAGCCACAGGCAAACAGCCCATTAGGAACGGCCACCTCTGTCCCCTTAATTAAGTTCCCGTATTTCAACCAGGTTACCATGAGCGATATCACTCTCCTGAGGATTACACAGCAAGATAAAGAACGGATGTTGCTTGAATGCCAGCAAACACCGGGACCATACGCTGCCAGGCTTTGTCAGGCAATGATACCAGATTACTTGCTGCAAGCATGGCGTGGTCAAGTGTCCTACCATGGAGGACGGAATAAAGCGGCACTGCCCAGAAACCTTGTGGCAAGGCTTTTGGAGTACCTCCAGGAGAGCTTCATGGAGATGTCCCTGGAGGATTTCCGCTCCATCCCCAGACACGTTAACAAACTTTTCCAGTAGCTGTACTGGCCACGAATGCATCCCAAGTCCTCAGGGCAAATTAATCATTAAAAAACGCTTGCTTTTAAACCATATTTTATATTTTAAAAGGTAAACTCACCTGAGGTCCCTTCCATGGGGTCATGGTCTTGGCTACTGGCTTGGGAGGGTACTTCAGTCAGGCTGAGAAAAAGATCCTGGCTGTTGGGGAGAACGGAGTGCTGGGTGCTCTCTGCAAGCTCGTCCTCCTCCTCCTCCTCTTCCCCATCCGCAGAATCCTCAGGTGTAGAGACTATCCCCGACCCGGATTCCACGATCACAGGTGGGGTAGTGGTGGCGGCCCCCCCTAGAATTGCATGCAGCTCGGCGTAGAAGCGGCATGTCCGCGGCTCTGACCCGGAGCGACCGTTTGCCTCCTTTGTTTTTTGATAGGCTTGTCTGAGCTCCTTGACTTTCACGCGACACTGATCTGAGTCCCTATTGTGGCCTCTCTCCATCATGCCCTTGGAGATTTTTTCAAAAGTTTTGGCATTTCGTTTTTTCGAACAAAGTTCTGCTAGCACTGAATCCTCTCCCCATATAGCGATCAGATCCTGTACCTCCCGTGCGGTCCATGCTGGTGCTCTTTTTCGATTATCAGCCTGGATGGTTACCTGTGCTGATGAGCTGAGGTAGCTGTGGTATCTGTGGTCACCTGTGCTCTCCACGCTGGGCAAACAGGAAATGAAATTCAAATTTTCCTGGGGCTTTTCCTGTCTACCTGGTCAGTGCATCCGAGTTCAGATTGCTGTCCAGAGCGGTCACAATGGTGCACTCTGGGACAGCTCTCGGAGGCCAATACCATCGAATTGCGGCCACACTAACCCTAATTCGAATTGACAAAATCGATTTTGGCGCTACTCCGCTCGTCGGGGTGGAGTACAGAAATCGATTTTAAGCGCCCTTTATTTCGAACTAAATGGCTCCGTTGTGTGGACGGGTGAAGGGTTAATTCGAATTAACGCTGCTAAATCCGAATTAAAGTCGTAGTGTAGACCAGACCTAATGGTGTTAAATACACCTCTCTCTCAATATAACGCTGTCCTCGGGAGCCAAAAAAAATCTTACCGCGTTATAGGGGAAACCGCGTTATATTGAACTTGCTTTGATCCACCGGAATGCACAGCCCCGCCCCCGGTGCACTGCTTTACCGCATTATATCCGAATTCGTGTTATATCAGGTAGCGTTATATTGAGGTAGAGGTGTATATAAAAATGTGTGTTTAATTTATAAGGGGGGGGGTCGCACTCAGAGGCTTGCTGTGTGAAAGGGGTCACCAGTACAAAAGTCTGAGAACCCCTGGCCTAACACATACCGACCCCAGCAAGCACTTTCCAAAAGCACCCTCCCAAATGCAAAATCTTATCACACCACCAGGACAACACATCCCCTTCCTGAACAGCTACCAAAATCTTTTACTCCTGAAGACAAACTTCCCCAACCAAGCTCTTCAGCTGCCAAGATATGCGATCATCCTTTGACAACACACCACCCCTACATTCTCCCCTGCTGCCACACATCCTCCAGAAGAATTCCAACTCAACATAAAACTTGCTTGTGTATAAAGCACCTCAATCGGTATAATCAACTTAATTTTAAACTAGTATATTTTAAAAGGAATATCTATACATTTTCACAGCATCAAGCTCAAATTTAATAGAAAAATTCTTTTTTTCCCTAAATTTAAAAATGTTATTTTCCCCACTTGCATATGTCCCTCTCGTATGCTTTAGTTAATATTTAAATATTTTTAAAATAATTCCTTTATAAGAACTGAAAATATAAATTTTCCAGCAATCAGTTAACTCCCATTAATTTGAAGAGCAACTCCACGTCACATATCAGACAAAAGATTTTTGAATTTGAAATAGATGTAGTTGTGAAGACTTCCTAAAGAGTGCTTCTAAAATTAAAGCTCAATAATCTAAGCTATAAAAAAAAAAAAAAAGAGTAACATTACACTTTGAAAAGTAACCAAAGTTTAAAAACAGGTAATCATTTCTTAATTCATCCCATTATGCTGTACTCTAGCAGCATACCCAGGTCAGAGCATCGTTTACTAATTAGATTTCTGCAATATATTGCAGTACAAAAGAACAAAAGAGGAAATGGAATGTTGGCTATAAAGTGACACTCTCTGCTGCTCATGGTGCTAACATTTAGACTTACCAATTTCATTTTTTGTTTTGTGTGTGTTCACGTACAACACAACACACCCTCCATCCGACCTGCCTGTTCCACTGTGATGAACAGGTTAAGATATTGAAACATATGAAAATCTGAAGGCTGGAGAAAGGAAGGAACAGCAGATGCCAGCATTCAGGGTGGTGTCAGGCTAGTTTTTGGTTTTCCTGTGAATGAGCCATCAAACTGTGAAACTGGGACTTTGAGGAGACTGCAGCCCTAAAAATACAGATGGTTTGTAGTGAAGTGACAGGACAGAGGATCAGAAGATGAAACCGAGGAACAAAAGTTTAAATAAACTTGCCAACATTTATATAGGTACACTGTGGCATAGCTGGGAACAAAGCTTTAATCTGAGGTAGTAGAACCATGTCTTACCCTCTAGAGTCTAGACCAGGGGAGGGCAAACTACAGCCCACGGGCCAGATCCGGCCCGTCAGGGCTTTCAATCCAGTCCGCAGGATTGCCAGTCCCGTGGCGCAGCGGGTCTAAGGCAGATTCCCTGCCACCCTGCACCCCAACCCCCTACTCTAAGCCCCTCCTGCACCCCACACTCCCTCCTGTTCCTCAACCCCCTGCCCCAGCCCTACATTCATGGCCCTGCATACAATTTCCCCACCCAGATGTGGCCCTCAGACCAAAATGTTTGCCCACCCCTGGTCTAGACCCAGGCTTTTCAATTGGTGGGGGTGACCTGCAGGTGTGAGAAGGCACCCACCAGAATGCATCCTGTAAACAGAGAGAGAGAGAGAGAGAGAAGCAAAATCCCAGACTTTATGACCCCCAAAAGAAAGGAGCAGTTTGCTCACTCACTGACCCCTCCAAGCTAGGCCAATCCTGTTGCTGCTCCGAACTTCCTATCCCCATCCACAGTTTTTGAGAAGTGGCACTTACCCAAGAGCCGAATACCCCAGCCAGCAAAGTCCCAAAGATAAGCCCCTGGTCAGTACCCACCATCTCCTTTTGTAAGGCAAAGGGCATTCAGTATGATTGAATATTAGCGGCCTAATCCCAAATCCAGGGGAGTTTGCCATCGATTTCAATGGGAGTAAAACTGTGCCTAATAAATCTATTAAGGTGTTAAAGCAGTGTTTCTCACATTTTTTTCACCCATTATCTATTCATGGGTTCTTCCTGTGACTCCAATCCAACAATTCTTTGCAGTTGCACTGGATATTCAAGATTATTCTCAAGAAACAACAATTATGTAAATACTTAACTAAAAATAGTCCTTCAATTGGAAAAAACTATATTAACTGATACTTTAAGGGCAGAAAAAGCCCTTAAATAGATAATTTAGATACTCTAATAAAGGTAACAAATTTAAAAAAAACAACTTCTTGAGTCAGAGTTGTTAGTGAGCTGAAATATGCAATACTTTATACTTTTTAAAATAATGAATTTATTAAATCTTATGCTACTATACCTATATATGTCTTTTCCTTGCTTTAAGTGCTTGAGTTTCGTAAACGATTTGACAGGTAAATATATTGCTATCATTTGCCTATTTTAACTTAAAAAAAACAAAGAACATTGGGTTTGGAATAACTTTATAGGCTGCCACTCAAATTGTACCATCACATCTCTATTTCGTCGTGCAGGATGCAATAATTTAGCAAATTTTTAAGAAATATTAGATTTTAGCAACTTGATCTGATGTTTAATGTGAGTATCTAAATGTTTTTACATTAGTGCTGTTCCACAGACAATTCAGCATGGATGACTATGAAGTGCCACCTATCTCCTACTCCTCTGCCACCCTGTTCCACAGTCCAATAATTAGTCATTCAATCCCATATCTAGGGCACCTCTCTACAACACAGAAGACATTTTGTCAAACCCTCCATACTTTCAGAATCTTAAGAGATATACCCAAGATAGAGACAAGGGTTGTTGTTTTTTTTAATCTTTAAGCAGACCTTTAGATTCCGCAGTTAGCAGAAGCCACAAGTGGTATGCGTAATAACAGTTGAACTTGCAGAGAAAGAATTGCAGGCAACAGCTTCTTCAGTGCCCTCAAGTAGCCAATTTATAAAGCAACAAAGACAGTCTCATAAAATACCAGGTAATTCGTATTCACTGGGGGCAGTGGAGGATGTTATGAGGAGGATAGAAACTAAGATTTTAAAAAGGGGAAAAAAGCATTCTGAGAAGCAGGCTCTGCCAACTGCTGGACAAGAGTAGAACCAGAAAATAAGGAACTTAGAGAAATAGGATATGAAGGGTCTTTCTGGTTGTTTGATAGGCTATTTATATTTTTAAAGAATCTCTTCCTTGTCTCCCTGCAAAACTCTACACTGTGAAATCAGCATTTCATGTACGTAGATGTCGTGAAAGTGTCTTGTAGCAACTACCTTTTGTGTATGTGCCATCTCCTCATGAATAAGAAAGGTAAAATGTAAGGAAATGTATAGGTGTAGTATGACAGTCTTCAGTTTTTCTTAGGTTGTGAGTCAATGTTCAGTCTTGGGAAGAAATACGGTGTGTTAGTTTTTGAATTGGGCTAGGTTATGTGTAGAGACAATGGTCTTCGGAAAGACACGCTATGGCAAGCTGGAAGAGCGTTTGCTCTCTGCCTTGAGAATGTTTCCAATTAGAGATGAAGGCAGAGTTGCTGTCTGGGAATCAGGCATCAGTGTTGGGCTGAGATTCCTGAAAGAAGAATTGCCTGGATTCTGTTTGGCCATTCCAGGACTGGTGTGTGTGAGTGTAACTACAATCACCGGGGGGGGAGAGGGGGGGGAATAATTGTGGGAAAGGGCTAAATTCCCATCTTTCTAAGGGCTAAAGGTTGTCTAAAAAATAGTTACCAGAAGCCTGAACCTGGTGTTTGGGAACAGCTGTGTCTTAGCTTGCATTTGTTTATTTGTTTCTACAATAAGAACAGAGATGCTTTTGGGGGATATCACTATATCAAAGCTATTTAAATATTCTTTTATCTGCTGTAGCAGTCCTATAGCAGTGCCAGTGCTACATAGACTCATGGCAGCATGGACGAGTTGGTTTTTTGGTCTGTAGAAGTGAGAAGAAGAGGGGTCCCCATACAAAAAACACTTGGTTGCTGCAGAGCAAGATCAGAAAATTAAAATTAGGAGTTCTCTTGGGCACTTAGGAGTGCTGGGGATCATATTTATTAGTTCTATTAACCTAATCCTTTATGACGTTAGTTTCTATGCATTGACCTTTAGACTATTTTTCATAAAGAATTGTTTCAACTGGGATTTATGAAAATACATTGACATTAACACAGAAATATTCTCTACCAAAAAAAAGTTGTTTGCCAGCACAAAGAATAGGGGGGAAAACATAGAAACTCATACTAAACTTACATCACACAAGCTATACAACAGTGTGTTGCTATCACTGTGGTACAACAAAAAAGAAACTATTAAATAAATGTGGTTACTTCTAGCTTAAGTCATGGCCATATTGTCGAGAAAATCTAAACTGTCTGCTACCAGATCAGCATGCTGGGAAAAATTCCTGTAAAAGCGTGACTCAGAAGTATCCGAGAGATATCAGTAGTGACCAGGAAGTCAGAGAAAGATGATCCTGGGAAGGGCCAAATTCTAACTTTTTTAGGTCCAAGGATTTGGACAAAGGATATCCTAAGGACCAAGAGATGCTACACACAAAAAAAGCAATCCAAAATTGAAGTAGACGTGTTTGTATGAACTGCGAGGCTCTATAATCTCTTAAAGATCTTATTGCACTTTCAAAAAATAAAAAAGACCACTTCTCCCCATGTATCCCCATCCAATCTCAACCTATAGATCAAACACCCCCTTACACACATTTTTCTCCCTAGATGTTTCCAATATGGGTGATAAATCTTCAAGAGCCATAATCCACCACGTGGCTCACACACCACCTTCCAGGTCAATATCACATTATCATCCATACATCAGCATCTTGCCCAGGGTTGAAACAACTCCCTCATTTGTTTGCCCAAGGGAAATGGAAATTCAACCTTGGTGAACAGCAGGCTGCTGAGCAAACAGATCTGAGGGAGCAGAAAGAATCCAGTACAGGGGAATTACGGTTGCCAACTGTCTAATCACACAAACCCAAACACCCACAGTTCCCAGCCAATGGGAGGCTGCGGAGTCAGCGCTGGGGGCAGAGGCAGCACGCAGAGCCGCCTGCCGCCCCCCCCCGGGGCCACAGGGACATGCCAGCTGCTTTTGGGAATGGTGCGGAGCCAGGGCAAGCAGGGAGCCTGCCTTAGCCCCAACTGCGCCGCTGGACTTTCAGCACCTAAAATCTCCCGGTTTGGCTTCAGTAGCCTCTGGGAGATAGGGCGCGATTCCGGGAGACTCCCGGTGAAAATGGGAAGGTTGGCAACTCTAAAGGGAGTCAGGGTGGAGAATATGACAAAGGGAAGGAACTATGTATTTAGCAGAGGGTAAGGAGGCAGTCTGGTGATGCAGAGCAGGAGCTCTGATCAATACTCTACTCACCTTACTTCAACCTCAGAATAGAAGAAAAAAAAAAAAAATAAGCGGAGCCCCGATCAGAGCATTTTCCCTGCTACCCTCCTCAGATGCAACTAAACAGTCCCCATATCTGGTGAGGGGGTTGGAAAGCATCCTAGTGGTACTTCCTCACTACAAGGCTTGGGGTGAGAGATGGACACCAGATCCTTCTGTCCCACACTTGATACCAATGTGAGGATGGGGCCACCAGCCTGGTTGTGCATCTGCATGAGGAAGGTGAGAGGACACGAAGGGGTATATGGCCTTTTTCAAGATCAGGGAAGAGTGGGAGGAGGGTACTAGTCATCTTATTTCTGGAACAAAAAGATGTAGGGTCAATTTTCCAAACACGTGATTTTGTCCCTCCCTTCCATATACTGACCATAGAATTGACCCTCTTCAGGTCAAATTCTCACTATGGTCAAGACATCATATGGCTGGTTCTTCTTATTTGCCATATCTAACCCTGAAACACCACCCTAACCTTATCCACAATTCTATTATGAGACAGAAAAGCCCCTCTACTCCAACTACCTTCCTTATATGGACTAAAATGCCAATATACTTTCCCTGTTCACCTTCCCAGTAGTTGCGATAGACCCCAGGTTCCAAAAGACTGATCATTTAACTACCCTAAAACAAATGTAGTATGCACATTTAGGCAATGTTATCTCCCGGTATGAACCTGTGCCCATGTCAAGGCCCATCACTTGACATCTTTAAATCAAAACTGGATGTCTTGATAAAGGATATGCTCTAGCTCAGACAATATGGGCCTGATGCAGTAATTTACTGGGTGAATTTTTATGGCCCGTGTTATTCAGAAGACTAGACTAGACCATAACAGTCCCTCTGGCCTTATAATATATGAATCAGTATTCTTCAGCCTTTGCAAAAAATTATTCCTTTGCTGCAGAATAAATCTGGAATTCATCCAGCCTAAATAATTTTCATAGCCAAAATTATGGGGGAAGATAGAGCCTAAAAATAGGCTTTACAATGGAACTTGGTTGCAATCTTAATTAATGCTCCAAATAAGTTTCCCTTCCTTGAACTGAACAAAAGACTAGTTAAATTATCAGTGCTTTTATTTTGGAATGTCTATGATGTGAAAGCATGTTATAATCACACCAATGTGTTTTGTCACTTGTCTAAATGTATAGGACTCAATCCTATCTTCAGATTCAAAGACATTCAGTGATGCATACCAGTGTAACTGGCTACTGAATACTGACACAATAGCAAAATTTTACACGATAAGTGGCCATGCTCATCCATATAACTGAGAACAGGATCAAGTATTTAGCACGAGATCATCTAAGTCATATTAATTATATGATTACTATTTCCTCTTCTGTAGAAGTGCTAGTTTAGTATGCAAACTTTTCAGACAGCACACATACCATACAATTCTTGCTGACATCTCCTACAATATCTTATGAATAGTAACAGATAAAGTATATTTAATAACTACTGTAAATTGGACCATCTTTCCAGGAAAGTGAATTTGTCACTAGAGAATTGTAGGTTATAAGACATTATAAACATGGAAAGAAATGGTGTCTTTATAACTCAAAATATACAATTTTCACATTCCAGATATATTTCTAAACCTTAGAACTTTAAGGATTTTAAGAGATGATAGAAGAAATGTTATGTTAATTCTATTCAATTTATTATTTCCCTATGTCTTAAATAACTTTTAGAGCCAAGAGAATAAACTGCCACAAAAAAAACCCCACAAAAATTAAACAATCTGAAAATGAGTCAAATATAAACCATGTCCAGGCCAATTTCAAATGTGCCACGCAATGGGCTTTACATCACCACTAAATTTGGCAGATTATTTCACAACTAACAGATCTTATTGTTATTAAGATTTTCTTTACACTCAGCCTGACTTTTCACTTTCTTACTATAATTTTACTCTTCTACTTCTGTTTGTTTCCTTTTAGTATGCTAATTAATTCCTCTCCCTCCTTGATGTTCATATCCCTCAAATCTTTGTAAACTCATGTCCCCACTTTGCCAAACCATCAATATTTGGATTTTTATATTTTCCTCCTAAATCATTCTAACAAAGGTCCCTAGTTGCTGCTGTGTGTGTAGTGGGGTTTGGTTGGGGTTGTTGTTTGTGTGTGTGTGTGTGTGTGTGTGTGTGTGTGTGTGTGTGTGTGTGT
>NW_020664419.1:36995514-37052922 GCF_002925995.2 Terrapene triunguis | reverse complement strand
GTGTGTGTGTGTGTGTGTGTGTGTGTGTGTGTGTGTGTGTGTGTGTGCGCGCGCGCGCGCTTTGTTCTGGTAACTTCACACTGCAAATATCAGTGGGAGGAAGAAACTTGAAAATATCCAAAATGCAAATTTCTGGACTTTTTCCTCATATGATTAGTTTACATTAAACTAAATTTAAAACTACTTTCCCCCCCCCTTTCTGACCTTCTGACGTCCATTTGTGTTATTCATGTTCGCAGCTCTTCTCAATTATCAACTGTGAATTTCATTATATATTGTTTACTCTTTTCTAGCTCATTAAAGAATTAATCCAATAGAGATTTTTCTGGGTCCCTGCTAGACACCTACCTAAATGCAATTTGATACTTAGCCATTCATTTTTTCCTAACCCTTTGGTTATGGATCTTCAACCTGTGTTATTGCACAAGTGTTCATATGACAGCTGATTGGAATTAATTTTGAGTGTAAGATTTCATGATGCAATCAATACTTTACTAAAATGCAAACACTGAATCTACTGCCTTCCCTTCTTTTTGTAATTTTATTATAAAAAGTTGACAAAAGTCTGGTGTATCATTCCCCCTTTCTTTTCTCCCCTCCATTGCTACACCGGCCCTAAGGGATGTGCACAGGAATTTAAATTTCATTGCTTTTGGAGAGGCTGGAGGAGCTCTCTCCCCCCCCGTCCTGGGGCCAAGGCGGAGGAGTTCTGTGAGGGGCCCGTGCCCCTGCTTATCTTCCCTGTTGTTCATTCCCCTGTCAATCCCTCCTGCATCAGTGCCAGGAAAGAATAACTTCACATCTGTTATCCTCTCTAACCCACCCTCCCCCCCGCCTCAGTAACTCCATGCATCTCCTGATCTCCCCTGACCCATACACTCATTTCTTCCCTCACTTTTCTCCTCAACCTTGTACTCTTCTCAGTCTCCTTCCTCTCACAATACAAGTATACCTTAGTCTCTCCAACCATAAAAATCCCACCTCACTTTCCTCTACTACTAATGCACTCTCTCTAAGCTCACTGAGCATGCCACCTACCACCTCTGTCTGGAGTTCCTCTCCTCCAATTCCACCCTAGACCCTCTCCGATCCACCTTCCAAGTTCCATGCCTTTCACTCCATTTAAATAGTTCTCATTAAGGTCTCTAATTACTTCTCCAGGACAAAGCATTCCATCCTCATCTTCTTCAAACCATCAGCCTTTGGCACAATCAACTACACTATTCTTCCTGAAATCTCATTTTCCCCCAACTTTGATGTTTCAGTCCTCTCCTCCTACCCCTCTAATCACTCTATCAGTATTTGTTTGGAAGTTCTCCATCTTCCTCCCTCCAACTCACAGGAGGAGGGTCCATAAGGCTCCATCCTTGGCCCCCTCTCCTCTTTCCTCAATGATAAGATACAGAAAGATCTTATTCACAAACACTATTTCAACTAACATCTCTATGCAGATGACTCTCAGATTTATCATCTTCCACAGGAAAAGACCGATCCAAGCTAAAATCTCAGCCTGTTATTCAGGCAGCTCCTTCCGGATGTCCAGCCTTCAATTTAAACTCAACATGGCCAAAACAGAGCTCTTAATCTCTCCTCTCCCTCCTTCCTCATTTAGCATGGACACCATTCCTCCTCCCTGTCACTCAGGCCTAATCTAGGCTTTATCTTCAACTCAATCCTCTGTCTAGATCTTCATATCTAGTAGTGTCTAAATCTTGCTGCTCCTTCCTGCAAAACAACTCTCCAATCCAGCGTTTCCTCTAAGTACACACAGCCAAATCTCTAGTCCAGGCCCTCATCTCACATCAATTACTGCAACCGCCATCTATTAAATACACTGCTGTGTAGATCATGTTCCCAAACTGTTGCTTCAGCCATTTCACCTCTCTCTTTGCAGCCCTACACTGGCTCCCCTGGCTCCACGGTCTAAAACACAAACTACTTGTATTCACAGCCTGTTCCTGCTCTATTTATCATCCTTTATATACTATTAAGAAATTGATCCCTGTCTCTACTTTCCAATGGGGCCAAGCTTCACCACTTGTTAAAATTTCAAACAAGCACCTTCACACACACTCACAATCCTAGGAAGCATTCCTCATAAAGATACAAGCAACCACCTCCTTGTTCTCCTTCAAATCCCTACTTAAAATACTCTCCTCTGCCATAATCCTTAAAAATACCAGACAGTGATTAGGAAGTTGGCGTGCTGTGACCACTGCTTTTCAAGGTGACCAGTTTGGTCTCATGTTTACCCAGTGCTCCAGTCTGTTGTATCCACCTCTTGTCTTCTACTTAGATTGTAAACTCTAACGCAGAGACTGTATTTTTGGTTCTGAATTTGCCTCACGTTACTTAATGATCATGGTTCCACTATCTTCTAAATGTTGTGTGATTTCTCCCCCTTCCCCAATTAGTATTTGTTGAATTATTTTAAAAGGAAAAGAAGTTAGACAATTATGGGATAGTACCAGCCAAAATGAGTGCAACGTTTTCTTTTCCTTCTGTATTCAGGTCTGGAGCAGCAAAAGCTTCCTAACAGTAGAGGGGTCACCGGTGCCCGAACCCATCCACCAGCCCCACCCCTTCCGCCCCGAGGTCCCACTCCCGCGGCGCCCTCCATCGCTTGTCCTTACGGACGGTTAAAAAGTGGGAGGACATAGTCCTCCCGCCTTTTAAAAGTGGGGGGGCATGGCCCCTTGGCCACCCCAATCCAAAAACACTAAATAAAATAACTCAAATTTAAAATAAAAAAAAAAAAAAAAAAAAAAAATGGACAATGTAGTAAGTTTGTTTTCTAGGTCCTTTAATACTCTTGCATGCATATTCTCTGGACTCAGTAAGATTTAGCCCCATATTCCTTAACTTCTTAAATGTTGTTTCCCTGAAATCTAAAATTATTTTACAGTTGCATTCTGGAAGCCCATTTCCTATACAGTTCTCTTGTGTAATTGAGCAGGACCACCAGAGAGCAATGCTTCATACTTTTAAAAAAACCTTCTGCCAATCTCAAGAATTTCTGGTCTCAACAGCAGGATTTAATTCCTACTTAATTATTTTTAATCATGTAATGTATTGATGGAAATATTTAGCTTTTTTCACAAAAATCATTTTTAACTGAGAGTTTTGCAAGGTTAAGAATCTCTCCTTGCTAGTTATAAAATTTATATTTGCATTTCTGTAAGTATGCTAATGAATAACTTTAAAGCCTTAAAAATACTAGCAAAATGTATTCTGAAGAATAAATTTAAAACATAAAATAGAAGCTCAATTAAGATACAATATTTATATTTTTTCCTTTACTATATTTTTCACATGCCAGTTTTTTAAAAAGTCAACATTTATGATTAATATGCATTTCTATGCAAAGTCATTTTTGGTAAAGGAAATACTTTTATTGCAGTGTTTCATACCTTAAGAAAACAGAAATAAATGGCTGAATCAGTCTGTAAGACAGCAGACCAATTCCCTTATATCACATTTTCTTCCATGCACTGAATACTAAAAAGGAATGATCATCACGAAAAAAGGCAGACTAAATGTCTGCCAACTGAAACATGACTTTGCACAGTGCAAGATGTATTGCCAACCCACACTCCTCAATAAACAAACCAGATGAACGAACCACAGACAATAAAAGGGTTACATCTTTACTGTATTATGGATTAAGAGAATACAGTCAATAAAAGTACATCCAACTGTTCTGCAATGAAGTAGCATAGCTACATTACTAGAAGGACTGCAGTCCTGCTAAAAATGTTCTTATGTCTTTTGTAATATAGTTAAAAGAATATATACATTTGATCTCTGCCAATGTAGTTTCAGTGTTAGATTCCATACAAGTACATTTTACTTTTTATCCCTTATTTAGCAGCCTATACACCTCAAGTACTTGCATAGTTTAAGAAAAATATCAAAGCATTCTCACAGGCATAAACTATAAACACAAAAAACGTTAAGTTAGAGACATCAAGTCAGTTCACATGAATACAAGTATATTTTCGTAAACAAAAACAGAATCTATATGGTCTGCACACCATTCATTTTTGAGATGCCCAGACAAAGGATATAGTGTTTTCCACACAGAGGGCACATTTAATAGATCTTTGATTTATTTGAGCTTGCTGTTTTTGTGAGATCTCTCTCTGCACTTCTTTGGTATGTCAACTGTACAGCATATTAAAAAATACACAGCAATGTACAAACATCTGGATAAGATTTGGAAAGAAGTGGATGATTGTAAATTAAAAAAAATATTTATAATAGCATAAAGCCCCCTTGTGCAATCTTGTTTCAGAAAAGATACAACAGATGGACAAAAGACAGACATAGGTGGAAGGGACATGATATGAATGAAGCCATGTTTTGCATGGTAAGCAACAGTCATAGTTTGTCACCTACGAACCCATTAAGGTGAAAGGGAATAATGGTCCTTCGACTAGATGCAGAAGTGTCACTATAACGATCTTCATTCAGGATCAGGAACAATGGTCAATTGACTCTCAAATCAACCACTCGGGCTTCCAGGAAATGTCCAACTCATAATATATTCATTTCCTATCATTCCCTGTGTCTCTTACATCTCAAGCTCTGTCTCATTACATTTATTTGGTAGTTGTGGGGTTTGTTTGTTTTTAAAACTAGCAACAGTCTTCTTTTAGCAGTTAATGACTAGTATACTAACCTATGAGAAAGCAGGACTTTGAGCACAAAGTTCCAGTAGATTTTATAATAAAAATTAAATACTTTACACTTTATTCAAAGGACAGGACAGTACTTAGTAACTATCTCAGATTAATGTACTGCCAAGAATTAGATCTAGTATTAGTATTAAGTTTACCTAATTAGTTTGTCACAGAGACTACATTAAAGTTTGAAAAGTGAACTGGGTTGATTCAGTGCTCCAGGATACACTCATTTAGTAAACTATGTACACTGGAAAAGACATGAGTGAAATCAAGAATAAAATAATTAATATAGAAGTCTTACATTTCAAATTAAAAACAACTAGATAACCGAAAACAGCAAAACAGCACATAGTATCATACGAAGTAGGAAATCTAAAGAAAATACAATGAACCTCTATTTGCCTAGTACAAATAATGAAGGAGCATAAAATCTATACAGAGAGAGAATACCTTAGAACAATTAAATACCTGTTGAAAGATATTTGTGTTCCTGTAGATACAATAAGCAATTCTGATACTAATTAGCTATTAATTTTACTTAAATTAGGGCTGAGAGAGCACAGGACAGCCGTATTTCAAGATGCTTATTCTGGGTCAAAACAAAACAAAAAAAAACAGAAGACCCAAGCTGTGTTTTGAATTCTGCTTCTCTTGTGCTTGTCCCCAGCAGAAAGCTACAAGATATTATATACTTAAAAAGTCAAACACCTTTTCACTGTTTAAACTAGTATTTTACCTTCCCTAGTGGCTTCTTTTTATAGGAAGCGTCCATTACATGAGTGTGTATGCACACACGTGTTGTACATACGTACATTTATATGAATCGTCATTCTGGCTATGTTTCTTTGCTTTCATGGTGAAGGAAGGAAGAAGTTATGAAGTGGAAAAGGGTTCAAGATAGTTTAAGAACACATTTTCCTTCTGACGCATCTCTGAAAACCTTTTTATGGGGAGCTAGTGGGAGCAAATGAATTATGGAAAACATTAGTGCCACTGATCAAATTCAACAGATCCGACTGACACCTAAAACTGGCAAGCCACTCTACACAGCATATTACTTTATTCAGTTTCTTCTTAGATAAGATACCAGTTTTTACCTCAGCCTTCTGACATAGGAAAATTATATCTAGGTGAAATACACCCAGGTGCTTAGAGGCAGCAGAAAGTCCCAAGGCACCAGAACGACCACAGTTTCACTGCATGGGAAATGGGCAGCTGTGAAGCAAGCACATGACACTTCTCTGCATCTGCTGAACAAAGAGGAGCTAGGTTCTATACCAGAATGGATGGTACAGAGAGCTGGATGGTAAGGGCGGCACAAAGATTTCAGGAAGCACACAGAGATGGCAGCTGCAATTACAACCTTAGGGTTGGGAGTGGTCATATCCTGCCTAGGTAGTTAATTCTTCTCCCTGAGCACGCAATAAAACCCCCTTGGGAACATTTTCACTTAGTCATGTTGAAATCCATGCCTAAATTTATGAAATGTAGTATCATCATCAGTGAACTCTTCTCAATTTACCAATATTATCAAATAAGTTCTCTTTAGGTCTTTGGTAAAGGCCCATACCAGAAATTATTGTTTCAGGTGAGAGCCCTCTTTCACCTAAAATTTTGCCATCATAACTTCTGAAATCCTGAGTATTCACAGTAATACACAAAGATGGCCCACCATCAGGTATGAGGATCCCAGGAAGAAAGAAAAGTAAAGTTGACACCAGAACTTTTTCAGGTTTTTGAAAGCCAAAACAAAAAAGTTTTCTGATTTATTTTAGATTTTCTCATAGGGAAAGTTTTTTTCAAATGAAATTATTTTTGTGAACATTTTCATTTAGTTCAAATGACTTTTTCTGTCAAAAACACTGACAAAAACATTTTGACTAGCCCTACTCAGCTGGACTAATCTATGTGACTTGGAAGGGAGACTGTTTAGGAGCAGATATATCTTTGCGCTTTTAAGAGCTAGGTATTACTATAATGCTAGAAAGCCCTTATTTTTAAAAATGTCCTTTATGTTAAAATGTCTAGTTCCAGCTGTAGCAAAAGAAAAGATTGTGGTGGTGAAGTCAAAGAAGTCAAGCTGTCCTGTTTCCTTCTTCACAATTCCCATCAAAACCCAATATAAGCCTAGCAATGCATACAAACAGGCCCTAGTATAATGAATCAAAAAGGGGTTTCCATATTCATCACACTGCCTTTATCTCATGTGATTTTGTTTGCTTCTTGTGCAACAAAAAACAAAGTTTTCCCACACAAACAATGAACAACCATAGGTGAACACTGTGACTGTTTTTAACTAATGCAGAAAGAGTTGGGGGCTTGGAGAGGATCATGGCAACCAAGTTGGGAGTGAGTATATCAAAATTGTACAGACTGACTGATTGCTACTATCTGTCACTCAAGCTAAGTAGTGGAACAGTCAGGGTTTGTCTACACAGGTGTAAAACACCCACCATTGGCCCAGGTCAGCTGACTCAGGGTCACAGGGTTAAAAAATTGCCAAGTAGATGTTCAGGCTCCGGGACCCTGCGAGGAGGGGAGGATCCCAGAGCTCCAGCAATATTTAGTGCTGTAGTCCGAGCCAAAATCTATTGACCCAGGCCCGCTACTGCCATGTCACAGGTCTTTTATCCCTTTGTAGACGTATTCTAAATGGCTCCAAAACATTAAACTATTAGATACAGAATTTTTAAGTCTTCTGGAGCTTATTATGGTGGTGACTCCATAAGTTAGGTTGAGTTCAGTTTTGCACTTAAAACATGGTGTTCACACCCACAAAGTACCTTTAGCAAAAGGCCTTAGCATACCTACAGAAACTAGCTCAGGTTGGATACTGTGAAGGGAACCAGTGGATATATTTAGTTAGTTTTCATATTAATTCAAAAACGTGCACTGCATTACTACTTTTCCTATATTTTGGTGGTGTCTTTTTAAACACACAGGGGAAAAAAAAAAGAAGTAGGAGAGATAGTAGCAACTTCCAAATTGCAGTGGCACAACATCCAAAGAAGTTTTAATTAAAAGATTGAACACAACAGGAAAGCAGCAGGACTTGACCTTAAGGAACAACTGGACCTATAATTAGATTTAGAGATCAGTAAAAAACAGTAGGCAGGAAGATAAATACTGCTGTGCAGTTTTCATTCTAGACATTAAATGAGGCCCATGATAGGCTAGAATGATCCATTTCCCCTTTCCCTTCCATTACAAGCTTCAGTCTTGTGTGTTACCTCTCATAACTCCTTTCCTCTTGTCCCTGATACTCCTCCATACACACTTTCAGCCTACTTCCCTCTCAATCTTCAGCCCATTTTTCTATTGGCCTACCTTTATCATTTGAGCAATCATGAAAACAGACTCCAGCATTAAGGTTGGAATTTGGCAGTGTCTAAGAGTTTTTGGAGGATGACTGATAGCTGCTGCTGGTCTTGTGACAGGGAGAATTCAGATTTCCACACAAAAGAAGAGCTCTGACCAAAACAAGGAGGCCGTTCTTGTGTTTATATCTGCATCCAGGCTGAGGAGTCATTCCAGGGTGTTACCTGTAGCATGCAGGTCTGGAGATAATTTCTGAGTAGAGCTGAACAAAATTTGTCAAACAAATAGTTGATTTTCCAAAAAATTACATGTGTTCAACCTGAAACTATATGAGAATTTGGCATAAATTCACAGAATAATTTTAGCCAAAGAAAGGAAGAAAAAACAAACAAACAGGGGGGAAGGAGGAGAGAGGCTAGTTCATAAAACAGCTGGAGGAGGAGGTGCCCAACTTATAACTTTTAGCCCAGTGGTTAGGGAACTCAGCAGGGATGGGGAGACAACAGTTAAAATCCCTGCTCCACATGAGGCAGAGAGGGGATTTAAATCTGGGTCTCTTGCATTCAAGATAAGTGCCCCAACCAACATGGTAAAAGTTAAGCTGGGCACCACCACTACCACCCCCACCTTTCAAAATGCCCAGAAACAAAGCATTTTGGGTTGAATGACAAGTTTTGTTTGACCCAAAATGAACTGTTTCAATTTGCCAAAGGTTTTCAGCATTTTTTTAATTCAGTTCGAGCTGAGTCAAAGATTTCTTTTGAAACCGCCAGTGAACCAAATTATCCAGTTATTTCTGCCCCACTCTCCTTCTGAGTAACCTAGGACAGATATCAAATAGGAGTTTTGGTGGTGTTCTATTAGAGCAGGGGTGGGCAAACTTTTTGGCCCGAGGGCCACATCGGGGTTGCACAACTGTATGGAGGGCCGGGTAAGGAAGGCTGTGCCTCCCCAAACAGCCTGGCCCCCGCCCCCGATCCGCCCCTCCCACTTCCCGGGGCCCTTGACTGCCCCCCTCAGAACCACCAACTCATCCAACCCCCCTGCTCCTTGTCCCGACTGCCCCCTCCCAGGACCCCCACCCCCATCCAGCCCCCCTGCTCCCTGTCCCCGACTGCCCCAACCCCTATGCACACCCCTGCCCCCTGACAGCCCGCCGGGACTCCTGCCCCCTATCCAACCGACCTCTGCTCCTCATCCCCTGACCACCCCCTCCCGGGACCCCTCTGCCCATAACTGTCCCCCCCCCGGGATCCCACCCCCTTATCCAACCCTCCCCCCCCGATCCCTGTCCCCTGACTGCCCTCCCAACCCCTATCCACATCCCCACCCCCGACAGGCCCCCCGGGACTCCCACTCCCAACCCTCCCTGTTCCCCATCCAACCACCCCCTCCTCCCTGACTGCCGCCCCAGAGCCCCCCGCTCCCCACCCCCTTACCAGCAGCAAGAGCTCGCAGCTGCAACACCCAGCCAGAGCCAGCTACGCTCCCCACGCTGCCCAGCGGGAGCGGCGGGCCGACAGTGGGGGAGGGAACAGGGACTAGGCCCCCCGGCCGGGAGCTCAGGGGCTGGGCAGGACGGGCCCACGGGCCGGATGTGGCCCGTGGGCCGTAATTTGCCCACATCTGTATTAGAGGCATTGCATGTACGTTCAAGTCTCCAAGGAAAATGGAGTCTTGGGAACTTGAGTCACTATATGAGACTGCATTTCTACCCATCTTTTCTTGAAAGCCTTAGATAGCTGTAGATTTGCATATTAGCCAAACTGTTTTTCTCTCTGGACTCAAGGAGTAAGTGGACGCACAAAAGATTCCATTTTAAATGAACTTTTTCTACAATCAACCCCGTAAGAGTTTCTGGAGTCCAATTCTGTAGCATAGAAAGCAGCTTGAAGGGAAATGGGGAGCAAGCACTGGGCCTGTGCTTCAGACAGATTTCTGTGATGCAAGTCAGGATGGGCAATTCATCAGAGAAGACTGTAAGACAGTGAAGTATCTGACCACCACTGAACGTACAGGGATCAGCATGAGGCTGAGGCCCCTAGGTGTTTGTCTGTTTTTGGCCTTGCATGGGGAAGCTGTTTGATGCTTGTAGTGGATTTTAAGAAGCATTCTGGTGATCTTCTTTCCAGGCACTGGCTGGTGTTCCTTAGTTTGTTTCTTCCCATTATGACTTGTACTGGGGAAGTAAGAAAGAGGGAGGTGGCAATCAGCTAGTGATGAGTGGTACACCAGGTACCTAGATAGCTGAAGAACTCCCTAATCATTGGCATGTGGGAGAAGGCAGTAGTGACAAATGATTATTAGGGACTAGTGCATAAATGGATCGTCAGTTTTGTAGATTTTATTTTCATAGAAAGGCAGAGAGCTTGCCTCTCCAAGCCAGCCAGGTCAGAATCCCAATGCAGGAGCAGAGAAGATGAGGAAGCAACAGGTAATAAAGCTTCAGGAGTCAGGGTCTCCTGTGCTCTTTGATGAAAACTAGTTTTTGATAGTGGTGGCTTCTTTGGCCACAGCCCCAGTTTTATATTTTCACACTGGTGGAGGGCATGAGGTCCAGAATTACCAAAGCAGTCTCCAGAGGATAGTGCTGTTAGCTACTACACTGCTAGGAAGGAGACAAAAGTTGTAGAAGCACTGAGACTCACCTTGGAAAGGCCCTCAGGATCCAGCACCACTGGTAGTGACAGCTAGATCTGAAATTCCAAGTTTACTTGTAGAAAACTCTACCAGCCAGGAAGTTAAGGAACGGAAGCACTATAGCCAGTCTCTGACTGCTGATATAACAGCTCTGCTCCAATTACTCCCCACTTCCACATCACCACCTACAGAAATCAACACAATTACCCATTCACAGAAAGGAAAACCATCATGCTTCAAGGCACATAAACCCTTGTGCTTCTGGGCAAAAGTCAACCTCCAAAAAAGGAGGGTAAAGAAGAAACTTCCCCTCTCAGGGTTTCTTGCATCTCCTGCGGCAGTAAGCTTGTCCAGGAGGAGTGGTATGGTGGTTAGGGCACCAGCCTAGGACTTGGAAGACCCAAATTCAAATCCAAGCTCCACCATGGACTGTGTGACTATGGACAAGTCAATAAACCTTGCTGTGCCTCAATTTCCCATCTGTAAAAACAGAGATTATGTTTTTCTATCTCACATCAGTGTTGTGAGGATAAATACATTTAAAAGATTGTGAGGTGCTCAGATACACCCTTTATTGTAGTATGTAACAAAAATTAATAAATTAAATACTACTACTACTTCCAGAACAACTGCAGTAGAGATCAGAATCTGTTCCTGGGTGCTGTAAGCTGCCTTGCAGATAAGGCGATGTGGTCCCTCTTTTCTAGATTCGACATTTGAGAGATGAACCATATATTAATTTAACTTGCTAGTGCACTAGGAGGACTGCAGTGGTTTTTTTAATCCTTTGCATATTGAAAAAGAATATCTCCAATATTACCTATATTGATTAATTATTTTAATATCAGTACAGAGGAAGCTGGCAGTGATCCCTGTATTTAGTTTCCTAAATACTTTCTAAAGTTTCCATTACAAAAGATTCTCGCAACCTTTTTTTCCCCCAGAACCTCTGGACACCTCCACTGTTTGCAACCGGGCTTCAAAAATCATCAAGGACACAGCCCTGGGTTTGGAGACATGACTTTTGCTTGACCTATCTAATTTCATTCAGTTTAACAGAGTTATAAGCATTTGAAAAATTGTCATTTCTCTTCCCTTGCATGCAATGCTCAGGAAAATTTTGGCACCATCTCAAAATAATTACATGGACTTGAACTTATTTAAAGAACCAGGCCCAATCACAGCCAAAACAGCTGCAGCAACACACACTGAAGTAGGAACACCTAGGGAGTTGTTGTAGCAGCTGGGGGTTGGGAGACTCCCCTATCTCCTACAACCTCTATCCCAGATCCTGCACATCACTAGTGGCCCATCCCCAGTCTGGAATACAAGTCTTCTGCTGTGAGCTAATGAAGGTCCTGAAGCTCAAACAGTAGAAGTTTGTGATGCAGCAAGGTAGGTTCAGGGTTCAAACCCTGCTGATAATGCATGATGAGGAAGGGGAGTTAAAACAATTTCTATTCATTATCATTGTTACAACTTTCATTTTAAAAAAATGGAAATTATATTAAAAAACCTACATTAAAAGAACATTTAGGTTGCAAAGCCAAAGACTCAAAAGTCAGGAAATGAGAAAATGTAAGGTTATGTTCCAATTTTAATTCAGTCCACTTGTGCATTTGCATTGTGATAGTCGTTGATTACACAATCACATACTACTTTTTCCATAGGACCCCTGCCTCATTCTGTGTACAGGATGGATGTTCAAAAGGGCAGCATTCAGGCTGAACAAGCAACTTTAAATCTGGCATTTCCTAACTTTCACATCCTTGACTTTGCAACCCAAGTAGCTTTCTTTTAATCTACATATAACACACTGAACATGTAAGTAAGTTAATCACAAAAACTGAGAAAAGCACCTTTTCTATGGCTGGCCATTGCAATGCACCCATTTGGGTGTTAGTCTAGCTCAGACACCCAGTTACTTAAACAACATTTCGAACATTGGATGGTTTAATTGTCGGAATAGGCAATCAAAAGAGTCAGTAAAGTGTTATAGAGGAAGCAGATGTTCTAATTAGGTCAATAAAACTAATAATACAAGCATGCTACCCTAATACGATAAATACAGCAATAACCTTTATTAAGTGAAGAAGTGGTGGGTTGTTCAGTTCCAAAACCTGATTATATTAGTGATAAACACACCCCATGAAGTTTTATTACTTACACTAAAGTGTACTTTTTTCTTCTCGTGATTAAGAAAACATTTAAAGAACGGCAAGAAATCTGGTCTAATTTGTTCTACTCCCTTCTATAACAGGGTGACCCTGTTTACACATTTCCAAAATGAAGTTCAGTCTCAAGAGAAAGGTTAAACAAACAAAAAGCCAATCTTAAAAGAGATCTAGCTGCTAACCTAAGTAGTTTAGGTTCTATGTTATTAACCCAAACACTTCTTTTAAGATTGCTATGGCAAGAACACCTCACAAATCTCTTTACAGGAAATTGGAGGAAAACTGAAGTCATTATGACCCTCATTAACAGAAGGAAAAGACAATGATCGATCAGTTTGTCGGAAAAGACTCATTAAAGGCATTTAAGCTAATTGTAAAACAGGTACAATAGTTAGTTAATGAATTCCCTCAATCTGGCAGTGCAGGGAGAAGGTTACCCTAGGTGAAGGAATTAAGCAGAGATAAATTTTGAATACTGCATAACATACTTCAGTCCCCAATTTAAACTTTTTCTCAAAGTATTTATTCTCCTTCCAATCACTAAAGGGTAATATTGGACGTTAGTACATCAGCTGATTTACTTTTGTTTCAGAATAATCAATTCTTTCCAGATCTACTCAAAACAATATGAATTCAAAAGTGAATGTGACAAATTAAGGCCCCAATCCTGCAAACACTTATAGCCCAATGAACTCAAGGGGATTACTATTCACATATGTAAAGTTATTCATGCCTACTAAATGTTTGCAAATTTTAATTTGTAATACAAAACCAATGCAACATTCAACACAGATCATTCTAATAGAATTCCTAGGGATAATTCAAGAATTACACATTTATAAATCCCACATGTGTACACTATTAGAAAAGGTCACTTGTCCAGGCCCAGTATTTGAAAACTTTACTAGTTCTGAAGGTATTTGTACTCATCCAAAGATCTGTTAGCCCTGATATGTCATAAGATATAACGTCATTCTAATCATTATCTTACTTTTGTTCTCCACACTTGAATTCTGACATTTTTTTACTAACTGAACACCCTCTTGGTTCTTTTACCAAGAGAAAGGGTAAATAGTGCAGAATTCACTTCATCTACACCATTTTTTTTATTATTGTAAGTATGGCTTCGGATTTTAGCTTTTAACTGATAAACACTAATTAAAAAACCTTGATAAAAAAAATCGATATTTACCTAACAAACAGCAGAAATATTTACTCAATTTGTGCAGTTTATTTATATAGGCGATATCCCTGCTCTCTAGCTTGTATCTAAAGGCTTGTCTACACAGAGAAGCAATGCAGACTACAAGCGTGTGATTTCTAAAGCACACTAACGTGTTGCGCATTAATTAATCTGTGTAGACCCTGATGGTGCGCACTAAAGGTTCCCTAGTGCGCTTTACTATAGTGCTGTTTGAAACATACTATATATATAGTATGGTTAGCGATTTGTGAGTTCTGTGTCCAAAAATAGGGGGATTTGGGAGCCTTCTCTTTATTTATATATATATATATAAATAAAGAGAAGGCTAACCAAACCCTAATAATGAAATAAAACAAACAAAAAACAGAAGCCCTAATTATAAACTTTCTTTGCTTCTTCCTTATGGCACTGAAAGATTTCTAGCATCTTGTAAATCATTGGTTGGTTGATAGTGTTACAAAATTGTGAATAGAAAAGTTAATCTTGCCCATAAAATATATTGCCATTTTTCTCTTTGAAAAATGGGCTTACTGCCCCCCATGAAAGAGACAGCCTTAGATGTAAAACATTAATCACTAACTTAAGCAGTTTACAATATATCAACTGTTAAAATCAGTATGAATTTAAGTGGGAACAGAAAGCAAGTTGGTAATCAGAATGATAGGATTTTAATGCTCAATATCTTGAAAACTGACATAAGTAAAAATGAATAAATCATAATGCTATAAGACAGGGGGGTTCAGCTTTTCATTGGCATATAGTTGTTTCTCATCCTAATGGTTAGCAACGTATCAGAACATAAAACTCTCACTAGACCTTCAATTTACCAATGCTTTTTTGGTCACTATGCTGGCAGTGTTTAGGGCAGAAATATAATATGCAGGGGGGAAGGGGAGCTGGAAAAGAGAAGATATGAAATCTCAAGAAGAAGCAAGAAGACTAGATGTACTTTACAAGGGAAGATTAATAAGAAAACGGAAGATACACAATAAAAGACAAAAAGGAAACGTATCCTACCTAAAATAATATACAAAAAAATATTGAGCCACACATGTGTAGATAAGTAACATCCCCATGTAGATAGGGAAATAAAGAAAAAGTAAGCAACTCGCCTAGGAGTCATTAGTGGATTAGGTTTAAGAACTGGGAGTCCAGAGATTATTTTTTTTTTGGTTGGGGAGGGGGTGTTCTAGAGGAGACATTGGCAGCATAACAGAATGCCTGGATGATACTGGAATATCAATTATTATGCCTACAGCCAAAAGTACCCGTAAGGCTTTTGTAACAGCCTTAGCATAACTAGACTGGCCAGGAGAGGAGGGGGAGTGACCACAAGAATTGAGCATGATCTTGCACCGTCCTGTCTTGCTTTTTTCAAACCGCTGAAGTATCTATATTTGACTTCTGGTGTATGTGTGTCAGACCCATGCGTCAGTCCCCTGAGACAGCAAACTCTGCAAAAACACATCTGTATAACTAAGGGTTTGAAACGTCTTGCTTAACAAACTGCTTGCTCAGCGGTTATTGCTGATTGACAAGTTTTGTGACATTTGGAACATAAAAAGGGAAAGAGGTCTGAGTGATTTTGGATTTGACCTTCTGGACATCTCTTGGAATCCCCAGACACAGGTGGATAGCTGGCCACTTGAATCTTGTTGTTTGTCCACTCGAGACCCATGGGTAAATATTGTCAGGGGGCACTCTAACCCTTTTGCATATTTGTGTGTGCTTGAGATCTAATAAAATTGTAAGTTAAGATGAAAATACTCGGGGCTTGTGCCAATCTTCAATCAGAGAGCTGCGCTGTTTCCCCCCTTTGATTTGTTCCTGACACTGCTTTGCAAAGAATACAGTTACCCCAAGCTTTGGGTTGAGAGAACCTTGGGTAACAGGAGGTTCATTATGCCATATTTTACAAACCTGGGTGCTTAAATTTAGGCATCTAAATAGGTGGCTTGATTTTTCAGAGGTGGTGAGTCCCTAGAGATCCTACTTAATCAGCATACACATCTCCCCTGACTTTAGCAGAACTCAGCTGCACAAATATAAATTAAGACAAAATTTAGACCCCAAAACAGATTCTGCTCAAAGAACTAGTATTTACTGAAGTTCTCCTACAACTCTTCCCCTCTCTCCATCTTTTCAGCAAGTTTTTGTGGCTTGCACTACTACACAAGAGCTCAAAAAACTGTTTATGGTAAGGTTTTATCCTACAGCAAATTGGACAATATTGGTGCTCTGATCCTGGAAATTCTGGAAGGAGTTGGATTCTTCTGTGCCCAGAGTGTCCTGTCTGAGGATGAAGCTTATCTGTCCTAGCGGAGGCCTACTTGGTTCTTTGACCTTGATAAGATTCCGATCCAAAGAAAACTGGTCTTCCACTGCCTCCTTCAAAAGAAAAGTTTGCAGCCAAGCCATCTTGTCCCATCAGGCTCAAGGTGTAAGAGCAAAGCATGAAAAGCACTGTAGGGGTAATGAAATTCATTCACCAAAGCAAATTAAACAATGATCATCTGCTTCTGTTATCTTAGATAAACGAAAGGGGTCCTTGGTCCATGATTAGAGCTCCTAGATGATATAAACAATAAATAACTTAAAACTATGGATAGAATCCTGATCCTGCTTAAGTCAGTGGTAAAATCCTGTTTTAGCCATCGCATTCCTGGTGCAGAGACCAACTCGTGACTATGGTGGAAACATAAGAAACCTTTAAAAAAAACCTGTATGCTAAATGACAGTATTGATATTAACAACAAAATAATACAACACACACCACAAAACAATTAAAGTTTAGCAAAAAATGAAACAAAATACTCCAGGCACGAACACTTAGGGAAGACGCTACTTACACCTATGGGAGAGCTTCTTCTGTCAGCACAAGTACTCCACCTCCCCAAGAGGCGGTAGCTATGTCAACAGAAGCCTGTAAAACTATGCCACAATTATATTGACATAAGTTCCTAGTGTAGACCAAGCCTGAGCCACGAGGCCTTCGCAGTGTCCCAACTGCTGCTGTTCTAGACACTCCCGAAGCTTTTTGACTAGAGGAGATGCATATCCCAAAAGTGGGAATATACAGAATCAATGCTCAAAAAATTAATATTTTTAAATTGCCAACACGGATTTATTAAAGCTGATCACCACATTGAAGATTAATAGCCATGGCCACTGCTGTGACTTTTGCAGAGTAGTTTATGCTAATGAGTATATAGCTCCCAGAAAAACAAAAAAAGTCTTAACTTAAGGACCAGCAATATTAATACTCTTACTTAAAAATAATCCACTCGAAGGACTTGCTTGCAAGCGCGCCCATTGATGGAAAGGGGTAAATGGAATATATTAATAGAACAAACTTATGCAAAAGGCTAATAAAATGTGGTTGATGTGCATTTTTTTTTCCTTTTCCTTTTTCAATATGGATTTGTGTTACTTTTGTACTGGCTAAATGCTAATGTGTCCGTTCGTAATGTGAGGTCTCTCTTACCACGGACATTAACAGATCGCCTTATTAGTTTACTTTATTGGAGAAATATATTATATTTGGACACAGGAACTGCTGCATGTCCTTGATTTTATTACACTGTACTACCAGGCACTGCTGAACAGGGAGATAATTCACCAACTACCTTGGAGAATTATTCATTTAATCATTTCTAAAATCTGTTTTTGTTGTTTTTCTCCTCTGCTTTCTAATGTTCCTTTCTCATCAACCACCAATTGATCCGTTTCTAGCACAACATTCGTGCTTCTTGTCATGAACCAACATATCTATTCCCTGCCCTCTTGATCCTCAGAGTAGATTTAGCTACTAGCTCCTCTCACCCCTCATCTATTCCCCAGAGTGATTGCCTAGAGTTACTATCCCTACATACTATATGTGCTACCTGTCATGTCACTGAGCCCAAGTCTGATGTATTTGGGAAACTTCAAATTTTGTTTTCTTCCTGAAGGGAAAATTGTGGAACAATACATAAAAATTTTCCTTCCTCCCACCCCCCAAATCTATGGCCTTGTCTACACTGGCAAGTTTCTGTGCAGTAAAGCAGCTTTCTGCGGTGTAACTCCCAAGGTGTACACACTGCCAAGCCACTTAGTGCGCGCAAACTGTGCAGTTGTAGCGCTGTAAAAAAAGCCACCCCGACGAGAGGCGTACAGCTTTCAGTGCTGGGGGTACAGCGCTGCGGTGCCAGTGTAGACACCCTGGTCAATTACAGCGCTGTGATTGGCCTCCGGGAGGTGTTCCACAATGCCTGTTCTCACTTCTCTGGTCATCGATTTGAACTCTACTGCCCTGTCCTCAGGTGATTAACCGTGAGCCCCACCCCTTAAATTCCTTGGGAATTTTGAAAGCCTCCTTCCTGTATGCTCGGTGACACGTGCAGTGTTCTCAGAACATCTTTCCAGGTGACCATGCCTGCTCCACGCACCAGGCAATCCCAGGCTTGGAGCAATGCCAAGCTGCTGGACCTCATCAGCATTTGGGGAGAGGAGGCTGTCCAGTCCCAGCTGCGCTCCAGCCGTAGGAATTAGAATACCTATAGACAGATTTCATGATGCATGACAGAAAGGGGCCATGACCGGAACACACTGCAGTGCAGGTCAAAGTGAAGGAGCTGCAGAACACTTACCACAAGGCGCGGGAGGCAAACTGCCGCTCCGGTGCTATGCCCACAAGCTGCCGGTTATACAAAGACCTGGACACGATACTCAGTAGCGACCCCACCTCCACTGCGAAGGCCACTGTGGATACTTCGGTGGCTCACGTGCCAGTTGAGAGTGGACTGAGCCAGGAGGAGAAAATCTTGGACGAGGCAGAGGACGACTTGGAGATCAGAGACGCATGCAGCCAGGAGCTTTTCTCTACCCCGGAAGAGGTTAGCTAGTCACAGCTGTCGGAGCTTGGCGAAGCGCAAACAAGAGAGGTAAGTGGCTTTGATTTTGGGAATCACTGAAGCGAGTTGTTGGGGGCAGGCGGGTTGCAGAAAGCAGGCCTGTATCTGTATGATGCAAGTACCACCACATGCCTAGTCTGAGCGGTGGAACAGGGTTTCATTTCACGGAAATCTGCCTCAGAGCTCCACGAAACTCTCATGGAGATACTGGGCAATCCACTGCTGCAGGTTCTTTGGCGGAGCTGTTTTGTTTCTTGCCCCATTCAGAGGAACTTTCCCGCGCCACTCTTCCATCACTGGGGGAGGCTAACCATTGCTACACACAGGCGAGTCGCATAAGGGCCAGGGCTGAAGCTGCAGTCTTTGAGAAGACCCTCCCTTGATTCCCTACTCACCCTCTGCAGCGAGATATCTTCCATAATGAACACAGCCTGTGGAAAATGTGGGGACAGTAATGATTATAAGGTCCCCTACAATGCTGGCTCTCCCAAAGAGCCATGTGCCCAGTGTACAGTACGGTCCTGGAACATTGATTTCCCCTGCCCCTGTGGTTACTCACCATTTTGGGGACCTTGTGGCTTATGTGCGCTTGCCTGGGGTCAGCCAGTTAGTGACAGGTATGTGAATAGTGGCTGTGTTTTAAATCACTGAATCAGTGGTCTGTGTGTTGCAAACAATACTGCTTCTGTAAAATGTTGCAGTTTGGCTTTACACATATGACCTTGGGAGCCCAGCCTCCCTCTTTGTTATCGCTGGCTGAACAGCTGAGCAGAATTAGAAAGCAGCCACAAAGAAGTAAAGAGGACTTTCTGTGCGATATCATGATGCACTCTGCGGCCGAAAAACAAGAATTGAAGGAGTGGCAGGACAGTGAGTAGAGGGACCGAAAGGAGAACACGGCACGCCAGAACAAAGCCACGGAGCGGCTCTTAAACGTTATGGAGCGCCAAGCAGACATGCTCCAGGTGCTACTAGCACTGCAAACTGAGCCGCTCCGCGCCCGCCCTCCCCTGCAGCCTCTGTTGCAAAACTCTTTCCCATGCGCCCCCAGACACCGCCAGCACACTCTTATCAACCTCCTGGCTCCATTCTGTACCTGCTGCATTACATTCCTCCCCATCACAGTCCAGCCCTGCAGACGCCGAGTACCCACTGCTCTCAACACCCGTCCCTCTGCTGTTTAGCCCTGCTGAAGTACAGTACCCGCTGCACTGTACTCCAAAGGACAAGGTTGCATATGATACCTGGACATACACAAATCTTTAAGCATCCCAGGACACCGCCTCCTCCTGGGACCCTCCCTTCCCCCATCCCCTACAATGCTGATGTGGGTATTTTTGTTTGTCTCTCTCCTCCAGTTGTTGTTTTTTAATACAAGAATTGTTTTGGTTTGAAAGCAATCTTTATTCCATTAATTGAAAGCAAACAGAGCCCTGCAAAGCAACAGGCAATTTTCTTAAACCTTCATAGTGCATCATCTGCACTAATCACAATCACCTCCTAGCATTACAAGCATGGTACTCCCGAGCATAGCAACAAATATTAGTGTCTTTCAGCTTCAAATTGCTGCCTCAAGGGATCCCTGATCATTATGGCCCTGCGCTGCCTTGCGCCCCTCTAATAGCCCTAGTCTCTGGCTATTCAAATTCAGCCTCCAGGCGCTGAACCTCAGTGGTCCAGCCCTGTGTGAATCTTTCACCCTTCCCTTCACAAATATTATGGAACGTACAACACACGGCTATAAGCATAGAAATATTGTCATCGGCCAGGTCCAGCCTCCCATATAGGCAGCGCCAGCAGGCCTTTAAACAGCCAAAAGCACACTCAACAGTCGCTCTGCACTTGCTCATTCTGTTGTTGAACCGCTCCTTGCTGCTGTCAAGGTTCCCCGTGTATGGCTTCATAAGCCACGGCATTAAGGGGTAGGCAGGGTCTCCCAGGATCACAATGGGCATTTCAACTTCCCCTACAGTGATCTTCTGGTCCGGGAAGAAAGTCCTTGCTTGCAGCTTCCTGAACAGGCCAATGTTCCGAAAGATGTGTGTGTCACGCACCTTTCCAGACCAGCCTGCGTTAATGTCTGTGAAATGCCCACAGTGATCCACAAGTGCCTGGAGAACCATTAAGATATGCCCCTTCCAATTAACATACTCGGTTGCTAGGCGGTCTGGTGCCAGAATTGGAATATGCGTGTCATCTATCGCCCCTCCGCAGTTAGGGAAGTCCATTTGTGCAAAGCCATCCACAATGTTACGCATGTTGCCCAGAGTCACAGTCTTTCGGAGCAGGATGTGATTAATGACCCTGCAGACTTCCATCAACGGTAGACTTTCCCACTCTGACCGATCAATAGCTATCAATAGCTATGGGGTAGCCAGCTTCCACAGTGCAATCACCACACGCTTCTCCAGCAACAGGGCAGCTCTCATTCTCTTGTCCTTGCACCACAGGGCTGGGATAAGCTCATCTCACAGTCCCATGAATGTGGCTTTCCTCATCTGAAAGTTCTGCAGCCACTGCTCAGCTTCCCAGACGTGCATGACGATGTGATTCCACCACTCAGTGCTGGTTTCACGAGCCCAAAAGCGGCAATCCACTGTGGTCAGCACCTCCGTGAATGCCACAAGCAATCTTGTGTCATAGCTACTACACATGGCAAGATCAATGTCAAACTCCTCTTGCCTTTGTAGTTTAAGGAATAACTCCACTGCCACTCGTAATGTGTTAATGAGAGCGAGCAGCATATTGGTCAATAGTTTGGGATCCATTCCTGCAGACCTAAGAGGCAGAGCGTGGAGTACACAAACCGTTGAAAGAGCACCAAATGCAGACGTAAGCACAGGGATTGCTGGGATGCAAAGCAATGCATCACGGGGCATTGGGACAGGACCCAGGATGCCCCGCGACCCCCTCCATCTTCCTACAATTCTTGGCGGCACAAGAGGAAGAAATACTCTGTGGGATAGCTGCCCAGAGTACACTGCTCCGAATACCGCTGCAAGTGCCACAAGCATGAACATGCTATCGCGCAGGCAGCTGACAGCGTGAACACACAACAGCGGTTTCCCTTCAGCCCTCTCTGAGCGGCACTGTAACTGCCGGCGACGTAACTCTGCCAGTGTAGACATACCCTATGCCTTTTTATGTAATTTGCGGTAACCAAGAGTCTCAGAGAGGGCACTTACATGGTTATTTTTAGGGGTGAGAAAGTTTAAAATACTTGATAGCCAGCTGAAGTGTTAAAGGTAATGTTAGTGAAGCCTGTATCCATCATGATTGTGTACTGTGAAGTAAGCACTACCGACCTGAGATGTGTGCATACATACAGAAAAGAAAGGCAGCTGTGTACTTTTGTCAGAAAATGCTATTCAGATCATTTCCGTTTGAGTCACTCTTTGTGAGACCTGCTCCATCAGCATGATGCTCATCCTTGATTACTACAGAAACTGCAGATCAGAAACCAATGCAGAGGATGTAGCATGTGTTACACCTACCGCCATACAACCTATGGTGGCAGAGACAGTCTCTTGTTTGACAGTGCCAAATTATTCTCCTTTGCCCCCTATTGTCTTTACAAAATGCCCTTAGCTACACTTGTTCAACCCCTATGAGTGCAAATCAGCGAGGGGAGCGAGGACAAAAGAGCCATTCATCTGGTGCATTCAACTGGCCATTCCTTTTTCAAGGAAAGGATAAAATATTCAGCTATATAGGCAGAAAACACACCAACCTGAAAACAAAATCTCCAGACTGAGGGGAGGCACATAGGTGACTAAGAGTCCTGCAAGAAGATATCTTCCAAGCAGCAGAAATACAAGGTAAGTAATTTCCCCTTCATTAGCCTCAGTGCAACCTTACTGCTGACCTACTACAACTCTTCACAGGGGCAGCTGTTAGTAGAGACAATTACAGTGTTACCAACTCTCATACATTTATTGCCTATTAAATAAAAGATTCTGCAGCTCATTAGCTATGTCCTGAAGTATGTAGTCCCCAGAAAGTGTTAAGATTACATCTTCAAGAATGAAGCTCTTTCTGGAAAAATCAGTATATTACATCAAGTTCTGACCTTCTGATACTTACACTGGCTGGGTCTTCCCCTCTTTGTACATACAGAGCATTATCCACTGCTGTCAGCCTCAAAACATATTCAACAATGAAGTAGCCTAGCCTGATCTAAAAGGGACAAGTCCCACTAACCAATATGCCAACACTAAAAATAGATCAACACATTAATACAACATTCAAACCCACTTCTAAATAGAGTGTAAAAATCATTCCAGCAATTACTCCAGAGTCCTTACATTAGCTTTTATACTATCTTTTTCACCACCACTTGGGTCCTCATCAGGGTTTGAACCCAAAACCTTCAGATCCACAGCTCAGACCTCTTCCGCTGCAGTTATAATAGTAACTGCTACAGGAAAAGTTATCCTCAACCAGCACCACATACACTTTGCCAGTGGGTTACACAAGTATTTTTGAGGCAGCAGTGGAACCTGGGACAGCACTGGAATCTTGGGCATAAAAATTCTCAATTCTGTTTCTTGGAGCAGAGTGTGGTCTCATGGTAACAGACAACACAATCAGGCATAAAATACACCCCTGTTTAACTCATCTATGGGGAATGAAGCTGGAATGTAAAAGCATATGCCTCCTCAAAGGTTCAGGGCATTACATGTGGTTGGTTGGTCTCACTCTTTTCCCTCTCCCACTCCAAAACTACATGAAGCCAAAAGGTTATGATGTTTCCATGAGAGCTCCTGCAGCAGAGGGCAAAATCATGCTGCTTTGTAATAAATTTTGCCGACCACAAGACCGTGATCCCGGCATGGAGGAGCGGGAGTACCGCCAGTAGCGGCTGCTCCGCGATCAGCTCCGACGGGCGGATGCGCGATGGCGAGGTGCCGGCGATCGACGCCTAGGACTGCGGGAGCAGTGCCGCAGCGGGGTCCCGGAGCGAGACGAAGAACAGGAATGGCGTCGATGCCCATACCGCGACGGGCTACGGTAGCCTCTCAGAGACGAGGACCTCCGGTGCTGTCTGTCCTTGTCTCAATGGGGCATGCTCTCGTCAAGAGGTCTACGGTCCCTCGAGGCAGAGCAGTGCCTGGAACCCCTGTCAGTCGGAACCCAGCCAGACAACCTGGTGGGGGTCGATGGGGACCAGCACAGACTGCGCACCGGGCGGTCGCTGAGCGGCGAATGGCGTCGGGAACATTCCCTAGACCGTGAGCGGTACCGGCCAGGCAGTGACTGCGGAGATCCAAACAGTGGCTTGCCTCTGGACCGGGAAGCCAATGGTGGCGGTGCCCCTGGTACCAGCAGAGACATAACGTCCCGGGCCACTTGCAGGGCCTCCGGCATGGAAGGCACCCGGACATCCAGGGAGGTCAGCACCAAGTGGGCTGGGCTGCTCCACTCAACCTGAGTTGGAGGCCGACAAGGATCAAGAACTGCCCAACATGGGTCTAATCTCTCCCCCGGTCTTGCTCTGGTGTCTCAGCAGAGAAGACCTCTTCTTAGCCTTTTTGGCGTGCCCCGCAGATGGGGAGTGGTGCCGGCTGGTGGAAGGCACTAAAGGGTCACCGTGCACCGACACCGCAGTACTCGGAGCGGCGCACCGGAGTCGGGGTCAACGCCGACTCCAGCAGAATGGCTCTGAGCCAAATGTCCCTTTCCTTCTTGGTCCGAGGCTTTAAGGATCTGCAAATGTTGCAGAGATCACTGAGATGGGTTTCCCCCAGACAACGTAAACAGTCTGCGTGCAGATCACTCTGTGGCACCGGACACCTGCAAGTGTCGCACAACTTAAACCCCGGGGCATGCCCCGACCTGGGAGCACTAAACTAAACTAATCTACTTTAACTACGGGTACTACTAACTATGAACGAACAAAAGTTCAAGAGGAAAGCTGGAGCCAAGCTGGAGCAGAGCAGTTGCGACGCACCTTCACTGCAGGCAAGAAGGAACTGAGGTTGGGGGGAGCGCGCAGCACCCCTTATATCGCACCATAGAGGCGCCACTCCAGGGGTTGCTAGGGGCGCTCCCCTACGGGTACTGCTAGGGGAAAAATTTCCGGCGCACATGGCGAGCATGCACACCTATTGTGGAATGGACATAAGCAATCACTCGAAGAAGAACAAATATGTCAGGACCCCATTGCACTAAATACTGTACAAAAAACTTGAAAAGTAACAATCCCTGCCCCCATTCATGCAATATGCATGTGTATCTGATCTAGTTCCACTAAGCTTTTTATTTTATTTTTGTAACTTAAAAAGTTGCAGATTGCATGTTGTACCATGATGCAAACTGATGTTAAACAACTAAAACTGCAATCTCAGAGAGCCTACTGTGTCTCTTCTGTAGTCTTTGGATTTCATGAAGGTCAGTTGTTACTTAAACTCCTTGGTGTCAGTAGTCAATTTCCTGGTGTGAAGTTCAGCGCATACAATGGATGCATTAGGAAGGAACAGCACAGAAGGATTAAGACCCTATCGCTTTTCATTTTTCCAAGTTTCAGCATTAAGCAGCTATAAAACCCAAAAACTATTATCTTACAGGGAAGTGCCAGTTAATTATGTCTTTATCAGTATTCTTTACACTCAACTTGCTTGAAAGATGAAAGTCAGAGCCTGCATATAAATGCAAACTATTAAAGATGAGCCAAATGTTCAGTGTTTAAAATACATTTTCTTGCAAAGAGTCACACAAAAAAGAATAGTACAAGTACTAATACTGTGGAACTTTTAAGGGAAAAAATACTATTTATTTTTAAATGGACAGAACCTACTACACCTTGAATTTTGCGAAAGTTCATATCACAAGTAGCAGGCTCACCTCTTATTTATAAAATGACAGATGTGCATGACACTTGACAGAGAACCAAATCCCAGCTCCAAGGAGCTTAGAGTCTTGTAACCTAATCCTTCAGCCCTTAGTGATAAGAGTCTCCTACTGACTCAGAGGACTAAGGACTGTAGGACAGGGCACCAATTTACTATGAACAATAAGAAATGACAAAACCCTAAGATAGGGAGGAGAAACAAAAAGGAAAAAAAATCTGCAAGAATACTGAAGGATTTGAATTAATTATTTCTGAGATTTGAGGATGGAAGACTCTCGGTATAATTTTTTCAAGCTCTCTTTCTTTTCTTTAGCAGTGGAAAGCTTGCAGAAAGTCAACTTTTGAAACAGGACTTGATGTAATAAAGAAGCTTATATGATGCACAGTTAGGAAGTGACTGTTCTAGTCACAGGGCAGTGTGAAATGAGACAAAGGGTCATGAACAGGAGAAGAGAAAGGGAGAATTAAGGAGAGAGGGAATAAGTGGCTACATTAAATAACGGATATACAGTTAGAATAATTCCAATTAATTTTCATGAACTGAAATGACTAACATTTAAAAGCTTCTAAAAGTGTTTTGGAATAAATGCAAGAAAATAGCTTATGATTTAAAGATTATATTTTTCTTCAAGTGAGAAGAGATGTGCATTGCAAAGCCATCATATTTTCATAATAGAACTTCATGTATTTGGGTAAGCAAATATTGAAAGAACTTTCACAACTGAAATAAAGAATAACTCCAATTTTTTAGGAGTCTGGATGCACTTTGCCTTAATCCAGCCCTGTCGCTAGAGCAGTGGTTCCCAACCTTTCCAGACTACTGTACTCCTTTTCAGGGGTCTGATTTGTCTTGCGTACCCCCAAGTGTCACCTCACTTAAAAACTACTTGTTTATAAAATCAGACATAAAAATACAAGAGAGTCACAGCCACACTATTACCGAACAACTCCTTACTTTCTAATTTTTACCATAAATTATAAAATAAAATCAACTGGAATAAAATAAAATCAACTGTACATCTCAGTGTACAGTATATAGAGTACTAGAAACAAGTCATTGTCTGTGGTCAATTTTAAGGTATGTCTTCACTACCAATGTTAAGCGCAGCACCAGCGCTGAGAGAGAGCTCTCCTAGTGCTGTTAAAAAACACCCCCATGAGGGGAGTAGCTCCCAGCGCTGGTGCACTGTCTACACTGCCACTTGATAGCACTGAAACTTGCATACCCCCAGGAGAGCTCTACGTACTCTTGGTTGAGAACCACTGCTCTAGAGCATAAAAATGATAGCCAGTAGGAAACAGCGTCAACTTACTGAGGGTATTTCTTCAACTGTAGAATTATCCCTGCCTCTTACCATGGTGTCGCCCCTCCCTGGGCTCTTTCTATGCTTGAACACTGAACACGCCCCCAACCAGGCTGGGCTCCTGATTCCTTCCCCTCGAGCTGCTCTCCTCATAGCGCCAGCTCACCCCCAAACCTGGTTCAAGGGCAGGTAGAGGGAGGAGGTGGGGCAGCAGCAAAAGCTGCGACTGCAGAACAGGGCATCAGCAGCTCAGTCTCTCTGCTGCCAGCTCAGCCCTGCAGGCCACCCCTGCTTTGTACTCAGGCTGGGTCTACACTACCCGCCTGAATCGGCGGGTAGAAATCGACCTCTCGGGGATCGATTTATCGCGTCCCGTCGGGACGCGACAATCGATCCCCGAATCGACGCTCTTACTCCACCAGCGAAGGTGGGAGTAAGCGCCATCGACGGGAAGCCGCAGAGGTCGATTTTGCCACCGTCCCTACAGCGGGGTAAGTCGGCTGCGATACGTCGAATTCAGCTACGCTATTCGCGTAGCTGAATTTGCGTATCTTAAATCGACCCCCCCTGTAGTGAAGACGTAGCCTGAGAGAGGGTGGGGAAGGGACAGGCTGAGAAGAAGCCAAGGGGAGTGCCACACAGAAGCCTCTGCCAACCCAGCAGCGAAATAGTGAAGCCCCATCTCGCCACCCACCTGCTGATCACAGATGCACTGAACAGCAGCCTCCAACTGCTCCCTCCCATCCAGGTAATGGCTGAAAGTTGTGGAGGAGGGGGCCCAGCCCCACCTCCCCCCGAAAGCAGGAAGGAAGGTGTCACTCTTAACCCTTACATAAAACTTAGGTCCATGCCAAATACCAGGAGTCTACTTGTGGCTGAGTTCCTACAAGGTGCTTAACAGGAGCTGGGATAACTCTGCCCTTATCAGGGTCAGGTCCCATGCATAAGTAAAGCAGGCAGGATTTGGCCGTTTTACAAATGTCTCCAATAACATTAAAATCAGAAAAACAAGCTGCAGTCAGCACCAGAGCCATAACAAAACCATGAAAACTGTAACAATATATTAAGCTAACCACCTCTACACATTACAAATGTATTCCCTGCTTCCCATGATTTTTTTTTTTAAATGTTGTTTCAAGCCTTTGTTGAAAAAAAATAAAAGATTTAAAATCCCACCCTCTCTCTAGCCTGGTATTCTTTCCCCCCTGCATTATTTATACTGCTTGTCTGTTTGTTTTCTAAAAGAGGCAAGAAAAACAAAGAACGTTATGGCACCAGATTTAACACTACTTTGACTCCCTACCTGTCTCCCAGTAAAATATAAAAATATAAAATTCAGTCAAGAAATCTAACCCAAACCCATAGAAACAAAAACATAATTAAATTTGAAAACAGACGGGAAAAGGGTTTAAAAATGCAACCAAGACTTATTTATCCGCTGATGTATCAAATGGATATAAAGGAGAGAGTTGAATAGTCAATCACCCTGTTGTACAAATACATAACGCATATTATAAATAAGTACGTTTCATGTTTTTCTATGATCTATAGAAAGCTAAAGTATTACACACAATGCTGGAAGCAACAACTATTAACATACTGCATTCTAAGATCCTGTTTAAAGTTGTTTATAAGTTTGCCAAACTTTGACCATTTGGGCAGATATTTTCTGTACCAGGTGTCTTCTTCGGACTGAATATTTTGTGGAAAAAATCAGCCAAAATGGTTCAGCTGCTTACACAAAGAAGACTAGAGAAAAACGTCCGAGTTAAATTCTGGCAACCCTTTTTTTGAACAGCTCTATCAATACATGCTTTGAAGCATGGATTTGAAATTTGGCAAGGATTGGCCCGTGTGGCAGGATGTGCCTTTTGACATCCTATAAAATCTGCCCAAATTTGGCCAAGAGCCTTTGAAGAAGAAAAAAAAAATTAGTTTGCACATTCTCTGTAGAGACTTCTTAGATGTTAACACCCTAAACCCCCCAAAATTCCATTCATGCTGAGCATGTTCCAGCCTCTCACAGCTTCTGTGTGTGACTGGCCTGTGCATGCATTGCACCAGCCCACAAAGCAACTAAACGTGATCTAGCCCAGGACTAAATTTGCCCTGTAATTGCTGTTCCAGGCTGGGCATTGGAACTGGGTGCAGGGAGACTGTCTCTCCTGTGGTTTCAATGACCTTCCTGCTGGTGCCCAGGCAGCATGCAGGAGGAACAGGAAGTGTATAGTATAAAAAGGCAAAGGTCACTTAGCTATTTATTTCTTGTGAAATATTTAGGATTATCCTTCAAGTACCGCACAGATTTATCAGTTCAGGTTTTGTCTCTATTTTTATGTGCTCCATTTGCATACTACTGCATAACCATTAAGTAAAAAAAGCTGATGAAGCTAACAGGATTACAAGGAAATGCTAGTTAATTCCTCAATAAGGAAAAAAAGCCTGTTGAAAGTATATGCTAGGGTTACCATACGTCCAGATTTTCCCGGACATGTCCGGCTTTTTGGGCTCCAAATCCCCGTCCGGGGGGAAATCCCAAAAAGCCGGACATGTCCGGGAAAATCGGGACATGCGGGGCCGGCGGTGCGGTGCCGGGGGCCGGGCCGGCGGTGCAGTGCCGAGCCGGACAGGGGGCTCGGGGGCCGGGCCGGCAGTGCGGTGCCGAGCCCGGCCGGTGGTGTGGTGCCGGGGGCCGGGCCGGGGACCGGCAGTGCTGGGCGGGCCGGGGGTGCTCGGCCAGGGGCCCGGGGGCCGGGGACCGGCAGTGCTGGGCGGGCCGGGGGTGCTCGGCCGGGGGCCGGGCCGGCACCCCAGAGCCCGAGTTGACCCAGGCTGGAGACGTCGGGAGGGCCAGACTGGGCCGCGCCTCCTCCCCCCACACCCCACTTACCTGCTTCAGGCTTCCCGCGAATCAAATGTTCGCGGGAAGCAGGGGAGGGGGCGGAGTTGGGGCGGAGTTGGGGCGGGGGCGGGGCTGGGGCGGGGCCGGGACCCTGTGGAGTGTCCTCCTTTTGGAGGCTCAAAATATGGTAACCCTAGTATATGCAGTGCTAATAAACATTATACATATTAGATTTTTTTCCCTCCAACACAATAGACTGCCATTTTCTAAGCACTATCCCTTCTTGGGGAAAAAAAAAGCACTTTGTTAATGCAACACTGGGCCAAAAGTATACAAAACATCAAGTTCTTACTGAAATATATGGACCTGCTTACAGTGAATACCTAATTTAATCCTGCAGTAGGGTCTGTAACAAGGAGAATATCTATTTGACATCTGTAGTATTGTATTAAGAAAACTCTGCTGACAGGATGCTACTGTAAACAAGATTTATCTCAGACAGTTGATTATAAATAATAAGCAAGCACAGCATGAAGTTACTGCATTGCAAATAAATTACTTCTACGAAAACTTTCAAAATACTCTAATAACTTTTAAAAAACTTCATGTTCAACACGTGAGGTGTTTACCATCCATGTTATAAAGAGTATTTGAGAGTTTAATGACCGTATATTGGATTTTTTCCAATGTCTTCCTGCTACTTTTCACTTGTAGTTTCACAGATCTTAAAAAACTTACACCCACACACAAGCACATTGACAAGGCAGAGTCTGTAACTGATCTGTCAGATTGCACATAATTTGATTATTAAAAACCTTTAGGAAACACAGATTATTAGTGACGCAAAAAATTGAATCAATGTGGAGGTTTATCTGGTTACTTACTAACACAATTTTCTTGACATGCACAGGCAGGCCATGCGTTAGATTATGTCATACAGTCCTGTTTTTAAATGGTTAATACCATACACTGAACCAGAGACAAAACCAGATGTAGTTTTGTAGGGTATCACGGACGGGGGATGCTATCTTGACAAGCGCGCTGCTCCACCCCTGCCGATATGACTTGTGTGTGAGGTCACGCCAGCAGGGGCGGGGCCACACAAGGAGGACTGTCCAACACCATTCTTAGAAGTACTGGAACATCCAGTATTCTGGGGATGCATGAGAGGCCACCTACATATGCATGCCATTTTGGCACACTGTTCCTTAAACATCTCTCAAAATGTACCTTTTACGTACTGGTGTACCACCATGACAAGATATGCTATGTCCTATCTGCATTTGGGCCTTTGATACCTTCACTTATTTCTCACCACCTACAATAACCTCTCAAATATCTTTTTTTATTATTTCCATTAAGCTGTAGTATTTCCAGTAAGCCTGTAGATAAAGAACTGTAAAAAAGGTACAATAGATTCTATGGTTCATGTATAAATTGCCCTTCTTGTGATATAATCATCTATAATTTATAATCAAGTGGTAAATAATTCTAAAATTACAATACCACATGCCTTAAAAATTGTAACTGCTTAATTTTTATGGAAAGGGTATTTTTGGAAAGGTTTCCAATTTTTTTTCTGGAAAGCATATTCATATTGACCTATTTACATTCTTCACCAAAGAAAAACAGACTAAAACCTTATAAAGAGATGAATAAATGTTGTGGCGCAGGACTGGGAATCAGGAGGTCTGGGTCCCACCCACTCACTATAGCAGTGTTTCTCAACCAGGGATGTGTGTACCCCTGGGAGTACGCAGAGGTCTTCCGGGGGTACATCAACTCATCTAGATATTTGCCTAGTTTTACAACAGGTTACATGAAAAGCACTACGAAGTCAGTACAAACTAAAATTTCATACAGATAATGACTTGTTTAGACTGTACTACTCTATATACTATACACTGAAATGTAAGTACAGAATTTATATGCCAATTGATTTATTTTATAATTTATGATAAAAATGAGAAAGTAAGCACATTATTACTGAAAAATTGCTATGACATGTTCGTATTTTTACATCTGATTTTGTAAGCAAGTAGTTTTTAAGTGAGGTGAAACTTGGGGGTACGCAAGACAAATCCATACCTTCAGTAGTCTGGAAAGGTTGAGAGCCACTGCACTATAGCAGTGTTTTTCAAAGTTTGGGTCGTGACACAGTGCTAGATCGCGGCATGTAAGGCACTGGGTCACCTTGCTCAGCACCCTGGGACCCTAGTGGCTCTGGTCAGCACCGCCGACCAGGACGTTAAAATCCCATTGGCAGTGCTGCCCAGCTAAGGCAGGCTAGTGCCTATCTGTTCCGGCACCGTGTTGCGCCCCGGACGCGGCCAGCAGCGGGTCCAGCTTCTAGGCAGGGGGGTCATGGGGTTCTGCGCGCTGCTCCCACCCTGAGCACCGGCTCTGCACTCCCATTGGCCAGTTCCCAGCCAATGGGAGCTCAAAGGGTGGTGCCTGCGGGCGAGAGCCACGCAGAGACACTTGTACACCTCAGCCTAGGAGCCGGACTTGCTGCTGGCCGCTTCCAGGGTGCAACGCGGTCCACAGTGCCAGGACAGGCGGGAAGCCTGCCTCTGCACCCCGACTGCACCGCTGACCGGGAGCCGCCAGAGGTAAGTCCGTGCCCCAACCCTGCGCCCCAATCCCCTGTCCCCCCTCCCCAAATCCTTCATCCCAGGCCTCACCCCAGAGCCTGCACCCCCAGCCCAGAGCCCTGAGCCCTGACCCCCTCCCATACCCCAACCCCCTGCCTCAGTCCAGAGCCCCCTCCCACACCCTGAACCCCTCATTCCCGGCCTCACCCCACAGCCCTCCCCCCAACATTCTGCCCCAGCCCTGAGCCCCTCCCACACCCCAAACCCCTCATCCCCAGCTCCATTGGGTCACAGGCATCAACAATTTTCTTCAACTGGGTCCCCAGAAAAAAAGTTTGAAAACCACTGCACTCTAGGGGTATGTCTACACTACGAGAGTAGTTCGATTTCACTTAAATCGAATATGTGGAATCGATATTGCAAAGTCGAACGTGTGTGTCCACACTAAGGACAGTAATTCGACTTTGTGAGTCCACACTAACGGGGAAAGCGTCGACATTGGAAGCGGTGCACTGTGGGCAGCTATCCCACAGTTCCCGCAGTCCCCGCTGCCCATTGGAATTCTGGGTCGAGCCGCCAATGCCTTCTGGGTAAAAAAAAATGTGTCGAGGGTGCTTTTGGGTAACTGTCGTCATCCGTCCGTCACTACCGCCCTCCCTCCCTCCCTGAAAGCGCCAGCGGGAAATCAGTTCGCGCACTTTTCTGGTCAGTGACAGCGCGGACGCCACAGCACTGCGAGCATGGAGCCCGCTGCGACCATCGCTGCAGTTGTGTCCATTGTCAACGCCTCGCAGCTTATCGTCCACCTTTCCCAGAGGCAGATGCAGATAAATCGGGCGAGGAGGCTACGGCACCGCGGTGAGGGCCTGAAGTCTGAGAGTAGCACAGGCCTGTCAGAAAGCACGGGACCCCGCGCCAAGGACATCACGGTGACAATGGGTCATGTGGATGTTGTGGAACGGCGATTCTGGGCCCGGGAAACAAGCACGGACTGGTGGGACCGCATAGTGCTGCAGGTCTGGGATGAATCACAGTGGCTGCGAAACTTTCGCATGCGGAAGGGGACTTTCCTGGAACTTTGTGAGTTGCTGTCCCCTGCCCTGAAGCGCAATGACACCGGGATGCAAGCAGCCCTGACTGTCCAGAAGCGAGTAGCCATAGCTCTCTGGAAGCTTGCAACGCCAGACAGCTACCGGTCAGTCGCGAACCACTTTGGCGTGGGCAAATCTACCGTGGGGGTTGTGATGCAAGTAGCCAACGCAATCGTTGAGGTACTGCTCTCAAAGGTAGTGACCCTGGGAAACGCGCAGGCCATCATAGATGGCTTCGCCGCGATGGGATTCCCAAACTGCGGTGGGGCTATAGATGGAACTCACATCCCTATTCTGGACCACCAGGCCAGCCAGTACATTAACAGAAAGGGCTACTTTTCAATGGTGCTGCAAGCACTGGTGGACCATCGGGGATGTTTTACAAACATCAACGTCGGATGGCCGGGCAAGGTTCATGACGCTCGCGTTTTCAGGAACTCTGGTCTGTTTAGACAGCTGCAGGAAGGTATTTACTTCCCGGACCACAAAATAACTCTTGGGGATGTGGAGATGCCTACAGTGATCCTCGGGGACCCAGCCTACCCGCTAATGCCCTGGCTCATGAAGCCCTATACTGGCGCCCTGGACACAGAAAAAGAACTGTTCAACTACCGTCTGAGCAAGTGCAGAATGGTGGTGGAGTGTGCTTTTGGCGGTCTCAAGGGGAGATGGAGAAGCTTACTGACTCGCTGTGATCTCAGCTAAACCAATATCCCCATTGTTATAGCAGCTTGCTGTGTGCTCCACAATCTCTGTGAGAGCAAGGGGGAGACCTTTATGGCGGGGTGGGAGGTTGAGGCAAATAGCCTGGCTTCTGATTATGCACAGCCAGACAGCCGGGCGATTAGAAGAGCCCAGCGGGACGCGCTGTGCATCCGGGAGGCTCTGAAAGCTAGGTTCCTGAGTGAGCAGGGTAACCTGTGACTTTTAAGTTTGTGTACAGAGAAGCTGAACCTGCCCCCATTTCTTTACCCAGTCAATGTTGACTAACCTCTCCAGTTACATACCCTCTTCACCCCCTTCCAACACACCTTTAAAAATAAAATGACTTCTATTTTGTTAATGGACACCGTTTTCTTTATTACTGTTTTCGCGGGAATGTTTTAAACCTGGGACGCAGACTGTGGTGGGGAGTGGGTGTAGTGTACTGATGCAAATGACGCTTCTAAACTGCAGGAATGACAGGCTCCGCAGTGGTGGACTGGTTGTTTCAATGGAGCCTGCCAGCCCTCCTGATGGGGACTGCATGTATGTGGTGGCTCTGTGACTTTGTGGCAGGGGGAGGAGGGTTACAGATCCCCTGCAGCGTGGCTCTGTGATCCAGGATAAGGGCCGCTGCATAAGATCTGTAACTGCCCTCCCCCGCCACAAAGTCACAGAGCAACCCCCCACCCCCCCACAGAACATGAAAACCACCTCCCAGACTGACCAGGGTAACTAGTGACTGCACTGTGTGTGTGCCCTGCTGCTGTCCTGTCCAATTACCACTCCCCCTACCCCCCTTCAGACAGACTCTCCTCTAAAGAACATGATGGAAACAGTAATGAACAGAAACGTATTTTTTATTAACAACCACACATGAAACTGGGGGGTGAAACTTGGACGGGGGCTTGGGTGAGGCGGGAAGGAAAGGACTTTTCAAATTTTGGGGAATGAGAGCCTTCTGGTGCTTGAGCAGTCTGCAGGGGTGGAGTGAGAGTTTTCACGGACTCTGCCGCCCCTCCTTCTTTGGACTTTGGGTGAGGGGGGGTATGGGACTTGGTGGCGGGGGAGGGCGGTTACTGATAGACTGCAGCGGGGCTCTGTCCTCCTGCCTCCGGTCCTGCAGAACATCAACAATGTGCCGGAGCGTGTCCGTTTGCTCCCTCGTAAGTCCAAGCAGCGTTTGAGTCGCCTGCTGGTCTTCCTGCCGCCACCTCTCCTCACGTTCCATGTGTGTCCGGTGCATTTGGGACAAGTTCTCCCTCCACTGGGTCTGCTGTGCTGCCTGGGCTCGGGAGCAGCCCATTAGTTCTGAGAACATGTCCTCCCGCGTCCTCTTCTTCCTCCGCCTAATCTGCGCTAGCCTCTGGGTGTGTGATGCCAGGCTGGGTTGGGAGACAGTCGCAGATGTGGCTGTGGGAATGGGAAAAAGGGAGTGAATTCCTCAGAAAGATAAATGTAGTTGTGAACAAAGAACATAGTCTTTCTCTGTGAACAAGACCATGCACTGTACCTATCACATGCGCACTCAGGACAAGGTCGAATTTTCGGCCCTCGCATTCAGTGCCTTGGGTCTTGCACTGCCCATTTGAGAAGCGGGGCAGGACACCGGAATTTGTGTAGCAGGCAGACATGGTAAGCCGTAGACTTGTGGCTGCTTAAAACTTTGATAGTAGCACTGGCCTCCTTTCACATTGAAGGCAATGCTAGTCCCTGCTGCCAGCAATCTGGCCAGCATCAACTCTGCCCCTGTCCCACCCCCTCGCGGCTGTCCCAGGGAAAGATCCCTGTATGCCGCCCCTCTCCCGCCTCCACCGCGTGGCTGTAAACCGGCGGTTACAGTTCTGTAAAGGAACGGGCAAGCAGTCCCAATACTAACATTCCCCTACCTAATTCAAAGCAGGTCACCATGAGCGACATCACCCTGATGAGGATCTCAGACAGAGATAAAGAAAGAATGCTCCGGGAAAGCCTGCAAAGACCAGGGCCGTATGCCGCCATGCTCTGCAGGGCAATGATCCCGGAGTACCTGATGGTCTCCTGGCGCGGAAACGTTTCATACCACGGAGGACCCAATAAGGCCGCTCTCCCCAGGAACCTGATGCAAAGGCTTTCCAATTACCTCCAGGAGAGCTTCGTGGAGATGTCCCAGGAGGATTTCTGCTCTATCCCCGGACATGTAGACTGCATTTTACTGTAGCTGCAGTGGCAGGGACTAAACAGTAGAGCGACTTGGGCAGAACAATCATGCAAAACTGGACATTGTTAGATTTGTTTTTAATAGTTGCACTGCCAGGGACTGAAACGTTAAGCGCCTAGGGCAAACTAATCATGAGAAATCCATTGTTGGTATTGTTAAAATTCCTGTTCTGTTAAAAATAAATGTTTAGAGGTTTAAAACACTTACTGGCTGATCCTTCCCCTGATTCTGTGTCCGGGTTAACGGCTGGGGACGGTTGGTAGGGGATCTCTGTGAGGGTGATGAAGAGATCCTGGCTGTCGGGGAAATCAGCATTGGAAGCTGTCGACTGCCTCGTCCTCCTCATCTCCTTCCTCATCTTCCCCGTCCGCTAACATGTCCGAGGAACCGGCCGTGGACAATATCCCATCCTCAGAGTCGACGGTCACTGCTGGGGTAGTGGTGGCAGCCGCACCAAGGATGGAATGCAGTGCCTCGTAGAAATGGGATGTCTGGGGCTGGGATCCGGAGCGTCCGTTTGCCTCTTTGGTCTTCTGGTAGCCTTGTCTCAGCTCCTTGATTTTCACGCGGCACTGCGTTGCATCCCGGCTGTATCCTCTCTCTGCCATGGCTTTAGAGATCTTCTCATAGATCTTTGCATTCCGTCTTTTGGAGCGCAGCTCGGAAAGCACAGACTCATCTCCCCACACAGCGATGAGATCCAAGACTTCTCGATCAGTCCATGCTGGGGCCCTCTTTCTAGTCTGCGATTGCACGGCCATCTCTGCTGGAGAGCTCTGCATTGTTGCCAGTGCTGCTGAGCTCGCCATGATGTCCAAACAGGAAATGAGATTCAAACTGCCCAGACAGGAAAGGGAATTCAAATTTTCCCGGGGCTTTTCCTGTGTGGCTGGTCAGAGCATCTGAGCTCGGACTGCTGTCCAGAGCGTCAACAGAGTGGTGCACTGTGGGATAGCTCCCGGAGCTATTAGCGTCGATTTCCATCCACACCTAGCCTAATTCGATATGGGCATGTCGAATTTAGCGCTACTCCCCTCGTTGGGGAGGAGTACAGAAGTCGAATTTAAGAGACCTCTATATCGAGCTAAATAGCATCGTGGTGTGGACGGGTGCAGGGTTTATTCGATGTAACGGCGCTAAATTCGACATAAACGCCTAGTGTAGACCAGGCCTAGGACTTTGGGAAATATTTCTAACCCTCAGACTGTTAACTGATCACAAGTATTTCTGCAAAGGAGAAGGATTATGCTGTATCCATCTTTTATCTACATTAGACTCCTATCATGGAAGATAGTTACAGTCTGTGCTAACAGGCAACATGCAGAAAATAGTTAAGATTTTTTTTTTAAATGAGGGGGGGAAACTGATGGAAAGGCTTTCATATGTTCTCCAGCACAAACTCAGTCTCAGATGTGAGGCAAACAAAAGGAGTAGAAAACCAAGAGAAATTCTGCATTATGCCCATTGTGTGCCTGTTACTCTTTTTCAAGAATCCAGTTTAAATAATTGCAGCCTATTGCTGGAGTCAGATCCAATTGAGCTATTGCTAGTAATGAGAATACAAGTTGGAATTCAGTCTCCCCAAAGGTTAAGTTTGGCTTCAAATCCGGATGAAATGCAATATCCTACAGTAGAATCCAAAGTAGTTCAGCTTTCAGGGCATCACACTGTGGATGTAGACTGGCAGGGTCACTGTAGTAATTTCTGTAGTCTCCTACTCTATTATATTCCATCTAAACAGAAGCCAATAAAGACTTCATACAAGGGTGAGAGAACTATTAAACCCAGTGTCACAGACTGACATCCACAGCAACTGCATTTTTTACAGGAAATTACTAGGCACACAGAGACAGATCTTCACAAACCAAGGTTCATGAAAAGCATCAGTAAGCTTTCTTTTAGTCAAATTAATATGCTTAAAATGGTGTGTACATTAAAAAAGTCTTATTCAGCAAGGCTTTTTCTGTGCTTTTTGAGCACTGGCTTCCCAGTTCTTTAGAAAAGCAATTTTCTATTCCTTCTTAGAAAGAAAAATATCCTATATTATACCCCAAAAGTTAACCTCTTCAGATGGCTCAACCTATAATGGATTTGACGAGGAGTCATGGTGAAGATAAACACGGGTTATAATACCTTACGCAGCCTGAGGATTTTTAATGTTAGTCCTACATAAACTCATGTACATTCTCAGAGGGCCTGAAACAGTTGGGTGTCAGCTTTTTACATATGCAGGGAGCAAGCAGATCAAGAACTCTCTGCACAAAAACCTAACCATAGCCTTCGTGACTAGAAATTCAAGCAGGGGATTATATTCCCAATCATTAAGGGCTAGTGTAATAGTGATAAAATGTGTACAGTCCTCAGAGCAACAGAAAATAGGATTCAGTTTACCTCAGCAGTTCCAGATGGGGTAACAGCAGTACCAACTCTGGCGACGAAAGGAAGGGATCAAATACAGCAAGACATGGTTCATACAAACAATTAATTAGCTGCTAAAATAAAGTATTGGGTGCCAGGTGTATTCTATGTTTATGTTTCTCCTCTCTAAAGTAAGGTCACACAGTATTTGGCTTTGTCTTTTACCTCCTATAATTTTTCATCACTTAACACCGATAAACCTGATCCACTGAAGACCACCCACCTATTATGACAAATAAAACTGTGGATGATCCAAACCAGCTCTTTATTAATGTGTGAGCTAGCTTGAGAAGATGAGATAGAGGTTGAGAAATAAAAATAAGTAAATGTTGTCTTGGTCGTAATTTTACTGAAATATAAAGAAATTCCCCCTTCCTCACCTAGGGCTTGTCTACACAGTGCAGCAATGCAAACCACACGGGTTTCAATTGTAGAATGCTCTGAAATGCTGCACTCTAATTCTAGACCCTGCTGATGTGCTCTAAAAGGTACTACATCAGTTCACACTATGTACCTTTTAGAAAAGAAAAACTAACTTTTCTACACAGTATTGTTCAAATGTTCAAAAAAATCACGAGGCAGCCCTCCCCAACACACAAAACATGAGATTGGATTAAAAATCATGTAATTAAAAAAAATTCAATTTCAGATTCTTCTTGTTTGTCTTATGATTGCAGGGAAAAGCATAGGACCATAACTCCAGTGCACCTTGAAGGCTCAGAAAACAAGGCGGCCAAATATTTTTTTTTAAAATGAAAGCTGAGATTCTCACATAATCACTTGTCTCCAGGAGCTGGGACTTAAAAATACATGACATTTCTCAAGAAAGTCAGTAAAATCATAAGAGTTGGCAACACTGCAGGTATGCTTTCTGCTTCCTCAAGCAGAGGGGATAAGGAGCCAACAAGAGAGGGAGCACACAACTAGGAGGGACAGCTCCACAGCATTATTATCCCATCCACCAACACTGTGGAAGACCTTTGGCTAGGGAGGAGTCAGATGTTCTTTGTGGAATTATCCCAATATCAACTTTGTTAAGCTCTAGCCTGAAAGCTGGTGCTGACCCTTTCAGAATTAAGTTATCAACTTTCCTTCTCTATGGATCACTTTTGCCAACCCCAAAAATTCAAAAATCATGATAAAGTCCCTCCAAAAACACGAGATTTTTAAAAAATATATTAAGCTATGTTTTTGGAACTACACCTCTACCCCGATATAACGTGACCCGATATAACGCGAATTCTGATATAACACGGTAAAGCAGTGCTCCGGGGGGACGGAGCTGTGCACTCCGGCGGATCAAAGCAAGTTCGATATAACGCAGTTTCACCTATAACACAGTAAGATTTTTTTGGCTCCCAAGAACAGCGTTATATCGAGGTAGAGGTGTATTTCTAACTCCCCTGACCTTTTTCTACAGCGTGTGCGCATGATAATTATAGTGCTGCCAGCTCTCATAAATTTATCACAAGTAATACACCTCTGGCCCCTCCTGCAGAAGATCTATGCTAAGAGGACTCAATCAGAACAGGCTCCATTGTATTAGTAACTATACAAACATATTGAGAGACAGTCCTTACCCTGAAGATCTTACAGCCTAGAGAAGGGTTTCTCAGTGCTTTCAGGCTGGCAACCCCTGTATCCGAAGTAAAAAAATTAATTAAGTAAAAAAACGTGTCAACTGGGTATGTCTACAGAGCAACTAGACACCTGCGGCAGGCCCATGCCAGCCGACTCATGCTCGTGGGGCGGTTTCATTGTTGTGTAGATGACCTGGAAGTCTACACAGTAATGAAACAGCCCCGCAGCCTGAGCCTGAGACAGCTGGGTGTCTAGTTATTATGCAGACATAACCAATGAGAACAATAAGCCTATATAATGTATTTGTGTTTCATGAGGTTAATAGAGAATACTTGACCTGAATGGATAAGGTTGCACAGGAAGAGGGAAGTGAGATCTTCTTGGCGTTACACTGTATTAAAATTTTCAACCTCTTGCACTCCCCTCCAACCAATTGCCTTTCCTCTCAGAGGTGGGTTTTTTGGTTTTTTTTTTGGTGCTTGGGGTAGCAAAAAACCTAGAGCCAGGTCTGCTGCCCGGGATCACAACCCTCTGTTTGTGATATGGGACCTGGAACTACTACCCACTAAATATCTCATAAGGAGCCAACAAACTTCCATTAAACAGGAGACAATATTTAATCCCTGCTGAGTTGGACAGAATTACACTGGTGACCAGCTCTGTAGATCACTAGCAACAACCTGAGGCATCCAATCCCCCATAAGCACCAAGCGTTACGCCTCTGAAAATCAGGTCTGCTTTCTAGAAAGATAGTTTTGATCTGTCTTTACACAGGCAGGGTATTCCATTCTGTATACACTCAGGCAAAATCTCCTAAACAATGCTCAGATGTCTCTAACACACTCAGGCATGTCTCCATGGTGATGTTACAGTCATGTAGTTTCACAGAATCATATAGCTGGAAAGGACCTCGAAAGGACATCAATTACAGTGCTCTCCCCAGAGGCAGGGCCAAGCAAATCTAGACCACACCTGACAGGTGTTTGTCTAACCCGTTCTTAGAAACCTCCAATGATGGGATTCCACAACTTCAATGCCCCTCTGCCATGTACATTGGCCAAACCGGACAGTCTCTACGCAAAAGAATTAATGGACACAAATCTGACATCAGGAATCGTAATACTCAAAAACCAGTGGGAGAACACTTTAACCTGTCTGGCCATTCTATGACAGACCTGCAGGTGGCTATCTTAAAACAGAAAAACTTCAAAAACAGACTCCAACGAGAGACTGCTGAGCTGGAATTGATATGCAAACTAGACACAATCAACTCAGGATTAAATAAAGACTGGGAATGGCTGAGCCATTACAAAGATTGAATCTATCTCCCCTTGTAAGTATTTTCACACTTGCTTCTTATCAAACTGTCTGTACTGAGCTATCTTGATTATCACTTCAAAAGTTTTTTTCTCTTACTTAATTGGCCTCTCAGAGTTGGTAAGACAACTCCCACCTGTTCATGCTCTCTGTATGTGTGTGTATATATCTCCTCAATATATGTTTCACTCTATATGCATCCGAAGAAGTGGGTTGTAGCCCACGAAAGCTTATGCTCTAATACATTTGTTAGTCTCTAAGGTGCCACAAGTACTCCTGTTCTTTTTGCTGATACAGACTAACACGGCTGCTACTCTGAAACACAACTTCCTTGAAAACCTATTCCAGTACTTAACTATCCTTCAAGTTAGGAAGTTTTTCCTAATACCTAACCTAAACCTCCCTTGCTGCAAATTAAGCTGTACATTTCTTGTCTTACCTTCAGTGGACATGGAGAACAATCAATCACCGTCCTCTAGATAATAGCCCTTAACATCTCTGAAAACTGTTATCACGTCCCTTGCCAATCTTTTTTCGAGACTAAATATATGCCGTTTTTTTAACCCTTCCTCAGAGGTCAGGTTTTCTAAATCTTTTATCATTTTTGTTGCTCTCCCCTGGACTCTCTCCAGTTTGTCCATCTCTTTCTTAAAGTGTGGTGTCCAGAATTGGACACATTAGTCCAGCTGAGGCCTCACCAGTTTTGGACAATTACCTCCCATGACTTACACATGACATTCCAATTAATACACCCCAGAATTAGCCTCTACACAATTGCATCACACAGTTCACTCATATTCAATTTGTAACTCACTATAACCCACAGATCCATTTCTTCAGTTATACTACCTAGTCAGTTATTCCTCATTTTGTATTTGTGTATTTCAGTATTCCTTCCTAAGGGCAGAGCTTTGAATTTGTCTTTATTGAATTGTACCATGTTGATTTCAGACGAATTCTCCAATTTATCAAGGTCATTTTGAATTTTAATCCTGTCATCCAGAGTGCTTACAACCCCTCCAATCTTGGTGTCATCTTCAGATTTTAAGCATATTCTCCACTCCATTATCCAAGTCATTAATGAAAGTGTTGACTAGTACTGGACTCAGGACAGATCCCTGTAAGACCCCATTAGCTGCATCCTCCAAGTTTGATAGCAAGCCACTGATAAATACTCTCTGAGTATGGCCTTTCAACCATTTGGGCACCCACCAATTTCATGTAGTCCCCATTTCCCTGGTTTGCTTATGGGAATCTCATGTGAGACTGTCAAAAGCCTTCCTAAAATCAAGGTGCATCACATCCACTGCTTCCCCAGCCACCAAGCCAGTAACCTTGTCAAAGAAAGAAATTAGGTTGGTTTGGCATGAATTATTCTTCACAAATCCATGTTGGCAACTACTTTTACTCGATGATCCTCTAGATGCTTACAAACTGATTGTTTAATAATTTGTTCCAGTATCTTTCCAGGAATTGAAGTTATGCTGACTGGTCTGTAATTCACTGGATCCAATTTGTTCCACTTTTTAAAGACAGGTACTATATTTGTTCTTCTCCAGTTCTATGGGACTCTCCTCCATGAGTGTTCGAAGATAATTGCTAATCATTCTGAGATTGTTTCAGCTAGTTCCTTAAATTCCTAGGATGAATTTCATCAGGCTCTGCTGCCTTGAAGACAACTAACTTACCTAAATATCCTTTAACCTGTTCTTTCCCTATTCTGGCTTGTGTTCCTTCCGCCCTGTTAATATTAAATTGTTAAGCATCTGGTCATCATGAACCTTTTTAAATGAAAAAAGCAACAGAGTCCTGTGGCACTTTTTAAATGAAGACTCCAGCAAAATAGACATTAAACACCTCAGCCTTCTTGATGTCATCCATTCTTTCCCCACTAAGTAGAGGACCTACACTTTCACTCCTATTTCTCTTGCTCCCAATGTATTTATACAACCTCTTTTTATTGCCTTTTATGTCCCTTACTGGGTGTAACTCATTTTGCGCCTAATACAATTTGTCTAAATGGGGTTTGTCTTCACTTCCAAAGCGAAGTAAGCTAAACCGAATTAAGGCCACTTTAATTCTGAATGAGTTTCCATACCAGGTGTTGAATACAGTTTAACTAATCCACTTTAAATGTAAACCTTGCGTTAATTCAGATTAACTTTTCTGAGTGTTCCTGTGTACGCAAATCTTTAGGCTTTCTGATTTTGTCCCTACACACTTGTGCTAATCTTTTGTACCCATCCTTGGCAATTTGTCCATGTCTCCTCTTGTGAAGGATTCCTCTGATTTTCAGCTCATTAAAGAGCTCCTGGTGGAGCTATATTGGCCCCTTACTTCCTATCTTTTCTTTGCATCGGGATAGCTTGCTGCTGTGCCTTTATTTAATATGGTCTCTGAGAAACTGCCAGCTCTCCTGAATTCCTTTTTCCCCTAAGATTTTCTTCCCCTGGGGCCTTACCTACCACTTCTCAGAGTTTGTTAAAGTCTGCGTTTTTTTTAATATCCAACATCCTTATTCTGCTGCTCTCACTTAGAATCATGAAATCTATCAATTTATGATCATTTGCCCCCAAATTGCCTTCTACCTTCAGATTCACAATCAATTTTTCCCTGTTAATCAGAATCAAGTCTAAAATGGCTGTCTTGTGAGTTACTTCCTCTATCTTCTGGAACAAGAAGTTGTCCCCAAAGCACTCTGAACTTATCGGTGTATGTATTGATGTATTACTCTTCCAACAGGTATCTGGGTAGTTAAAGTCCCCATTATTACCAGGACTTGTGTTTTGGCTATTTGTCCTAGAAATGCTTCATCCATCTCCCTTCCACCACCACCACCTCCCCCACACCTCCGCCCCAATTTGGTGGCCTATAGTAGACCCCAACCGTTATGTTACCCTTGGTTTTTTCCCCTTACTTCAGAGACTTTCAACTGGTTTGTCTCCTACAACCTTTTGGGAACCTTTAGAACAAATGTATACATTCTTGATGTAAAATGCAACACCTCCTCCCTTTTTTCCTTGCCGGTCCTTCCTGAACAAGCTATACCCCTCTAAACCAATATTCCAGACATGAGATTTATCCCACCAACTCTCAATAATGCCAGTTAAGTCCTATTTTATTTTGTGTACTAAAATTTCCAGCTCTTCCTGATTATTCCCCCAGATTCCTTGCATTTGTGTAGAGACATCTAAGATGCTAAGCAGATTTTTCCCCACTGTTTCCCCTCTTGTGGCTCCTATTACTCTAGGACTCCTATTACTCTTGCCCTCGGTCAAGGTCACTTTTTTATGCCTACTTGTGGGCTTTGGCTACCTGCAACCTGTGAACCTAGTTAAAGCCCCCCTCGCTACATTGGAAGATTTTCTTCCCCTTTTTGGTCAGATACACCTCATCTCTTCCCAGCAGACTTCATTCCCAGAACAGCATCCCATGGTCAAGGAAACCAAAGCCATCCTGTCAACATCATCCATGCATTCATCTTCAGAATATGCGTGTCCCTGCTTAGGCCCTTACCCTGAACTGGGAAAATGGGTGAGGACACCACCTGCATCCCTGACTCCTTCACTCTCGCTCACAGAGCCTTGTAGTCAACTACTGATCTGCTCAAGGTCTTACCTGGCAGTATCATTAGTACCCATGTGGATGAGCAGCACGGGGTAGCGATCAGAGGGACGGATGAGCCTCAGCTTACTTTCTCTAAAATGAAGCGATATTATAAAGAACACACTTCAGTTCGTCACAGTTAATAATTGCAATTATGCAGCTCTATTAGTTTGAATTAACCATCAGCATTCTGGGCAGATGTCTTATGGTGCGATGCTCTACATGTATGCTCTGATTGTTTGCACAGTGCATTTGGGATGCATACTGGAAACAACAGGAATTCTGGGACTTGGGGCCAAACTAACCGACTTCCATGATTCCTCTCGTGATATTCGCTCATGCTGTCAGCACCATTTTTGAACTGGTGACAAGCAGTATAGATGACCCAGTATTGAGTGCTGTGGTCATGACAGTCATTATTATGAACAAGATGATGCAAATGCATTTTGAGTCACGCAGATGCATGAATGTTGCTCTGTAGTTTCATAAGGTTGCTGATGCTGCAGTGATACAGCTAATGGAGAAGAATAAGGATGAAATTGAGCAGTTACTTCTGCAGAGCATATTCTTAGAGCATCTTTACTCGGTAGAGCGCCACCTCTGGGCTTGACCAACTAGCAGTAGCTGATGGGAAAGGGTAGTGACACAAAACCAGGATAGATCAGCAATGGCAGCAGAACTTCATGATGACAAAGCAAATCTGTGCAGAACTCACTCCTTAGCTGCAGAAGGCTAACATGAGAATTCCCCTCAACATGGAGAACTGTGTGGCCATCAACATATGGAAGATCGCCACTCTCAATTGCTACAAATCAGTAGCTAACCAGCTTGGTGTTGGTAGATCAGCTGTCAGGGCTGTTGTCACAGAGGCTGGCAATGCTATGAGGAGGGTGCAGCTGTGCCAGGTCATAAAACTTGGCCATGCGCAGAAGACTATTGACCACTTTGCATGAATGGGATTCCCAAACTATACAGGGGCTACTGATGGGACATAGATGCCCATTCTTTGCCTCCCTCACTCCAAGGCATTGATTATCAATGAGACTGTCAAAGTTCCTTTCCCACTCTGAACTTTAGAGTACAGATATGGGGACCTGCATGTGAACCCCTAAACTGAATTACCAGCTTAGATCTGGTTTTGCTGACACCGCTCCCAAGTACTACCTTCCCTGGGTAGCCTTGAGAGACTTCACCAATTTCCTGGTGAACACCAATCCAAAACCTTGAATCTTAACACAAGAAGAATTTAACCGTCCCCCGCCCTTTCCCCCACCAATTCCTGGTGAGTCCAGATCCAATCCCCTTGGATCTTAACACAAGGAAAAATCAATCAGGTTCTTAAAAAGAAGGCTTTTAATTAAAGAAAGAAAGGTAAAAATCATCTCTGTAAAATCAGGATGGAAAATAACTTTACAGGGTAATCAGATTCAAAGAGCCCAGAGGAACCCCCTCAACCCTTAAGTTCAAAGTTACAGCAAACAGAGGTAAACCCTTTAGCAAAAGGAACATTTACAAGTTGAGAAAACAAAGATAAACCTAACACGACTTGCCTGGCTGTTACTTACAAGTTTGAAATATGAGAGACTTGTTCAGAAGATTTGGAGAGCCTGGATTGATGTCTGGTCCCTCTTAGTCCCAAGAGCGAACAACTCCCAAAACAAAGAGCACAAACAAAAGCCTTCCCCCCACCAAGATTTGAAAGTATCTTGTCCCCTTATTGGTCCTTTGGGTCAGGTGTCAGCCAGGTTACCTGAGCTTCTTAACCCTTTACAGGTAAAAAGATTTTGGAGTCTCTGGCCAGGAGGGATTTTATAGTATTGTACACAGGAGGGCTGTTACCCTTCCCTTTATAGTTATGACAGAGACTGAGTCCGTACACAGAGATCACGGAAAGTCATGGATTCCGTGACTTTTTGTGATCTCTGTGACTTCTGCAGTGGCTGGTGCTGGTCCAGGGGCTGCCCGAGCCACCTAGGAGCTGCAGGGATGCAGAGCCGGGTAGAGAGCCCCTGCCAGCGCGCACCCCCCCCCCCCCCCCCCGCAACAGCACCCGCACGGGTCCCGGGCCACCTCTCCAAGCACCCACGGCACCCCCGGACTGCACCGCCCCCTCCCTCCCAGAGTATCCACGGCTCCCCACCCAAATTTTTGTCACAGGAATTTTTAGTAAAAGCTATGGACAGGTCACAGGCCGTGAATTTTTGTTTACTGCCCGTGACCTGTCCATTCGTTTTACTAAAAAATACTGTGACTAAAACGTAGCCTTAATTATCAACAGAACAGGATATTTCCATAATGCTGCAAGTCCCTGGTCATAAGCCAAAAAACTTGCTAGTATTAATGTGGGTTGGCCTGGAAAGGTCCATGATGCAAGGATATTTAGCAGCTCATGGCTGTTTGCTGAAATGACTAAGGGAACTTTTGCTCTTGAGAACACTGTGGACATTAACAGAGTGAAGCATTCCTCCTCTCATTCTGGGAGACTCAGCTTACCCTCTGTTTCCCTGGCTTATGAAGACTGACAATGGATCCTTGGACAAGAGAAAGGAAAGGTTAAACTTCACTGACTATACTACTCAGGGTAGAGTGTGTTTTTAGAACACTGAACGGGAGATGGCAGTGCCTTATGAAAAGGATGGAGGCGTCTCATCATTATGTGCCTCGTGCGATAAATGCCATCTGTACTTTGCATGACGTCTGTGAGGCCAAGGGAGAAATAGGAGCAGGAACTGGGAGCATTATTTCTCAAAATTGTGGGTCACCACAGACAGTGCCTTTGCAAAAGGGACCAAATGGTCAAGGGAAGAGGGTCGGGGATGCATAGTGCTTCTACTTTGATACCAGGGGTAACTTTGATTAATAAATGATCTGTAAGCCAAGAAATGTATTTTGCTTTGCTTTTGTTATGAATTAATAGAATGGGGTGGTGGATGTTAACCCAAAAGTGGCATGAGCTTGTCATAGAAATTTCTGTCCGTTTCAGCTGAGGAATAAGGAGAGACGGACACAGCTAGCCAAGCAAGGCGCCCCGGGGGGGGCGATCCGTTTATTTCAATTGCAATTGGGTTCAAGCTCATAAGTCAGCAAGAACAAAGAAAACACTTACACCAAAGCATTATATGCAGTTGACTATGATAATCTATCGCTCTATGATTGGCCAAAATTTGCCCTCATTACCATACCTAATTAGCAAGTTACATGTATCTGCCCCTCTTATGACCCCTTATTGTTCATCTATTTGCCCCCTCCTCCTTGCTTATTTTGCAGACCAAGCAGTTAGCTATCTGCAGGACACAGGCACAGAAAGGTCCATTGTCTCCAGGTTTGGAGTTTGGCTACATTTCCTCTTGAAGGAACTTCCTGAGTTAAGACATAGCTATAGCTGTGCTGTATATCTTCCATGTGTACGTGACAAATTTGTCCCCTGTCAGTTAAGCAGAATATTTTTATATCAAGCTGTACCTGAATTAATTGTGTCAGACAAGTTGTTAAAAATGCATTTATTGAGGTTTACAAAAACCACATAGGTAACAATGCTTCTTCAACAAAAACAATTAAGCAAGGAACATGGAGCAAACTTTAAAAATATAGTGTACACTGTCATTGTTCTTTATATATTTGTGTACAGACACACACACACACACACACACACACACACACACACACACACTCACTCTCTCCTAAGCCCTTATTTTGAACCATGTCCATCTGCAAGCATTTCAGACACCACAGTCATATCTAACCACACTGTATTGCTTTGGTGACCAACTGCTGTAAAGAAAGAATTTTTAAAGAGAATCTTTTACTTTTCATTTACACCACTGTAGATAACACCACTGAAGTCAGAATTGCATCTGTTTAAAAGAGAGAAGAATCAAGTTATCTATACCCACCTGATTTATAGCCATATAATGTTATTCTCCATCCATAAAGCTAACGGGGAACGGGCAGGGCATTTCTGTGGCTTTAAATGTACACACCTAGCATAACCAAATACAAATTATCTAAATAGACTTCATGAATAGCTGGGATAGGATACATTTACAGTTTCAGACATTTTGATTACACAGATTACGTAATTTTGGACAGAGAGCCACACAGCACAGGAATAAGAAAAAGGTTATATTTTAGAATATGGCCAAGGGCTGATATCTTCAGTACACCATTTTCCTTTCACCAGAATCTGACTATGTTCAAGTAACACACTTAAGTCCTTTGTTACTTCCAGGTTGGTCTACTGCCACAAATGCAGTAACAGTCTTTAATCATTAACTGATCAGCTGTGTAATGCAATTTCGTGGATCTTTTCAACAGTCAGCTTGTTTATTCGTGTCAGTGTTTACATTGAGCAGCTCTTAAGGCCCCCCTCTACCCACCCACATTCCCCTCTAAGCCATACACCTTGCTAACAAAGGTTGCCTGGAACCGGGGGGGGGAAAGACACCAGATTCCCCCTTCTTCTGGCCATTTCCTTCTCCCCACCCCACCCCCAAGTCTTTTTTCCTCATCTTGCTTTCTCTTCCTCTTACATAAACAGTGACAGTGAGGGAGAGGGTATGTGGTATGGAGAGAAGAAGAATGGGCAATGGAAAGTGAAAGGAGGAGCGATGGAGAGGAGAAAATAACTAGTGTGCATTATGAGAAGGAGATGAAAGAATGTGTCAGTGGGAAGGGAGAAAGGAATGAGTTAAAGCATAACTGGAACGAGGGAGAGAACAGAGTAGCAGAGGAAGACTGCATTCACAGGTTTCATACTTGAACTCAGTCATTCATTTATTCTGCGGACAGCAAAGGAGAGAGAACATTACCCCAATCTCTGTCTTCAGAAATGCTAATCTTAGCTAACCATTCCCTGGAAAGGACAACTGAACCTTTGTCTGCTAATAACCAGATAAGCTTGATACTTCACTTCCACTCCAAGCAAAGTATCTTCTTTCCTTCAATGAATATTCTAGCAAGTGTATCCTTTGAATTTTGCAGGTAACTGGTATGCAACGAGCACAACATTATTTTGCAGAACACTATTACATTTCACAGATTATGTCTAGAACTGAAGATGAAGGAAACTGATGGATCACACAACAGCCTGTGTCCTAAGTGTGCCCCTTCCAGGTCTGGCACAGATCCCGGGTGTTCTGAACTCAGCACTGCCTTCCTACTCAATTGCACATCTGCTTCAAGATACTGTCCTGCTCTTTAGAATACACAAAGGAACTCTTATCTGACCCTTTGTTAGGTCCCTTTCCTGCTACACATACAACCTTCTGTCCCTTTGATATTTAAGGTACACCTCAGTGCTTGCTACCTTACCACTTACACTCATTTTCTTTGCAACTTAATCTAAGATATGGGCATCTGTAACAAAGAATCACAGCCCTGCATGAAGCATGAGGCTTTCTTAGCTGCTCCAGCCATGCCACTTACAGATTCATAGGAACTACCATGCTGGATCAGACCTGTGGTCCATCTAATCCAGTATCAGATCTCTGACACTGGCCAGCACCAGATGCTTCAGAAGGTGGTGTAGGCAGTCTGCCCCCACAACAGGTTGCATCCTGATTTAATAGTTAGAGATAGGTTTAAACCCCAAAGCATGAGGTTTAATAGCCCTTCCAACATTTTTTATTAATTTTTACAACTCTGGATATTCTTGATATCCATATAAATATCCAATCCATTTTGAATCTTGCTAAGTTCCTGGCCTCAGTGACTTCCTGGCAATGAGTTCCACAGTTTAACTATACTTGTATAAAGTAGACTTTCCTTTTATCAGTTTTAAATTTCCCACCTTTTAATTTCAGTAAATGTCCCTTTGTTTTTGTATTATGAGACTGGGAGAACCTACGGTCTCAATCGACCTTCTCTATTTGATATACTCTTATGTCACCTCCACAATCCCAATCTTTCTACTTTCTTTATATGAGAGTTTTCCATGCTCCTAATCATTCTAATTGTCTCTCTGAACTCCCTCCAGTTACGCAATATCCTTTTTTGGAATGGGGTGACCAGTATTGCAAACAGTATTCCAGATGCAGCTACACCACTGATTTATATAAATGTGTTATAATATTTTTGTTTTATTCTTCATCCAATTCTCTATGCATCCTAACATCTTATCTTTTTTGACAGTAGCTGCACATGGAGCCATGGTGTTCATGGAGCTGCCACCAATGAAGCCCAGGTCCCTTTCTCAGGTTGGTATAGTTCGTTTAGAACCCTTTAAGATATACCAGTAAATTGTATTTTCCCCTCTAGAGTACATTATTTTGCATTTATCAACATCGAAGAACTTGCTCTTATCTTAAGATTAGAAGCCATTTATCCAAGGTGGATTCTTCCCCAGCTTGTGAAGAAATACTATCAACCTTTTACCTATTTATCAGTGCCTTTAAGGGGGAAAATGGCAATATGTCATGTGCATGAGCCACATGATGGACAAACTGTAACAGGCCTACCAATCTGAAGAAATGTACAGGTTTGAATGTGTCTATGATTTAAGACACTCGGCAGATAAGGCGCTGTATGATGTGTTTGAGCACTTCCAGTACAAAATTACATGAAGATTTTCATTATGGTGTGCCCAGGTTTAGCTCTAATACAGCTATTCAGATCAATAGAAGTTAAATGCAGCATGGAATAAAACACAGAGTTGGGAGATGGGAACTCTTTAGTTCTAATTTCCATATGGAATTATGCACTCTTCAATAAGTCATTATCACTTCTGCGTTTCAATTACTCATCTGTAAAATGGGAATTATACCCACTTATCGCATGGGGTGTTGAAAATAGAACCTTAACTCAGGCATGTTTTAATATAGCATGTTTTAGTATCCACGGAGCTATAGTTTTCCATGGATCCCCTCACCAAAGATGTCTCCACGATATTTTGCATTTGATTGTTATCCTATGCAGGGTATTGGGTTGAATTAAATGTTGAATTTCTCAGGGCTGGTAACTTGTCTTTTTGATGAGATCAGACTGGCAGACCATAATGGTTCCTTCTGGCCTTAAAAATCTAAGGAAGTGTAATGTGCACTTACAGCAGCTGGTAAATACTATTAAAAATACAGGGCCCTGTTGTCCGCTAATCCAAATGTAATTTAACAATTAACTGTCGCTGTGTTGAAGAAATACACACAGGCACTTAAAAACCTATTAGACATTGCACAAAGCAAATATTTCTCTCCCTTCCTCAGTGAGATTCCAAAGAACTCCATCCCACCTCCTTGAAAACCTGTTTCTAAAAAGGTCTGCCTTGTAGCTACCAATCTCTAATCAAGTGGACAAGAAACCCTTCCTAAGGTCCTTCCAACTATACTTTAGACTGACCAGAAACAAGTTCCATCTGAGTAATAAAATGTTTAAAAACCACAGAAAGTCACTGAGTCTGCAGTTACCAAATTATGTGTTAGAAAAAAAGATAGCTCATAAAAAGTGTCAGATATAAATGTCAATTCAACTATGAAATATTAACACAGAATGATAATATATTAATGCTACTTTTTCATGCTACAAGAGTATTTAAAAATGCCCCTACGATGCTCAAAGGTTTAGGTAGCAGTTCCAGCAAGTAATTCAATACCAGACTAGTTACTCCTCACTGATAGCAAGCATAGCTGAGAAGAATTTTCTCTTGGAAACTAAATTACCAAAATTATAATATTTAGATTACATTATGATATTATTTCATTAAAAGCAGGGAGAAATGTACTGCTGCAAACCATTTTAGGGAAGCTCAGCAGCTGCATTCCATGATCCATAGTTACAAGACAGCTATTGTGAAAAACAAGTCCTAACCCAATGGTTACCATTACATTTTCCCTGACCCCCAAACAGGTATATAAACCACCACTCTCTTCCCTCATTTCACTGAATTATTCCCCCCTGAGAGCCTGTATCTATAAAGCAATCTACAGCTGTGGACTCTTATTCCTGCATGCAGTCCCAATGAAGTCAATGGGTCACAGAGCAGATGAACTGGTCCATGATTGAGAATGCTTTTGAAGGCCTTAATTATTAATCTCTCAAAAATATTTGAATGTTTTAAAACAGCAAAGTCTTTTTAAACTCTTGCTGCTTAATGCTGAATAGTCAGACATTTTGCAATGGAATGGAATAATAGTGCATATTCTCTAGCATTGTTTATTTCACCACCTATTTAAATACAATGAGGCTGACTCCCTAGCAACATTGTCACTTCTCCAGGCTCTGCAGGGGAGTGCTGCCATTTCCCTATTGCTAGAAATAAAAGTCACTGAAAATTAACATCTGATTTTTCATATCTGTGAATGTAGCAAAAACTAATTTACATCAAATTTCTAGTTCTACAGCAGTTATGTGATTTATTAAATTATTAGTATTTCATTTGAATAAATAAACTATCCAATTTTCTCCCTCAGCTTGCCGCTGGCAAGCCTATTCAGAGATAAGCCCTTTAAATGAAATGTTGAAATTTGTCACCACCTTATTTTTTATCCCTGATCACTGCAGCATGCTATCATTCTTTGCAGGAAAGTCGAACACGTAAAGGGCTCATGTAACAGCCTCATACACAGTTATTTCACAGTGTACCATAATGCAATTATCAGTATTTCATTTCAAATCATGAGTCACAGATATTCATTCTGAAAAGCTATAATATAAAAGTTAAACTACGCAAAGAGAGAGGACGACAATGGAATGAAAACGTGAATGGAAATCAATACAGAAAAGTTATGCAGTGGGAACTAGACCACATCATAGAATATAATTCACTAATAACTAGCTCAGACAGAATGCACAAGATTGAAGGCTAACCGTAACAAATTGATCAAAAGATGCTTTGTACAAAGTGAAATTCAACAGTAAAGCAAAACAGTTCTCTCCAAATCCCATCTACTGTACTTAGGGCATGACTACAAGTGGCCACACACCAATTTTTTATTTTTTAAATGTGAATATATTCTGAAAGCTAGAGGCTCTCTCTGAAAGGGTACATCACAACCACACCGCATTGTGTACTTAATACACCACATACTCAGGGAAACGCCCACTAAAATGAATGAAAGTTTTGCCCAAGTAAAGAAAGCTGAACAAGCGCCTAAGAGGTGTATGAAAAGAGAAAAACCTGTGATTCTATGACTGGGTTATAAAGGGCCAAAGGTGGCCAAGACCACGCTGAATGTCTTGAAGACAACTAAAGGAAGTCAGCTGAGCAGCCTACCAGCCTCTTTTCCCCCACCCCCAATCCCACAAATAATAGCCAGGAAAGACAAGCTTCAGGAAAAACGTGTTAACAGAGAAATGGCTTGTGGAGAGGGAAGGGGAGGAACCATGATTCCGAGGGATGGGAGAGTAAGGGGGAAGCAGACCAAAAAAATCCAACCACCACGATCAACACCTATTTAAAATCTACCATGAAAAACAAACTCCTGGAAATTTGTATTTGCAGGGAGCAAGTATATTCAGTCAGAGAAACAACAGTCTTGGATCAGGCGCTTCCCTCCCTCCTTTAAGTATAGCCGTGTGAGAAGCTTCATCCTGATCCTTTTCTGTACTCTGTACAAACATGAATCAGGAGAAAGAGGAGCAGCTTCCGCTTGGCAATCAGTGCAAGAGCAAAAGGAAACACACAAACACACACACAAAATGAGGAGAGAAAAGTCCTGTGGGAAAGGAAGTATATTAAGCTATCAGTGGAGTTCATCTGATCTGTTTAACATCTAGCCCCATGGCCAACAAATGGCAGCCCTTCATCTCAAAAGCATACATACTTGAAATTTCCTTCCTCTTATTCAATATTTTTCTAAAGTGGAAGAAAAGATTTTAAAAACCCTCAGTTTTTCCCCCATCACAGCCTGTAATCTCATAAAAAAAGATAAATTAGTTGGACAGGATCTATTTTCTATAAACCCATGTTTACTGAATTATAATACCTTCCTTTAATTCTTTAGGAATTGAGGCTCATATCAGCCACTCCATTATCTTGCCAGGGATCAGTATCAGACTGACAGGTCTATAATTACCAGGGTCATCCCATTCACCCTTTTTAAATAGTGGCACAACATTAGCTTTCTTACTTCTCCAGTGTTCCAAGACTTATTGAAAAATCAACATTAACAGTCCAGTGAGCTCCTCACCCAGCTCTTCTGAAACACCTGGATGCAAGTTACCCAGACCTGCTGATTTAAAATATTTAACTTTTGTAGCTGCTGTTTAGTGGAATGGAAATCTACATCGTTTTCCCCTCTTCCCCTCCCCCCCCCCACACACAAATATAGAACAGAAATACTTACTGAACATGTCTGCCTTTTCTGCATTATTATTGATAATGCTATCATTTCTATTTAGCAATGGACCAATATCATTGTTAGGATTCTTTTTGTTCCTTACATACTTCAAAATCTCCTCCTTATTTTCCTTAACTCTGCTTGCCAGAGATTTCTCCTTGTGTCCGTTTGCTTTCCTGTTTTCTACATGTCCTAGCCTCTTATTTATTTTTATTACTATCAACTTCCCTTTTATTCCTTTTTTTCTTTTATAGCTGCCTTCACTTCCCCTCTAAACCAGGTCGTATTTTAACTTCTTTATTGATTGTGGCTTTTGGGCATCTAGTTAAGTGCTCTTAAACAATTCCCCATTATCATTCACATTTTCCTCCCAGCTGAACTAGCTCATAATTGTTTTCAGCTTGGTGAAAACAGGCCTTAAGCACCAAGCATATATATTACTGGTTTACAAGTGTGATCAAGTCATGATCACCCGTACCTAAGGTACCATTAATTTTTAGTTCAGTGAGCAATTACTCTTTATCTGTCAAAACAAGGTCTAAAATAGATTTCCCCTGGGTTTGATGAAACACTCTGCTAGTTCGGAAACTCATCTATAATATTTAGAAATTCCAAGGCTGTTTTAGTACTGGCAGCATGACACCTCCAGCATACGTCACTGAAATTGAAGTGCCCAATGATCACACAGTTTTTGCCTACACATTATAGGAGCCAGTCATCCTGTGCCCCGGTGATTTGGTGGTCTGTAGCAGACACCAACTAATAACCCATCTTGTGCTTTATCTGTTAGAACACAAATGCTTATGGATCAAAAATTATTTCTTCTGAGTTGTCAGTGACTCAGAAACAGGTAATGCCATTTTTGACAAAGTCCACTCTTCCTCTCCTTTTGCCCACTAGATCGTTCCTAAGGAAGTTATAACCATTGATCTTAACATCATAAATCACATGAATCATCCCACCAGGTTTTAGTAATACCAGCTAGATGGAATTGCTCACTTATGAGAATAAATTAAATTCCTCCTGTTTGTTACCCCGGTTGCTAACACTGCTATATAGGCAATTCAATCATTTCTTCTCTTCATGTCCCCTGGTTTCTTGATTAATTTTGTCCTCAATATCTCCATTTTACACTAACTGAATGCTCATATCTTTGCCCTTTCCATTTTGTTGTGAGTTCAAAATACTCCTGACTACTCTAAACAGCCTGCCCCTGAGGAGACTGGTTCCCCTTCTACTGAGAGGGAGGCCATCCAAACTATACAGTCCCCTCTCCCCATAGAAGGTGGACCAGTGTTCCACAAAACCCAAACCCTCCATCTTACACCACTTACCCAGCCAAAGGTTCACTTTCAGAATCTTCTGCCTTTTGGTTTCCTTTATTTGCAGGACAGGAAGGATCTCCAGGATCTTCTGGCACTTCCCCAGATTAATTCTCTTTCCTCAGTATTTGTACTAGAACATTGCAAGGTGGAACAAGATCCGCTCCTATCCAGCCCTAGCTGTCTTCAACCAAATTACCTACCCTAGTCTTCATGGAAGGAGTGGTTATGTTTCTTCGCTTATGTCATAACTATAAAGGGAAGGGTAACAGCTCTCTTGTGTACAGTACTATAAAATCCCTCCTGGCCAGAGACTCCAAAATCCTTTTACCTGTAAAGGGTTAAGAAGCTCGGGTAACCTGGCTGACACCTGACCCAAAGGACCAATAAGGGGACAAGA